>NC_080035.1:62052964-62362339 GCF_030020395.1 Manis pentadactyla | reverse complement strand
TGCACAGTTCAGTGAGCTTTATGTTACCTTTGTTATTTACAAGAACAAACGCCCTAGAAAAAAAGAATTTTCCCGAGTATGCGATTGATAGTCTCAGCTGGACCTTAATGTGCACACTAAGATCAATGCATTTTCACTGTCTTTAGGAAGGAAAGGTGTGGGATGAATGGTGTGGGAGATGGCATGCCAAGTGGGAGAGTCTACTGGAGCAGTTTCCTAGAGCTTGTGCCAAAAGGATCATTTAAACCACCTTTGCCTTAATTCACCTTGTCTCCACGTGCAGGAGTGCCCTGTGTGTGGTGGGCGAGTGTGCGTCTGTGCATTGCTTACACAAGGCATTTCGGGCACTAACATACTGCCTTATGCTGGTATCTTTAATAACAAGCGGACTCTTTCAAAGATTGACCTGAACAATCTGTTCACTTTATCTACAAGAGCACTTCTGATATTCTCAGAGGGTGACTGGGAAGAGCACACCCCTCAGTATACGCAAAACATCCTTCAAGGTTTATCTCAATTTAAACAGAGATCAAAATATCTCAAGCAAATGCCAGATTAAATCAGGGCAAAAAAGTCACATAACCTTTAAGTGCAAATCATCGTTACTTAGAGTGACCTGAAGGAACTTCTAAAAGTTCAGCTTCTTAGAAAAACAGGCACGACCTGCTTCCCTAATATAAGTGTGACATTGAGTATACTGCCAATTAAAAAAATGACAAAAAAATGACAATACACAGAAAAGAAAATCGCCTTTTCCTATGAGGAGGCACTTAAACTTCTTTAGTGGATTTGACAGAGCAAGGTTATCCTCCTGATGAAATTGACAGGGACCTTGATGTCGCATGACGTCTGCTCCCCTGTATTTGCCTGGATGCGCTCTCCACTCTTCCCTGAAGATGTCCTCTCTTACGGCCCTCAGACCCCAACCCTAACACACACAAGTGCATATGCCCACTCTCCCGCCCCACCCACATCCACACACACTCAGCCTGTTTCAGCAGTTTCCACCTAATAGTCTTTCATACTTTTCTTTTCCCTTTCTCTCTCTCTTATTTTTTTTTTTTTATCAGTTTAATAGCTAACTGTTAACTGTCTAAACCGAAACTCCAGAAATTTCCAAAGGAGTAAGTAGAAAAGCCAGATGGTGCAGTGTGCCAGTAGGGGGAGAATTTCAGAAAATGGTGGCAGACAGATCATATGACCATATGTAGAGCAGGACCTTCCTGTTCTTTGTGTTAATACTCTTGTATTAAAATATGTCTAGTTCTTTGAGCCTTTCCAGTTATTTGGAACTATCCTGTCTTTTCTCTCACACAAAACTCATGGTCACAGATGATGCACACAATGGGCATCTCTGACTGGACATGTTAAGCAGAGCTTTGCATTTATCTTTTTAAGAAGTGATTATCTACAATGAGATATCACCTCACATCAGTCAGGATGGCCACCATCCAAAAGACAAATAACAACCAATGCTGGCGAGGATGTGGAGAAAGGGGAACCCTCCTACACTGCTGGTGGGAATGTAGATTAGTTCAACCATTGTGGAAAGCAGTATGAAGGTTCCTCAAAAAACTAAAAATACAAATACTGTTTGACCCAGGAATTCCACTCCTAGGAATTTACCCTAAGAATGCAGGAGCCCAGTTTCAAAAAGGCATACGCACCCCTATGTTTATCACAGCACTATTTACAATAGCCAAGAAATGGAAGCAACCCAAGTGTCCGTCAGTAGATGAATGGATAAAGAAGATGTGGTACATATACACAATGGAATATTATTCAGCCAAAAGAAGAAAACAAATCCTACCATTTGCAACAACACGGATGGAGCTAGAGGTATTATGCTCAGTGAAATAAGCCAGGCAGAGAAAGACAAGTACCAAATGATTTCACTCATCTGTGGAGTATAAGAACAAAGAAAAAACTGCAAGAACAAAACAGCAGCAGAATCACAGAACCCAAGAATGGACTAACAGTTACCAAAGGGAAAGGGACTGGGGAGGGTGGGTAGGAAGGGAGGGATAAGGGGAATAAGGGACATTACAATTAGCACACATAATGTAGTGGGGGGGGGCATGGGGAAGGCAGTATAGCACAGAGAAGACAAGTAGTGACTCTATAGCACCTTACTACACTGATGGACAGTGACTGTAATGGGGTATATGGTGGGGATTTGATAATGGGGGGAGTCTAGTAACCACAATGTTGCTCATGTAATTGTATATTAATGATACCAAAATTTTAAAAAAGTGATTATCTGGGAAATAATGGCAATTAAAAAACATGCATTAGAAATAATTCTATTTTTTTATATAAAAGTGTAATTGGCCATGGTCTAGCACTTACTCAATACTGGCTACTTTTGACTGTCACAGAAATGGAGTCAGTAAGATGGTGGGCCAAGGAAAGCATGGATTCATGGCAATAATAGAAGAACTTCCCTCAGTGACCTAAACCGCAGCCATTTTTAGTGCAAACAATAGAAAATATGAGAACCCTCCTTCTAACAATTTTGATGTACTAAACTAAAGTTTGTGGACAAGAGAGGATGTACCCTGAATTTGCTCTTATCATTTAGAATATTCTGTATGCGAATAGTCTTTCTTAGGACCATGTTATGCTCTCATTATGTCCTAGATTCAATGTGCTTCAATTAAAAGGAAAAATTAGCAACATATATACTCTATAAAGGAAGTACAGAACTACCTGAGTTCTTAACATTACCCTCTTGGATATTTAGGATCATTTATATTAAAAGATGACTCTGGCTGAAGGCCTCAGCAGCATTAACTAAAGAACTGTAAAACAGTTTATTATAGTTTTATAGCTGCATGCTTAGAAAATAGTCACATAAACCTTTGAACTTCATAGTTTATCAGTCAACTATAGTTCATGTGTAGGGGTTGCCAGGTATCTTAAGAAAAAGGCATGTTACAGCAGGAGGCAGTGCAAGGGGGTGACTGTGGTGAGCAGGGAGTTAGGCAGACTGCACACGGAGAAGGTCGCTGGGTCCATTTAAGTTCTCACTGTCCCAAGACACGCAGCCTCAACTACTAATTCACAAGACAACTTATGACAAACCCCATTTATTGCTTCCAAAAGGCAGTTGAGAAAAATTCACAAATGAAAGAGGTATAAACAGATAAAGGGGTTAGGACTGGTTGAGTCTTGTTCCTAAACTCTGAGAAGGACTGTGCCTACTTTAAATAACAATTTTTTTTCCTGTGTTCAAAATATTTCTTGATGTCACCAAATACACAAAATATCCATTTTATTGTATACTGTTGTAAACCAGAAATACATTTTTTTATTCCTATGATTAATAGAAATAAAGATGGTTTGTTCATTATATCATTGATAGTCTATCATTCAGGCAACTTTTCTTTCAACCAATGAACAGATTCATTCAGTACTTGATATGTTAGGTAATAAAATGCCACGTGATATAATAATCACTCTGAATATCATAGTGACACTGTTTTTCCCTAAACAACCCCAAAAATATTTTGGAAATTAAGAGGTTAATGAAGTCATTTCTGTTTCCTATAAGAAGCAGTACAAATAAAATTCTTACCTTACAAGCCAGATGTTGAATGTTGTAATTTTTGTGCAATTGTTACTATTCATTTAAAAATTTTAAATCATTTCCTTTATCTTTACATGACAAATAAAGACAAAACATTTTCTAATTGTACGATGGTGGCATTTTTCATGATAGGAAAATTTGTCAAAACAGTACCTGGGACTATTATAATTACAATCTTGATGTGTCTTTAGTATCTTTTTTGCCAGTAGAGAATAAGGATACAAAGAAAATTGGATTCTATTCAAGAAAAATAAAGAATATTAGCCTGTTCACTCACAGAAGTAGCCAATGTGCCCATGAGCCTCCCCTTCCTTCTTCAGTTGAGATGTCAAGGACTTGGCTAATTTAAATATGTCATCTATTTGGTCATCCTGCATTTCCTGTGTTCAAAATATTTCTTGATGTCACCAAATACACAAAATATTCCATTTTATTGTATGATGTTGTAAACCAGAAAGACATTTTTTATTCCTTTGATTAATAGAAATGAAGATGGTTTGTTCATTGTATAATTTATAGTCTATCATTTAGGCAACTTTTCTTTCAACCAATGAAAAGATTCATTCAGTACTTGATATTTTAGGTAATAAAATGCCATGAAATACAATAATCACCCTGAATATCATAGTGACACTGTTTTTCCCTAAACAACCCCAAAAATATTTTGGAAATAGTTAGAAGTTTTAGTAAATACTGCATGCCCAACCACGGCATATAATCCCTGCCTCAGGAGCAGTTCCAAAAATCAGGCAAAGAAGAAATTAGTTTACTAGATAATCTTACCTCCTTAATCAGTATCTAATTATACATGAATTGTTGTGTTTTGGAAATATTATACTTTAATGTTTCATTTCACAATTGCAGCCTAATTACACAGAAGTCAGAAATTTATATGAAAACTAAGCAATAGCAGATGCACTGTAATAACATGAATTTGATGTTTAGGGGCAAATGCCAGTTATTTTCTACTGTAAAGGGGGAAAAAAAGTCTTGGAGAGATCATTTACCCTCAAGCCATTAATAATTGTTTGAACATTAAATCAAATTATAAAATAAAATTAAAAAATTCCAAAAGCATAACTAAATATTTCATGATTCAGTGCACTTGTAAAATCATACAGTGTTTCAGGAATTATTTCCCTAAATGAGTTATTGTAGTAAACAGTATTTTAGTTGCTATTTAGCAAAATGCTACCAAAATTCAGAGAACTGGAATTTGCTTTCAGCTTCTTATAACCTGGAAAAGTAACCAGAATTTTAATGGTGGTGAAAATAATGCATGTTAATTTATCTTCATCTTGATTTTCCTAACCACTCCTTGTGAACCAATATTCATAAAAATGTTAAAAGACATAAAAAAAGAAAGAAACAATGCAAACAAAAACTTGGGTACTTCACAAATTGACATTTGATTCTTGACTTCTGGAGAATTTATTACATGTACCACAAAGAAGGAAAAGAGAGAGACACGCCATGAGCAAAATCCACAGTCCAAAATATCTTGGCAGAAACCTGTTTACTATTTTCTGTCCTGAATATTTTAGGCAAATTTTCAATTAAAATGGATTGTGATTAAATTATTTGGGGCAGAAATATGCCTTAGCTTTTGATTAAGGTAATCATTTCAGCAATTTTAAATGCTTACTCTATTTCTTAAAATGACATCATGTTGTGACATTGCCATTTATGGAGTTTCACATGCTCTCAATGCATTTAAGGACTTGGCTCTTTCTCTTTTTTCATTACTCCTAGAAAATATGATTGATTCTGCTTTTTACACCTGCAGAATGCCATCAGTGTGGTGCTAAGTGTACCCCATTCAGGAAGAAACAAAAATTAAAAGGACATTACTTTTTCTGCAGCAGCCAAAATCATGCTGATGTAGAAATTAAGAATTTTAAGACTGTACACCAGACATTGTTCAAAGAAAATTTACTTAAGTTGTTTTTCCCTTTCCATCCAGACTTAACAGATTTCTGTATACCCAAAACATTCTTCATGAAAACAGTATAATGGGCAAAGTGATTCTTTGATGACTCCATTCTCTTATCCATTTGTGCCCAAACTATCGTATATTGGTCCCTTTTTCATACCCCATTATTTGGGGGGTGTCTTTCTTTGAGGGTGTGGTTAATTGGTTCTGTTATCTAGGGCTTTCCTTATGGGCACTTTAAATTCCCCCCTGACAGTTTACATACCTTAGGCTATCATGGCCATGCTTCTCCACTCATTCTTTCCAGACTTGGCAAAGTATCCATATACAGTATTCTCAGTCAGAGGCTCAAAGTTGCCTATTGCGATATAGGCCACTAATTTAGTTGATGAACTAATTTCTGTTCAGGCTCTTTGGATTCTAATTCTCAGCTAAATTGAGTGAGTGCCTAGAGTGGCCTCCCACTGGCACTGTCCTTTAGGGAGTTCTTGGATGGTATCACTGGTGGGGAATAAAGGAGGCTATTGATGGCGTGTCTGCTTCGTGCTGATGATGGCATTTGATGTGTGGACTGTGGTTGCTTAAGAAAATAAGTCTGGAAATAAAATATCTTGTGAAAGCCAGCAAGAAAATCTCTACAAGCCATTCAATCATTCATTCATTTCTTCAACACATTTATTGTGCTGGGCTCTGAAGATACAGAAGAGAGGACTAACTGGCTTGGGTGGCTCACAGTCCTGGGGGCTGTGCTCTGTGATAGACACATACCTCTCATTCACCCCTGGACTGCGTCATGAAGAATTCTGAAGCTCAGAATGCCATTCCACCTCTTTCTGTCATGTCGTTGTCCCTTGCCGCCCATGTCAGATGCACATGCATCACTCTTTAGCTGTCTTATAAAACCTCTAACCTTTCTATCCATTCATATGCTCAGTCCCTTCTGCCCAGGTGCAACGGACTGAAAGGAGCTATTGGCAACAATGACCACCTCAGAAGTGACATTTATATTTGAAAACTTATTTTCTATACAGAGAAACAAGGACTGGGAAACAAAACACAATTGTGATAGGGAGGGCTGACCCTGAAAAATGTAGCTCAGAAGCATATATATTTTGTAAATTGGTAACTGAACTTCTAGGAGACAGATTACTGACTGTAGTTGCAGTTTCTGATACCTTTGCTTCTGAAGGATCCATGCGTGGCTGAGAAAAGCAACTGAATGCCTGTAGTTCACAGATAAAACAAACAGCTACCAGTCTCATGAGCGTCAGTGCCTCGCCCACACTCCTGCCCTCTTGAACCTCAGAGCCATAGGGGAATTCCTCCAGATGCTGCATGACACCCCTCATCTGCGGCCCTGTGGAAGTGTCTTAGGCTCATAGATAAATCATGGCAAGTGTGAGGAGTGCCCTGGTTCTCCTACCATGACACCTTATTTCTTCCTGCTTAGTTCTCATCCATTTCTCTTCTTTCTATGTAAATCTTAAAACCCAAAGATAACCAGTGCCGAATGGTGAGAATAGGAGGATGTAAAAATGGTAGCATTTTGGTGACCTGGTACTCCCTTGGACAGTATTCCTTACATTTGTCTATGCCTTTTGCTCTAACGCATGTTATAAGCTCATTTCTAGCAAAAATCTGCTTAGGAGAGCTCTGAATCTACTTAGAACAGCATAACCTCTGACTGATTGCTTTCTGGAAGTATTTTCCTAAAATACAAGTTAAATAACCGACTTTCCATAACTAGACAAATACAATCCATTGTGTAAATGGCTCCATACCATACTGGCATTCTAGGAGCATGTTGCAACCACTGCATTCAGTATTTGCAGCCACAGGGAGTTGGAGGAACCCATGACATTCAACCTTTAGATGGATGTGTCCTCAAGCCATACCAGCCTCTGGGCTTCTCATTAGTGGAGGACAGTGAGCCCGTATCTTTCAGTGCTTTACACACTGAAAGAGTGTTTTTTTCAACCACTCTGTGTAGTTGGTAGGGTGGCTGTTGACCCCACTTTATAAACGAGGGAAGTAGGGTTAAGATTCCATGAGCTGCACATTCAAACCAGTGGTCTCTTAAGGCGCTTCCCTCAGGGCACCACAGTTTCCCCCACTGCCCAGTCCTTCCTTCCGTTCCTTTGCACGCAGCCTTCTACACTCAGTACGTGAAAACGGTTGTCATTGGCTGAGTATGTTTCATCACCTGCTGAGGTGACGGTGCTTAAGTTTTCACATCAGATGTTTAGAGTCCTAGCTTTGAATCCTGTCTCTATCATATGCAAATGCCCCAGTGCTAAACATATGGTCCAAAGCAATTAAATACATACATTGACTGAGATTTCTGAGAATTGATAATTTGTCCTCAACAGAATGGATTTTAGGAGACGAGGGCTCAGATTAATACAATACTGTACAGTGTGTTTATGAGGTTGGGATGTGGTAATGGCAGAAAAATAGGCAGAAGGAACCCTGCTCTGTTGGCCCGAGGTATGTGTGGTCCCTGTGATCCAAAACAGATGGCAGAGGCCGTCAGCGTGCTGGGCTGGGGGCCCCAGCGGGCAGGAAGTGGGTGATGATGAATGATTGGTACTTTCCCACAGTCGAGAAACTGTACGAAGGCTCGGCCGGAGTGAGAGCCTCTGGGCTAAATTATCACCTGTGGAGTCTTGTCCAGTACGTCATCTTTTCCTTAAAGAAAAGAGAACGCAGAAGCGTGTCCTTCATGAAATCTTCAGGAAACAATAATTCGTTTGCACCTTAAATAAAATCGTTAGTCTCATCTAAGAGGTAAGACCTTAACGTTTGTTGCAAGATTCCTCGGGTATCTCCTTCCCCTTGTGGGCCCTTGGCTTCACGGATACTTGCTGCTCACCTCTGCCATGGGGGCCTTGACTGCTCGGGGCCTTCCGTGAGAGTTTTGGTCTAGTCATTTCCCAGACTTATTTGTATCTACTTTCAGGTGAAGGAACAGAAGAGATCTTTTATTTGATTTGTTTAAGCAACTGATGTTAAGAATTTTAATGGAGATTAATATAATATAGTATTAATTATACTAAAAAATAGCCACTCTATTTTTAATGGAGATTAATATAATAAGTATTAATTATGTCAACATAATAGAAGTAATTGCATAATATGATACTAATATAATAGAGAAGTGAAGCCTCTGATATCAGAGTAAGCCTGAACTGCCATCTCATGGCATTCTTTCTGTATGTCCGTTGCCAATAACTTGATCCTCTGAGCCTCTGTTAATAATCGGCAAGATGAAAAAAAATCTCTCTCCCAAGTGAAGATGAGTTATTTTTAATTATTTAAAGAAGCTGGGACTATCTAGTAGCTAATAGGCATTTAGGAAACGGTAGCCTGATATTATGTGGTAGTGTAAGCCATGTAGCAGGAGTAGTGACAGTAATACCGACAACAGCATAGCAGAGGAAACAGGCACCAACGCAGGAGGCAGGTGAGGAGCACCAGTCCGTGGGCTTCAGGCGGAGCGATGCGTGGCACAGAGACCTTCCATCTGCGCAGCTACGAAAATGGTAGTGAGAGAGACGAACCTGCTCTCAGAAACAAACCTTTCCATTTATCACCAATGAAAAGTCTACAGAAGCCGAGCACAGCTGGCAGTTCAGTTAATATTTCTGCTTGGTGTGATATTATTTACCGTCGTGATAAAGGATGAGAACCATGTTGATGCTTGACATTCTCACAAGAAGCAGTAATTTAAAAGCCTCTTCTGACTGTTGTCTGTATTTGACACATTGATCACTGGTTCTTTGGGGTCTAATTTATGATGTTAAACTGAAGGTATGAACTGACAAATGAATGCAGAATAAATGAGTTCTTCAGATCCACGATTTAGAAGAAAATAGCTCATTTCCTCAAACAGCCATGCATTAAACTACTTCCAGTGATTCTGCTTTGTAAGGGCCTTGCTTGTAAGTGGTGATATGGCTTTAGACTATCTGACATAACAAATCACAGTTTCTATTAAGTATTTTAAATAACTCTGGTATATGTTTGATTTTCTTAAGTATGTGATCCATATTAATCTTTTGCTCATGTGACTGTCTGATCCTATGTGTCATTCATTCAAGGAGATACATGTACTCCTGTTACAAACAGGAAAGGGAGAGTTATTTAATAGAGGGCCTTATAGGTTTTTGCCTATCTCTAAACAATTGTCTGTAAATTAAAACCATGGGTTCTATACGTTCAGGTACCAGGGAGCTTTCAGAACGTAACCCGTATCCTGTATGGTCCTTGGGCCTCACCACTGAGTACTTCCTAATGACAGATCATGGAAAATTAAGGGACACTCCTTTTCTTAAGATTGGGGTAGAGTAAACCTCTCACGTTCACCAGTAGTCAGGAGAAGATAAGGAGAGGAGGAGAAAAACACCCAGAGACAGGGAAAAGGCTGCATTATTGAACAGGAGGAGGGGAAGACTGTAGTACACTTCAGCAGGTAAGGAACTCGTAGGCGCACACTGCTCTCAGACTGTGTTGAAAGCCAGGCGTTTGCATCCCCGCAAAGTGGGGATAGACACACAACTTCTGGAAGTTTGAGTACTTCCTAAAATGTTCATCACTGATGTCAGAATAAAAACCTTAAATCTCTTTAGGTAAGAGAATGTCAATAGCCATTTACACTAGCTTAGTGTATTTTTCATGACAATTAAGCTGAGGACTCAAGCTAATTATTCCCAAAGGTGCATAGTTTGAAACTAGACATAAAGTCATGCTGAAATGATCATTTTAATGGATCAGTCTTGCTGTATTTCATCATTACTGGTGATACAACCAATAGACAGTAAGTATTTATCATGTGGAAATTGGCATGATGTAAATATTATCAAATTATATTTTGTGATTTATAGTTGATCTGAAATAAAATATCTTAGGGAAAAAAATTTTACTTATTTGACAATATAAAATACTAGCAAAGTTGTTTGAAAACTGATTCATCTAGTAAAATATATGCATAGATCCTGAGGATTAAAAAGTATATCACTAAAATGATTCCTGCAAAAATACATATATAACTATTACATTTCACAAATTACAAATTTTATACTTACATATAGTATCTTATAAATATTATATAAAATATGTATAAATATTTTACTGTGTCTTTTATCTATCAAATTCAGAACCTTTACTTTTTTCTATATCAGAAGACTTGAGATTCAGGTAAAGAGACAAAAAAAGAGCAAGAAAACAATAATGAAGTAATTGAAGAAGTGTTACTGGAAATGATGAAAATAACTCCACCCTTGGATGTATTACTGGGAAACTTCAAACCATTAATGTGGAAAGGAAGATTCAAAAATCTTCTAGAAAAGGGAGTGAGGTGACATGCAAAGAGTCAGGACTCAGAATGGCTTTGAAATTTTTGAAGAGCATAGCTGAAATGAGAAAACAATGCACAAATGTACAAATTCACATTTCAGGCTACATGTAGTTTACAGATGACCGATTTGAAACCGAGTGATTGTATATAAGCTTTTTTGTTTTCATCTAAGGAGGAGGATCAGAGTTCAAGTATTGTTCTTAGAATGCTTTATTCTTAAGTATGAACTTTACTGTGTTTAGGTTACACTTTTTTTTTTATTTTTTTTTATTGAAGGGTAATTGACAACAGTATTACATTACATTAGTTTCAGGTGTACAACACAGTGATTCAACATTTATATACATGATAATTCTAGGTACCAGCTATCACCATACCAAGTTGTTACAATATTTTGACTATATTCCTTATGCTATACATTACATCCCGGTTACTTATTTATTTTACAATTGGAAGTGTTTATATATATATATATATATATATATATATATATATATATATATTTTTTGTGAGGGCATCTCTCATATTTATTGATCAAATAGTTGTTAACCACAATAAATTTCTGTATAGGGGGGTCAATGCACAATCATTAATCCACCCCAAGCCTAATTTTCGTCAGTCTCCAATCTTCTGAGGCATAACAAACAAGTTCTTACATGGAGAACAAATTCTTACATAGTGAATAAGTTACATGGTGAACAGTACAAGGGCAGCCATCACAGAAGCTTTCGGTTTTGTTCATGCATTATGAACTATACACAGTCAGTTCAAATATGAATATTCATTTGATTTTTAAACTTGATTTATATGTGGATACCACATTTCTCTATTATTATTATTTTTAATAAAATGCTGAAGTGGTAGGTAGATACAAGATAAAGGTGGAAAACAGAGTTTAGTGTTGTAAGAGAGCAAATGTAGATGATCAGGTGTGTGCCTGTAGACTATGTGTTAATCCAAGCTAGACAAGGGCAATAAACATCCATGTATGCAGAAGATTTCTCTCAGAACATGAGGGGGGAGGTTCTAAGCCTCACCTCTGCTGCTCCCCATTTTCTCACCAGATGGCCCCCCTGCGACTGTGCCTGTCTTAGGTTGTTCCTCCCTTGAGGAATCTTACCCGTCTCTGGCTAACCAGTCATCTTCCGGGGCCATACAGGGAAATGTTAAGTTGGTAAGTGAGAGAGAAGCCTTATCGTTTGAAAAGGTTAGCTTTTTACTTCTTTGCATATTTATGCCCTGTGGCTTCTATGCCCAGCATTTGTCTTGAGGTGTCTTTACCACTTGGAAGAATTATGATACTCGGTAAATTCGACATGTGGCACGAGTTCTATTTAAAGGTTGTGATTAGGTAGGAAGAAGAAAAGCTATAGAAGTAGCAGGCAGAAGAAAACCTGGGAAGATTGATTATTTCTTTGACATATCTTTAGGTTACACTTTTAAGATATATTTCATATATGCAACTTCAAGTTTACTTTAAGACTTTCCCTAAATGAACATTTTAAAAGAAACAATTTATAACTATAGGTTAAGGTTGAAACCTTCTTCTATAAATTCTGACCCCAAAAACAACTATGTTTCCTGCTCCAAATTCAGCTAAACACTTCTCCATGCTGGGTATTTGACATTCTCTTATTTCCCCTTGGTCCTAAAGGGCTTGGCAAGGTGTATCTGGTGGGAATGCTTTCAGTCTTTGTGACCAGGTTCAGTTGTTACCTGCCTGCAAAACCTATCTTGCTTCTCTGAAATTAATACAGAGGAACTCCTTTACCAGTGCTTCTGTAACACTTGGATCTCCATCACAATGTCAAGTTTGTTATTCTCCACAGAATTTGTGTTTCCACATTAGTCTTATCCTATCGATGGAGCAGAATCCATGTCTTCTCCAGGCTAGTATCCTCAGTTCCTTTCCTAGTGCTTATTCAGAATATATTGCTAACAAGAATCTATGTCTTGGGTGTTCCTGTCCTTATATTAATTTTTAGACACCATGCAGTCAACAAAATTACCTTTCCCATTCGTTTTCAAAGATTCTGTATGTCATACAGATGATTTATGCCATGTCCAGGGCTCTGAACTAAGCAGCCTGTGGCATAGGAGACATCAGTGACGGTGCAGGCTGAACGAGGGAAATTGTTATAAGGAAGCCTATAATTGTGTAGCAAATGAGTCATCAGGGAAGTGAGTGTCCGAGGGGATCTCATACAGTGGAACTGTTGGGAACAGGAACGATTACCATTATTTTGAACTTATACATAAGAGGAGGGGTGAGAGCAAGTAGGAGACCATTTAACATGAACTGATAAGGGTCTGAGCTGGTGTGGGAGTAGAAAGATGCAAAATCTCTAATGAAGGGGAAGTCAACAGGACTCAAGCCCCTACTTGCAAGGCTATGTCTGTTATCTCAACATCTTTTGGAAAATACTTCCATTTTGTCTTATTAGAACTTTGCTACAACCAGAACTAGCATGACCTGTGTGCGTAGTTCATGGTTCTGTACCTCTCTCATTACCCAATTTCCTGATACTACACAAAGTTTTATGTGTTTATTTTTAGTTGAATTAGCAACACCATTGATTCTGAAAGCTCACTGATATGCTGTGATTGCTTCACTCTAGACAGAATGAATAGACAGTATCGTTCGTATACCTCCGAGGCATATATAATAATTAAGATAAGTGTTAAGCAGGAAACTCAAAAGGTTTGACTCAGAACAAGTTACAGTACACCAAGTTATGGAGCTGTGTTCTGTTGATTCTGCTCCCCCTTTTTTGGCCCTTAATGGGGTTCCTTGTTTGTTATAGGAATGCTCGCATTCAAGTAATGCCAAGAACAAACAATGACACCACAGTTACCCAGCCTTTGACAAATGCTGTCCTGAGTCAGTGGTTAGCTTGCTGTAGCCTAATCGAAAGGCCTCCAAGGGACAAACAGTGCAAACAAAACAGAGAAATAACTCTATTTTTCTTCAAAGAATCATTTCCGAGTCTTGGTTTTCACTGCCAGAGCCTTTTACTCAGCTCTTATCTGGGTTTACGGCGCTGTGACCGTTTTTCTCTGGTCTGCAGCTCCCTTGATGCTCCCCGCGTCTCCTGCTCGGGCGGGTGCGGTGCAGGCCGTGTTTCTCCCATCGTTACAGTGACGGTCTCTTTCCTTTGTTCCTCCGTTGCTTTTTCTTTGACTCCCAAGTTGCCACTAATCTGCTAGTCTTTGCTGGTCGAAATCTGGCACCCTTTCCTCCTGTTGTTAAAATGTTTAATTATAATTCAGAAAGAGGAGAAGTTCTGTGTGTTAAATATGATCCCACAGAGTTTTTAGTTTTTCCTCCAAACTCAGAAGTAATATATGCTTATAGTTAAATTTATTAGGCAAATATTTATTGA
Organism: Manis pentadactyla; assembly: GCF_030020395.1. Taxonomy (NCBI): domain Eukaryota; kingdom Metazoa; phylum Chordata; class Mammalia; order Pholidota; family Manidae; genus Manis; species Manis pentadactyla. The sequence goes on along the minus strand of NC_080035.1, from coordinate 62,348,078 downwards.
TTGACTTTCATGTGCTGAACACAGTCCCAGGCCCAGGAAATAGAGCAACAAGCAGGAAAAGTACACATATTTTTAAGGGAAGACACATAAACACTGAATAAATAAACAATCATACGATGCGAGAGGGGGAAAGAACTATGATGAAAATGAAGTTTATGTAATGCAGAGGACCTGGCACGAGGAAGTGCCACTTTTGAACAATCGGCAGGGGCAGGCCTCTTGGAGAAGAGCTGGGGTGCTAAGACGTGAATGATTAAAAAAGACCCAGGCTCCACAGAGTGGAGGTGGAACATTCTAGATACTAAAGAAAATAGGTGCCAAAGATCTTGGGCAGGGACCAGGAAAAAATTTTAGGGAGCAAAGGGAAGACATATTGGAGCACAGTATTTGAAAATAAAAATACTGAGTGAATGTTGGTGATGGAATGAATGTTGCAGTAGAAAGGTGCAGGATCTGGTTTATAGGGGTCTCAGCATGAAAGCTTGGTGACCAGATACTAAGGTGCTTTAGTTATTCAGGCAAGATACAAAGATGGCTTGGATGCAAGGGTTAGCCGTGAGAAGCAGAACCCTAGAAATAATGGGGCTTGCTGACAGAGTAGCTGTGTACAATGCAGAAAGGAAACAGTCCAAGGTAGAGCCGGTTTTTGGCTGGAGGCTCTGAAGTGTAAAGACATTGCAGCCTATTTAAGAAATGAAATAAAACTTAGCTAAGAATCAGCGGCTGTTAATAGACAGTATAGCTCTGAATATCTGTACCCATGGTTCTGTACCTCAAAGTTCAGATGATACTTAGGTGATTAGCGATGAGTTATCACTGCATACTAAGGATAACTCATTTTACCGCGTGCTGTGGGACACACAAGGATTAAAATAAATATGTTCATTTCACTCTGAGACAATAAGCTAGTTGATGGCTAACAATTTCACTTATTAAAAATATCAAGGCAATATATAACAAGTATGAATTAAATGTTAGAAAGTCTACCTGAATGAGACTGGTGTGGAAGAGGCAATAGAAGTTTTGAGGTAACTTCAAAGCATGTGTTCCCTTCAGAGAAACTTGAGAGAGGGAAGCAGGCTAAGTAGAAAAAAGCACCACAAGGGAGGATGACAAACTCCTCTATTCGAGCTCTGCGTGGATTGAAGAGTGATGGGAATCAAAGAGCCTAGTGCGAAGGATGAGCAGCGAGTGAGGCATGACGATGTCAGAGACCAGGTAGGGGCTGCCTCATGAGGGGCGGGCTCTGTCTAGGGTGGAAACGACCAGGGGAGGTAGTCGACTGAACTAGGATTTATGCAAAAAGCAAAGACGGTGGAACACACTGGATGATGAGACCAAAGAAAGGGAGGGATTTTAAGTTCTAGTGACGGCAGAACGGACACCCAGTAAGTAAAGGGAAGAGACGAGAACTGGGCAAGGAGACTGTATCAGGGCAGTTTTGGGCCCGGGGAATTATAGGTTTTGGTGAGATCTGCAGAAAGTATTTTTAAATGAATGGAGATTCATGAGTTTTAGGCTGGGGTTATGCCTCTAGAGACAGAAATGATACTTGATGAAAAGACCAATGTCTTCTAGGACGATGGGCTGTCCAAAAGCCAAACTCAAGCCTGGAGGGGTGTTTGGGGTGTTGTTCCACTATTAAGAATTTTAGACACAGAAAGGAAGGATGTTAGTGAATATGTATAAATTACTAATTAAAGGGTTATTCTCAAATGGAACTTTGTAGTGCATTTAAATCGTTAAATCTGCTCTAACAAGAGCTGAATCATTATCTGCAATGATAAGGCCTGTCAGAGAGATTCCCTTTCATCATTAAATAAAAAGTGAAGGAATATGGTAGACTGCAGCCTCATTTCCTGATTTAAGCAGGACAGAGAACTTAATCAGGTCTGATCCTGTCACTGTTGTATGTCCTTGCTCTTCAGGAATCACCCTAAATGTAGTAAACCTGTCACACATGATCTCACATACACATGTGTACACACACACCCCTTTGCAAATGCACTTTCATACACTTTGTTTTTTACCCAGCCTTGTTCTATGTCAATCTCAAACTGGAATTCAGAGTCCAAGGCTTGTGTTACAAATGGAAATAAAAATAATCACCTTAAATGTTATGATTTTGGTAACACTGCAAGATCTGGTATTTTCACAAATCTTCCCCAACTGCAGGCAGATAGCAGAAAGTGATGGTCTGGTGTCCATCTTTAGCCCACGGAAAGAAAAAGAGAAAAGGGATCCTGGCACGTGCCCAGGGTGGTGGAGGAACTAGGTCATACCCATGAGAGGAAGTGGCATAATGGGGATAGCAAAGCAAATTGCTTCTATGGAGCAATATAGACTGCTGCTTGCAGTTTCCCAGCATCAGGCGTGCTCGCAGACTCTTGCTGGGCTGTGGACTTCGGTGTTTTGTGGTGAATTTGCTCCCAGGATCTACTGAACCAGGGATGCTATGCTGCACTAATCTATGTTGTAGGAGGGAGCCAGAGGGAGGCAGGTGCCTTGGGGAGGCAGGAGCCTGGAGCTTGGGGACTGGTTTGGTTCTTCGGGGAACTGAGTGGCCTTGTTTCTCTGTGTTCCTCCTTCTCAAGTGCAGAGTGAATGCATTCCGCACATGCCTTGGAGTCTTCTTGAGTCTAAGATTTTGTTCTTTTTTTCTGAAGCTACTAACTTTGTTAATCTAAGACATTTACCAAAGTCCTAAAACTCCTTTGAACTACAGATAATTTTATCATCTATATCCAAATGATTTTCTATTGCTAGTGGAAAATAACCTTTCACAGTGGGCCTTGTCCACGTAGGTATCAAATTTTCTTTGCCCCTAATACAGAAAAACGGGTTAGACCCCCTTTCTGAGTCTCAAGAAAACATGCGTCCAGAAGTTGTATTAGCTGAGGACAGTATTCATAAAGCATAAGGGCAGGATACGTCAAGTGCAAGTATCCATTACTTTACTGTCCCCCGTTGTCAGGAACATCTGTCTACCCAAATGGAACTGACTTTCTTTCTCAGCCCTCTTCTGCTTGAAGTGCAAGTCTCCATTTGTAATTCAAAGATAACATCTTTGCTAAAGAAGAGCTTTTCATTGATATGCAGATTGAGAGTCAGTGTGTCCTTTAGGAGTTCCAAGCTGTGGAATCAACGACAGTCCTGCAGAATAATAAGGCCAGAGGGCTTTTCACATTGTGAGACTTTGATCTGCAACCAAAGAGTCACTAAGTTTTGAGCTTCACTTAAGCTGAGCTTCAGTAAGTAATTCTAATACAGAGGTAAGCTCTTAGAGTCAAGTAAGTCTTTTATTTGTATGTTCATAGCACAAGATCAATTGTCAAAATTCAGTGACTAATGTATTATCTCACATATTCAACAAATATTTATTGAATGCTCGTGTTTCTTGGTGCCAGGAAATGACCTGTCATCAGGAAAGAGCCTCTGTTCTCAAAGAGCTTATATTCTAGTTGGGACAAGGAGGGAAGAAACAGATAACAAATGGACAATAAATGATAAAAGACATAATGTCAGGCAATGATAAGTGACAGAAGAAAAATGGTGTAGGATGAGGGGACAGAGACTGATAGGTCTATGGAAGGGAATTGGTTTGCCAATTACACTGGTCTATTTGATCACATCTCTGAGCACTGTATCATTTAGGGTCATGTTTTACTGTATAAAATGGAAACTCCAAAATAATACTGGCTTAAACAGCACTGAATTTGTTTTCCTCTCATGTGATGGAAGTCTAGAGACAGGCAGGCCAGAGCTGTTATATCAGGGACCTGAGGGACTTGTATATTTATGGTCTGCCATCCTAGCAATTAACTTCTGTTTTCAAAATCATCTTATTAATGCAAAGGCTCAAGTCATCATGTCCACATTCCAAGCAACAGGAAGGATGAAAGACTGGCTAAATACCTTCTCAGCGGCATTCCTGGACCTCAACTATACATTCTATTTACATCTCATGGACCAGAACTTAGTTTTCACACCTGGGTGCAAGAGTGCCTGGGAGCTGTAGTCTTTTAACTGAGGAGATTGACAAAAAGAATAGAGTTATACTGTAGTCATGCAAGTTCCTGCCTCAGACACCAATTATGTGCTAACTGTTCAGGGTGTTTTGATGACCCAGTTCAATTATTTCTACTATCCTACTGTAGAGAAATGAAAATTTTATATCCAGGATTTTCATCTTGCTTGATTCTAATATCACCTGTTGTATACCTATTTAGCCTGCTTACATACCCCTTGGCAGAAAGCTGTTTGCTGGTTGAAGAGCTGCCTATCATGAACTGTCAGTCATGGAAATACCAGCCTAGGGGAAGGGTAGAGAGGAAACACACAAGCACCTGCACATAATTGGTTGGGGATTGGACAGTCACCATAGAAATCCACCCACACAGTTCCTCCTGGTGCGAGGGCCTGGGAAGGAGAGAGCCCAGAGAGCAGTAGGAGTGCAGGGAAGGAGAGATTAGGGAGCAGAGAGAGGAAGCAGGAGAGAGCAGCCAGGGAGCCCTGGTGCCAGGAAGGAAGAAAGCTCCATGCTGGGGAGCAGGAGGGAGCCGTGCCGGAGCCGGGAGGGACTGAGATGGAGGCTGTCTTTGCCACTCGTACACAGCCCAGTGACCACCGTGGGAATAAAACTTGCTGTGAGCCCCTTTTAACCCCTAACACTCCATTTTCGCTACTCAGTATTATCCAATTCATAATGAACTTGCCCAGAGTGGGCAATCCCCTCCCATTCCCAGAGCAACACCTATACCCTGCAAGATAAGAGCTACCATGAAAGCCAAATTTGTGTCACAGTATAAGAGAGATCTATACAAAAATACACAAGAAAAATTGGATAAGTGAGCACCATGTTGGGAAGATGGTAAACCATTTGGTCCACTGATTTATCAGATGAAGCGATTGTCTTGGTGGTTGTTCCATGGGCTATTTCTTGCTGTGGTTGTCAGATTGAGAACAACACTAGAGGCATGGGCAGAGAAGTGAGGAGGGCATTCTAGAGGAAGTGGGTATTGTGTGTTTGAAAAACTACAAGGCAGCCAGTGTGGTTGCACTGTTAGCAAAGGGGCGCCTGGCTCATGATGATTTCAGGGACATATAAAGAGACCATGCTGAAGGTCTTATAGGCTATTGTAGGACTTTAGATTTTTCTCTGAGTGGGATAGGGAAATCACTGGCATGCTTTGTGAAGGAGACTGACATGATTTGACATATGTTTTAAAAGAGAAATATTCTGGTATAAATTACTTTTTATAAGAGGTAAGTTGAAATAAAAATGAATGATGAATTTGGTTCTCCAACATAAATGTGCCATTTTGTAAATCACCTTCTTCTAGAGTCTTAAAAATGATTTTTGTCTCTCATAAATGAAGAGTTTATTTGCTAATTAGCTTACTCAGTGTGGAGCTAATGAAATCATATATCACTTAAGAGCTATGAAAGGCCTAAGATTTAGTCTATTTAAAACTCAGATGTTAGCCTGACACAGTTTCATGGATACTGATAGAAGTCATGGGAATCCTGGGGCAGAACAATGGGAAATTTATTAAAGAATATTAATAGCCAGACCATCATCGTTTTTGTACCAGTTGTTAAATCCTAGTCCCACAAGACAACACTGAGGCCAGGTCACATATACCTTGACAGTGGGTTGTATTGCAGAAGGAGAACTATGAGCTTAGGACAACCAAATCTTTTATAATGGGCAGCAGGTATGCCTGCCCTTTGATCCATGGAAATATGCTATCACTACCCTGTTCATTATGCAGAAGTCTTAGAAAAATACAGGAAACAAAAGGGAGCCAGTATCTCCTCCCTAAAAATGCAGAAGTGCAGGAAACTCATGGAAAATTGCTCCCCAAAATACAACTTTAGTAGTATCATTTGTAAGTATTTATGCATGGTATACCAATTCCATTATTAATAAATGATCACTTTAGAGAGTTATAGTCTTTTGTATACAATTTTAGGATAAATCTGAAATGTTATTTATATTGGCAGTCAAAATGTTAAGAAACTTAGAAGCATTGAAAGTTCTTTGTAATATGACAAACAACTTTCACAGGACTATTCCTACAAATCAGTGATTTGGAAAGCTTTGGATTTAAGAAAGACAATGTTTCTTATCTTATACTTTGATGTTCAGAAAAGTATTTTTATGTCAAATAATGTTTTCCCATCTATTACAGCTATAATTTTAAGGTTTTGTTGCCATACAAATTCATAGAAACAGAGTATACAAATCTCACTTTAGAATCCAAAGATTTTCTATTTTGTTTTCTTTTTCACATACAATTGAGATACCTCTAATTATTTTTCTAAATTCCCGCAAAAACCTAGTCCAAAAACATAGTTGTTTATATTCACTTTAAGTAGTATATATATAAAAATATAAAGTAAATTCTGATTTCATTGAAAGTCTCCATTACTTGGTATTTCCTCTGGGAAATATATCAGGTAATAATTAAAAAAATATCCCATGCACCTGGTGACATATTTTCCTTGTTTTTAAACTAAACATGAATTATGTAGTATTTATTCCAGATATGCTAGGCAGTTTCAATAGTTGAAAATCAGACTATCTGATCTGTATCAACAGGTTAAAGAGAAAAATCACATTAATTAATTTACACAAAAAAGTTGTTTGATAAAATTCAACATTTATTTGATAAAACATCTGTATGATAAAACGTTCATATAAAAATGCTTGGTATGCTAAGAATAGAGGGGAATTCCCTAGGCCTCATAAAGAGCATCTATAAAAAAAATACACTAATACCATATTAAATGATGAAAGACTTAATAATTTTGCTTTGGATCAGGAACAAGGCAAGGATGTCTACTTTAACCACTATTATTTAATATAGTTCTGACAGTTGCAGTCACTGCAATAAGGCAAGAAAAAGAAAGAAAATAAAGGCATACAGACTTGAACGAGATAACTAAAACTATCTCTGCCTGTAGATGACTTGATTATCTCCATAGAAAGCACCAATAAATCTGCAAAACAAAACAAAACTAAAACACAAAAACCCTGTTTTCTAGGATTAATAAGTGATTTCAGTAAAGTCACAATATAAAAGGTTGCCATAAAAATAAAAAAAATCAATTGCATTTCCAATAGTGACAAAGAAAAATGGGAACAGAAATCAAGAGCACAATACCTTTTACATTATTCCCAGGAAAAGAAAATACATATAGGAGCTATATGATGATATCAAAGAAAACCTAAACAATTGGAGGGACATACCATGTTCATGGAATAGAAGACCAATGCAATTCTGAACAAAATCTAAGCAAGGTTCTTTGTAAACAGCTTATTATAAAAGTTAGTCTCTAATTTACATAGAAAGGTAAAGGTCCTAAATAGTCAAGATAATTTTTAAAAAGAATAAAACTGGAGAGATCATTCTTCCTGATTTTAAAGCTTCTTTTATAGCTGCATTAATCAAGACAGTGTGGTACTGGCAGAATTCTAGATACATATGTTAGTGGAGTAGAATAGAGAATCCAGGTATTGATCCACACAAATATGTTCAAATTGATCAAATTGATTTCTTTCCATTTTTTTTTTTTTTACAGAATACAAAACAATTATGGAGGAGGGATAGCATTTTATAATAAATGGTGTTAGAGCAAATGGATATCCCAATACAAAAAGATGAACCTTGACCTAAACCTCACACCTTATCCAAACCTTGCACCTTAATTCAAAACAGATTACAAACTTAAATTTAAAACACAAAACTATAAAGCTTTTAGAAAAGAACATAGGAGAAAATCTTTGGGACCCAGGACTAGGCAAAGATTTCTTAGACTGGACATTACAAGCATGAGAGGAAAGTTTCATAAACAGGCCTTTATCAAAAGAAAAGAAAAAAAACTGCTCTGCAAAAGACTTCGTTATAATAAAAAGAAAATTAGAGACAAGGAGGACATGTTTGCAAATTGCATATCTAATAATGATCTTGTATCACAAATATATAAAGAAATCTCAAAATTGAACATTAAAAAACCCAGTTAGCAAATGTGCAAAATGCACATGTACAGACATTTCTCTGAAGAGAATCTGTCCATGGTAAATAAGCACATGAAAGGATGTTCAACATCATTATCCATTAGAGAAATGCGCATTAAACCTACAATGAGAATCACTACACTACATATCCATCAGAAGGACCAGCATCAGATGCTGGTGAGGAAATGATCACTCCTATATTCCTGGGATATAAAATGGCACAGCCACTCTGTAAGAAGTTTTGATACTTTCAAAACTAAAGAGGACTTTCCAAAAGACCCAGCAATTGCATTCTTGGGCATTTAGCCCAGATAATGAAAATTCTGATTTTCATGCAAGAATTGTACATGAATGTTCGTAGCTACTTTATTTGTAATAACCTGGAGCTGGAAACTACCTAAATGTCCTTCAGTGGGTGAATGGTTAAACATCCTGTTGTACAAATGTGGCTTGAGATACTAATCAGCAATAAAAAGGAATAATGTATTGATAGACACCACTTGGATGAACCTCAAGGAAGTTATGTGAGTGATAGAAGCTAGAGTCAAATCATACTGCAGGATTCCATGGATGTAGCATTCCTGAACTAACATCTTCAAAGAGATTGAGAGCAGATTAGTGGTTGTCAGAAATTAGGGCGGAGCATAGGGTGGGTGTAGATAGAAAATGGTAACTTAAGGGGATTTTATGGTGATGCTTCAGTTGAATATGTTAATTGCGGTGGTTACACAAAGCTGCACATAATAACACTGCATGGAGCTACACAAACATACACACTGATGGGCGCATGTGTAATACTCAGGTGAATTCTGAGTCAGTGCTGTGGACAGCAGCAATGCCAATTTCTTGGGTTTTGATATTTTTACCCTACTTGTAAAAGGTGCCAACATTGGGGGTATCTGGGGAAAGGGGATGGTGGATTTCTTTGTATAGTTCTCTGTGACCTTCTGTATATCTATAATTATTTCAAACTAAGAAAGTAAAAAAAAAAAAAAACGTATAAGTATGTGTCATTTCAAGTAGGTATCAAGCCAGTTAATGTGCTCTGGACTTAATTCCAATTGTTTTCTGACTTTGAGGTCTAATAACTCTTTCATTTTTTTTAAAAAAAGGCTAAATTTAACATTAATGTTAGTTGGGATTGTCATGATAAGTCTGACAGGATTTAAAGTTTGCTATCAAATGTCTAATGTATTTTGATAAGTAGGGGGAAAAATATATACATGATGTATGTATACACATTTACTATACGTATACCCCATGTTGATTTTTAAAACAAATATTTGTATGCATACATATATATGAGTAACTTAGCTTTTAAAAATAATCTTAAATTGGAAGAATGAATATTAAAATGTTGAAAGTTATTTCAGGGGTATAGAGTAAGGACTTATTTTTCTTTTTTACTTTTTGCAGTATGGATTTCTCTAATATTTGGCTTTTGCATACTTTAATAATATTCTTTTAACCAGAAAAAATAAAACCAAATAGGAGAAAAGAAATTGAAGTCTGGCATGTAGCTATACACCAAAACAGTGCAACATTTCTCTAAATAAAGAGATTCAAAATGTACTAATACACCCATGCAGAGGGCAGCCAGCCCAGCCCTCAGCCGCCCAGGGCCGCTGCCTCCGAGGTTCCCAGCCTTGGAAAATGGATCTGGCTGACAAATCTGGCAAATGTTGAGTTCCCTCTGTTCACACAGCTCTTTTTTAGATTACCTAATAGTGACTTCTTAAATTGGAAATCGTAAAAAATATGACAGAATAATTTGTTACAGAAAGGACTGGCTGCTGTCATGGAATGAGAACAAATGACCTGAAATATATACGTTAAATGTGCACATTCATGTAATGTGTGCAGATGTATATGCGTGAAAGAAACAACTAATGTGAAACACCAGGTGTTTCTGATGACTTCCGTCGCACAGCGACCCTATGGCTGGCGTGGGTGCGCACCCCGTCTGGGTGAGGCCTTGACCCCGGGAGGGGGCTGCACGGTGGTTCCCCGCTGCGCCTTCCTCCGTCCGGCACGTGGGCTGCACAGGTCGGAGTGGTGTCCTGCCCGGAGACCCAGACAGCCCTGGTGGCTCTGGCTGTCCCGGCTCAAAGCTGGAGCCCAGTGCCCCACTGCAGTTGCTCCCAGTACAGTCATTAAAGTTCCAAGATTTGGCTGTGACTACAGAGACTTCCTCACCTCTATTTCTGGGATGGAGGCTGTTTATGTGCACATTTGTTACTGCACACAGCGGCAGTGTGGGCCACGCTGCTGGCGCACCGCACTTCCAATAGCATGTGCTCTGCTCAGGCTCTCTGTAAATCCCTCCTGTAAAATTGTGAATATCTTCTGTGAAATGCCTCTCAGAAGATCCTCCGTCACCATGAGCAGGGTGCATGGTTTTACAGCTAGTCTTGGACTTTGGGTGAGAGAAGAATCTTCTCTACTTAATTTTGCTGAGAAAAATTTCCCTACCACTGGTTTCCCTTTTAGCAACTGCCTCTCCATAGGAAATAATATTTTAGCCTACATCAAATAAATTTGCATACATGTTAGGATCTAAGTACATTCTTTTACTCTATCTGGATAAATAGAATTATCCTCTGCCTGAAAATATAGGCTCTAGTCGTATGTTAGGCTACTTTTGAGATTGAGAAAAATTTGTTTCCGTTTTTAAAGGGAAATTTAAATGTTCCAGATCATTTCTTGTAAGAGGCTGTTAGAGGTCGCTAGTGAAATTGTTGCAAGGTTTCATAGGGAAATTCAGAATTTGGCCTGGGAGAAGTATTATAGGCTTATCAATTTCAAGAACAATCAGATTAAGAAGAAAAGTTCAACTATTCTCATAGTGGAAGAAATAGAAGCCTGGAGAGGTTATAAGTGACAGAAAAAACCAGGTCCTATCTTGACACTGGTACACACACCCGCATGCACATACATGCATATCACTTGGCATCATGACAACTGTCCAGTTTTACAGATTAGGAAATCCGAACCTACTGAGAATACTCACCTGCTTGAGAATGGATGCCTAGAAAGGAGGTCTTCCAACTCCAGGCGAGCTTTCTTTCCCAAACATGCCTGTGCTCCTTCTCTGTTCATTTAACTAGGGATTCTGTTCATTTTGTTTTTTGATTTGAACATTGATTGCTTCCTTCTTGACATGTTTTGTTTATCACATTCCCAGAGCACCTATTGTAAAATCCTCTTCATTTTGATAATTCCTTATTTTTGGCTATTTTTCTGTTTCCTCTTGTAACCTTCGGGTTCCTGTTTCTTCCTGTGCGACACTGTTTTCATTTTACATAGGCGGCTTGTCTTCAGTTTTGTGCTTTTCCCTTTCCCACTGAGGTTTGCTAGCTTTTTCCACATCTACCCCTTGTTTTCCTGTTTCTGTATTTGTACATTATCCTTTGTTCCAGCTTCCACTGCCTCCTGCCTGTCTTTTGAATTACTATGTTTTGTCTGTATCTTTTCCTTTATTCTATTTCATTCATTCTGTTTCTGTCTCTTCCTCTTCCATTAGCTCTCCTACTTCATCAAGCAACACATTTCCCTGTAATATTTTTTTCTCAGTATAACCAGGTTCACTTTCCTGTTCTTCCCTGATTAAGTGTGATTCTGTGTAAAGAGAAAACCAAGGAAAATAAATGTCTTTTTTGTAGGTATTTATATTCACGCCTAAATGCATTGGCTATTGTAGTCGTTAAAATCATGTTTATGCTTTTATATCTAATCCTGCTCCCAAAATACATCTGTAGTGTTCCTTTAGATTTGGGAACAAGCAGGAATTCTTGTTGTGAGTTGTCATGCATGGTCCCAGTAGAAGCAACATCCACTCAGCCTTCCAAGCCTTGAAACAGCTTTACCTGTGTGAGCGGTTTGGGCTCAGGATTCTAGTGGCTCTGCCTTAGATGCAAAGGATACAAGAATGAGCGGCCTCTAGCTGGGCTGTGGATTAGGAAAACCCACCAGAAGAGCAGCCCTGTCCTTGTCCCCAGCACCCCTCCAACCCTAGAGCAGCATAATCTGTAGGCAGAATCAGAGGTAGTGTTTCCCCTCTAAGGTGGAGGGAGGAAAAATGTGCAGAGGCACAGACAGTAGCAATTTGCAGTCCTGAGCTGGCTTCAGATGTGGGGTGATTATCTGAGCTACTCTGAAGAGAAGCATGGTCCAGTACGTAGGAATAAAGTTCCAAGATCCAAATGCCAGGACCCTAGGATTACAGTGGACTCCACCAGGGAGGAAAAGCAGCAGCCAGGCTGAGCCCAGGGAAGCCCAGCTGCATAGAACCGCCTCACTGTTGAAAGGACATAATGTTTACTCCGGGGCCTGGCCAGAAGTCAGAGAGGGCTCCTGAGCAGAACCTGCTCCTCTCCCACAAAGATCTGCAGTTTGAGCAATTAGAATGGTGTTGAGGACTCAGCCTGTGTGTCACACACATGCACAACACATGCACTCATACAGCCACAGCTGTTTTGTGTTACAATATGCATTTCTAAAACCTTTGAAACCAAACCAAAAATAAGTTGAGAAAATTGGTGAATTTCAGAGCCAACAAGACGTTATAACTGATCCGTTCCACATTTAAACCCGAGAGGTGAGCAATTGGATCGCAGACACAGAGGCAGTCTCTGCCCCCAAATGCCCATGCATGAGGATGGACGTTGTTGCCCTTCTTTCAACACTGCCCACCATCAGGGCGTCTTTCCTAGTATATCCCACATATGCCAAAGCATGCTGACAGCTGTGACAACTTGGAAAATACTCTGCTGAACAGCAATGGCTCAGATGTGACACATACAATAGTTATTTTTGAGATCTTTGGAAAGGTATATTGATAAAGTTATCAAACATTTGTAAAAAACATTTAATTCTCTAGTATTCTAAAATGGTTATCTGCCTGACATATTCATAGTGGATTAATTTATGCTTTTTATTTGGCCCTGGGTGGATAAACTAAATAGAATTAGAATTATACGAGTAAATGTTATTTGAAACCCTCCAGTAGCAGGAAATAGCTTTGTAACAAAATTACATAACAGCTGGCCCTGCCGCCAGCGACCAGAAGGGCGAAGTTCCCTTTGATTCCCCTGCCCTGCACAGGGCTGTTTGCTGCGCTGTCTTCAAAGCCTTTGGGCAGAGAGGCGCAGAGCTAAGGCACAGAAGGGCTGTCTACGAATGGATCAGTAACATGCTGCAGTATAAAGTGCAACCTCTTCTGCTCACATGCAATTCGCTTTGCAAACTTAGGTCACTATTTAAAATGTAAATAAAAGAATAGCAGCCCCACACCAGTTATTTGCTTCTCAAATATTAATGTGTAGCCAAGTCACCTGAGAAACATGTTAACAGGCAGATTCTGATTCCCAAGTTCTGCTCTGGGCCTGAGAATCGGCTTCTCTAAGGAGCTCTCAAACTGGAGGCCTTTGAGCTGTTCTTTCAGGAGCAGTTTACAACAGTGGCTGTCAGAACTGCTCACTGGTCTGGCCTGACTCTCAGTCTGTAGGTCTGTGAGGACTGAGTTTTGAGTGGTGGGGGGCTTGTGATTTTAATCAGCAGCTGAACTTCACATGAGCTGTCGTGTCCTTAGTCCATGGGAGTCACCTCGAGACAAGGACTGAGTCACATGAGGTGTTTTCATTCCTCAGATTCAAGGAATGTGCCTTAAACTAACTCTGTGCTCAGTAATTGGTTTTTAATGTTTTTTATAAATCAGATTTGGATAAATAATTCTTAAGACTCATTAAGCACGTTTTCACTCACATTAACCTGTGTGTTTGAAGAAGCCTTCCAAACAGTGCATTCATAAAGGCTGCCCATCTGCGTTCTCAGTAGAGCCAGCTCCCCGAGTGCAGAAGTTGGTGTTGGCAGCTATGAGGTAGGGCAGAGGGGAATCTAGCCATAGAAACGGCAAGGGCTCTGGTTGGCTGCATGGAGCAATCTGTCTAGAATGAGAAAGAGGATGTAGAGCATCCCCTCCTGTTCATCAGACCATTGTGCCATCCTTCAGGACAGGGGCCAGTGTAACTTCTCTCAGTCTTCTTCAGTCTGGATGTGGCGGACGGTCAAACACCATCCAAAGATGAGTTCGTGTGGTCTTGGAAACAAAGAACATTAAGGCTCTGAGGTTCATATCTAGGCTGATACCCGGCGACTCTACTATGGAGATTATGTTTCTAAAGACTCACGAGATGCATGACACTTATCAACGACTTTTTCAGAGCACAGTGAAGCGAAAACTTTTGTATTTATATCAGACCTCTTTGCAAAGCCGGGGCTGCTGTGGGCATACACACAGCAGAAGAGGCACAGCAGGGTGGCTCTGTGCCAGTACAGGGACTGTGACGTTTGCAGTCTCCTATCTTTTAGAACAGTCATGCGGCCAGAAATTGAGTGGCAGATAAGGATAGAATACACAAATTAGAGACATGCCACTGACTGTCATTTCTCTTAGAAATAAAACTGCGCAGCTGCTAACATAAGGCCTCGTTCAAAATAGCATGTGTTGCAGAATGACAATGAAGGTTAAACCCTTGCCAAACATCTCCAAGCCATGCGGTGCAGTGAAAGACCACATTTTTTATTTCCAAGATCTTAAGGCAAGGTCAAAACAGCAAAATCTTTTTTTTAAAAAAAATTTTCTGACTGTTAGGCAGTCATTGTTACATTCCATGAATGTGATTGTATTAAATTTGCTTAAATTCAAGGGATTACAAGATGGACTCCATTTTGCATCTTCTCTGGCAAGCTTTGGAGGATTTGAGAAACAAGTGCTGGTAATATGTTGCCCTTGCCTTTGAAAAGTCAGTAGATTGGGGAGGTAATTACATAAGGTGGTTCTCACAGTGAGTCCCATGGTGGGGGCATGGACAGGCTTTGCTGCAAGCACAGAAGATAAAATAATTAGCTGTTCTCTGGGGCTGGTGAAAGTTTCATACAAAAAAGATGGTAATCTTAGAAAGCAATAGGTAGGAATTCACAAACTCCAAATCTGCCAAGGAGCAGAGGATTTGTCTGTCCTCCAAGTTTCTCCCTGCAGATTATTTGTTAGTTAAAGGGGAAAGTGGTAACTGCAGTGGAAATATTGACACTCCCTTGATCAAGAATTCAAAATTAACATCGCCAGTGGGAGTAGAGAGACCCTGGGTGCCTTCAGAGGCAATGCCCTGAGAATGACAGCTGTGTATTATTCTGGTGGGGACAGAGGCAAAGTGAGGAACTTCCCGTAAAGCAACTCGCCTTGGGCCTACAAAGTGTCAGTGTCGTGAAGCACTGTGCAAGGCCGAGGGCCAGTTCCAGACTAAAGGGAGACCGAGGGGACACAGCGACCAGGGACGCCACGTCATCTTGGACTGAATTCTACATCAGCACGGACAGGAGAAATAGTCCACAGGGTTCCCTGGGTTTGTCAAAATTGCAATATGGAAGGTGTGGTTAGATGAAACTATGGTATCAATGTTGAATTTACTAAGTTTGTTAGCTGCGCTGTTCTTAGATGAGAATATCCTTGTTCTTAGGAAACAAGAACTTCAGTGAGAATTAAGGGGTAAAGGGGTGTTTTTTACATATACATATATAAACCCTTTTCTCAAATGGTTTAGGAAAACACTCAAGCACTATTAAGGTCATTCAACTGAGAGCACACCTGTAATGGCACAAAATAATGAACTGACGAAGTATTTTTCTTAAAATGTAAATGCAATTGTAAAGATGTGGGGTCAGTGGTGGGTATTGTTAGGAAATAAGACTACAAAAAGGTATGATGAGAACAAGTAATCACTTTCTGCTCAACCATGATAGGGTGTTTAGCCTGTACATCTAATGTTTGCAGTGAAAACTTCCAAACTTTTTTTAGTAAAGTTGTTTCTGTGGTTCAACAAATATAAAGATATGAATATTTACAAGTGATTGGTCTTAGCAGAGTGCCAGGAGCTACTGGGGGGCCAGGGTGCATACACCCCTGTGTGTGTGTGTGTGTGTGTGTGTGTGTGTGTGTGTGTGTGTGTGTGTGTGTTTACTATATTATGAAGACATGAGCAGAAAGAATATACTTACAAACACATAGTTTGGGAAATTACTCTTTATTTAAAATAACATAAAATCTAACCCTACTTAATGCCATATTAAAATATACATTACAAACCCTTTAAAAGACTAAATTTAAAGCGTAAATAATGTACTAAAACTCAAAATATACTTAATCTTGGAGCGAGGGAGCCTTTTCTAAGTAGTACAGAGTGTGAAGCCCGTACCTGTTGGCTGTTAGATTTGCAGCGTCCTGGAGAGAAAGTCACCACACAGATCCTGAGAGCTCGTTTTCTCCAGAGGTTTCTCTTTTCTCTCTCCTGATCCCCAAACCCACCCCCAAGAGACCCCCTTCTTCTCCCCTTTTCTGTGTCAAGTCCACTATTTTTTCCTTTTTATGTTTTGACCTCCTGCACCCACTTTGCCCACCACCACCCCATCAATATTCTGCTCTCTGTAACTGTGAGCTTGGTCTTTGGTTCCTTGTTTGTTTGTTTTTAGCTTCCACATATAAAAGAGATCATACAGTACCTCCCTTCCTCTGTCTGGGTTAGCATAATGCCCTCAAGGTCCATCTATGTTGTCAAAAATGACAGGATTTTCTTTTTTTTTTTTATGGCTGAGTAACGGAGGCCACTTTTGACCCATCGTATCCAGCCTGTTCTTTTGCCAATTCCAAATGCATGTTCCTAGAAATCTGCAGATTTTATCAGTTCTTCTCAAATATTCTACTGGTTTTTCCAACTTAACAGGTCCAAGCCAACTTGTTTTCTCTGTTCCCTCCTTGTCTCCGTCCCAAGTAATGTGCCAGCTCCCTGGCTGCCCGCCCCCTGCTCCACGGCTCCTCGGCGCTCTCGCTGCAGAGGGAACCACCAGAGGTCTGGCTCCGTGCCCTCCTCGGCTGAGTCCGCAGTGATCACCGCTGATGCCACTTTGGCGTTTTCTCTCCTTTCCCCCCCCTTTCTCCCGCCAATATTGATCTATTTCAAATCATTATCCTTTCCCCTTGTGTAAAAGATTTATGTTAATTTTAGTTTTTAATTTAAAATGTTACCAGTAGTACACATGAAAGAATGATACAAATAGCAGCCCCATACCTCTTGTTACTCTTTTTGTTCAGAGATCTAAAGACGAGCATACAGTTCACTGCATGATCTTTTATCTCCTGTGGAGAGAATCTCCATTTTGATGAGTAACTGTTGCCTCTCCCTCTGCAGACACTACGACCCCCAAGTCTGATGATGTTTCCTTCCTTCCTTTGTGTCTGGGAAGCTCAGATTAAACACAAATAAAATATTATCGGATATTTACTTTTATTTTGATTTCATCTTCATTCTCTTGAACATATTTTCCCGCTCCCAATGTTTCTTCAGTTATCCTTACATTTTACTATACTGTTTATATCTTTGTCAACTGATTTAAATTATTTTTATGGGGCAAAATCCTTAAGCAATTTAAGAAGTATGCCTTACCAAGAATGTTCTGTCTGTCTAGTGCTATTGGTACTATGCAAGCCTTGGGGGTCACACACGAAAGCTCTTCTCCAGCAGCGCAGGCTGTCCCTTGGACACAGTCCGTTGGCTCTGCTTCTCTCCGTTGGCTTCTGCAGTGTCCTCCCGAGCAGAAGTCTGCTTCATGTGGGGTCGCTTCCACCACCTCCATCTCCCTAAACCAAATTCCACTTCAAGCCACACTTCAATGTGCAAACCATTGGCAAAATAGGGACTGATTTAGTCATACTATTACTATGAACATGTGATGTGACATAATCATAAGTGACCACAGTTGTTCTTAGCATTTTATTTATTCAGTCATGTTAATATTTCTTTAAAGGTAGACTACTATGTTTAGAGATAAATTTAGACTATTGGCATGCACTAGGAAAGAAAAGACCTGTTCCATTCACAGATTCACTACTCATTTTCTGTAGTATTTGGGAGCAATTAATGTTCCCCTCTTGAAATCATCTTCATCAACATTTGAATAACTTATTTTTCTTGAAAGATTCTCAGGGGAAGCTGTCAGTTATAGGGCCAGTGGCCTGCATGTATCCACAGGCATGAGGTTTGGGTTTGGGCTCTGTTTCATCTGTTCAGTGTTCTGCACAGCCAGTGCCTTTCCAGTATGAATGCCCGCTGTGACGGTGGCCCACCCACGGCAATCCAAGCCCACAGCTGTAACGCACAGGTATGGCATTGACAGCAGGCACATTCGGTAAAATTATTTTTTTTTAATAGTGAAAATTAGAGTCACTGTGGAGTGTCTTTTCTGTTCATCCAACATAGCACTTTAGTTGTGTGTATTTTCTGGCCATGCAGCATGATGGAAAGCATACTGAAAAGGGATTTGGGAGCCACCGATTTTGTGCCTCAGGAGAAGCACTTATGTTTTCTGTGCATGAGTGTTTTGTTCCACAAAACGGCTTTTCTTCCATCTTGAAGAGGCCGTGCTTCTGAGAAACCAAAGTAATTTATCGAGGAATAACCGTCATCCATTTTCCTGGGCAGCAGAGGCAGTGGGGCCAGGAGCCGTCCCGTCATCTGGTGTCAGCAGCTCAGCAAAGCGTCGGGAGTCCCTCGCGGTGGCAGCGGTGTCTTCAGTTAGTTCTGCAGGACGATTTGGGCCATATTGCAGCCCATTTCCCAAGTCTGCCTCTCCAGGTTCTTGGGCAATTTCAAAACATTTATTTCTTGCTATAACCAGCCAAAACCCATTTCTGCTGCTGTGAAAGTTAGAACTCTGCCTGATGCAGTCGATTCATATGGTCAACAATCTATAGCAAAGATTTAGAAGAAGATTAGACCAAGGGTGATTGCACATTTAATGTTTAAGCTGCAGCAAATCTTAGGGTCTATAGATAATAATACTAATATTATTACTGCTAATAAAAATAGGCTTATTGAGAACTTAATGTATGTAAGTTGGGAGCTGTATTAAGCCTTTATATATATTACTTATTATAATTCATAGAAGATAAAGAAATTCAAATCTAGTGAAAATGAGCCCTGTGGAAAGACATGGCCTGCAGTTAAGAGGATGGTGGTGATGATGGAATGGTGAGCCCAGTGACGTGCGGAGTGGGGACTGCCACAGTTCTGGACGAAGCCCGTATGTCACTGAGTTTGTGTGAAGCATCTCAATTCCTGTCCTCTATCGGCAATAACCCCGACTCCAGGCAGATCTCCTTCACGTTCTTAAGCAAAGACAGGATTTCAATAACTATTGATTGTGCTGTAATCTTCCAGTCTCCTGGACTTAGCCTTAATTTAGTGGTGAGGATGCCCCTTGGAAGTTCCTTCAATTTTTCAGTCCTAATGAATTTAGTTGTGAAGCTGTTCATCTCCAACTGTGGCCTGACGTTCAGGTCAAAGGAGGCTGTTTTAGAACAGGGACAGTAGCTTGGTCACAGCATGCCAGCATGGTCTCTGTGCCTTTCCCACTGGGAGGGAAGGTGTCACGGTCACTTTTGGTACAAAGAGTAGCTGACCAACTAGCCTGATTTTGATACATTCTCTTTGATACTGAGAAAAACAAAACCCAGCTTACTTTTAGCCAATTGGTAAAATGAATAAATAATCTATAATTAAAAGTAATCAAAGAAAAGTGTCAAATAAAAATTTTGGTAAAATAAACACTAACAACCCATCTCGGTCCTTTGCCTAAATTATAGAATATTAAAAGGTCTCAGGGCCAAATAAAAGTAAAATATATTCTAAGTTGAGCCTGAAGTGGAGACATGTGAGTCTGGGGTTGATTCAATGCACATCCCACAGGGGTAGTTCGGATGAGATACAACTGGGAGAGAGCAGGCTCTCCCTTTTCCACCAGCTGCACAGAAGCCTTTAATATCCCTCTCTGCACATACCCTTCCCCAAGTTTCTATCTTTTCCTGATTTGAGCTATCTGGAAGTATCCCTGTGCCCTCCAGGGTGCCTCTGGAAGAACCCCACCGGGGCTCTGTGCAGACTGGGTTTGGCCATGCGTCTGCTGCGGGGACAGCCTGTGCTTAGAAGAGCCCCCAGGTATGGTCAGCCCTCCTGCTGGCTGAAAAGGGGAATGAGTTCATGCATGTTTTTAAAAAATACTAACAGAACAATATTCTTGTTAAGAAGCAAACCTCTAGCCATTAAAAAATTAAGAAGCTTTTTTTTTTGTTTTCAATATTTCAAAAGCTAATTAAATAAAGCATTTCACTATTTTGGGAAGGTAAACTTGCTATGTGCAAAACCAAGCCCAACACTTGAGGCGTGTCAGAGGCTGGGAATCTGCATTATGTCAATAGTGTAGTGTTGAAAGTACTTACTTCTCTTCTGAGTGTTAGCAGGGCATTCCTGCCACCTCCCCTTTTCCCTCCCCCCCACCTTTCTCCTTCTCCTTCCCTTCTTTCCCATCATCTCTTCCTTCTTCTGTCAAATACTGGCAGATAAGCAGAGCCTAACCTGAAGGAACTGTTGAACTAAAACAGATAAGAATTCAGTATGGTTATATGAAGCCTCTTGAGTTTTAATGTTAATGAAAAAAAGAAAAGAAAAAAGCTCTAATCCAAATATTTCCCAAGGCTTCTCTGCATATATGAAATATGTACATACAAATATATATGTGTGTGTATATATATACATACATATATTTAGGCATATTTTTGAAGTAAGCAAAAAGATCTATCACCAGTCCCACATCTGTGGCCCATGTAATCCATTTTCCTCCCTGTCTCTCCCTCTCCAATCTTTTATTAATCAATCAGTATGTCTCCAACAGACCTTATATGTATAAAAATTTAATTGAATTCTCTTCAGCTAAAACAAGTTTAACTTAGATATAAAACCAGAATAACCTTCAAGAGAAGACTGGATCCTACTTTTGAAGATATAAGACATTTTTAAACTAAACTGAAAAAATTCTATTGATTTAGAGTTTGAGAATATTCAACAGTAATTTGAGTAAAGAAGTCATTTAAAAATATTCCTGAACTAAATTTTTTTAAAGTAACATTAGGGCATTTGTTTTGATTTAAACAATACTCTACACTCATATCATTCTTACGTAGTCATTAAAGGAGATTGTGCAAATGTTGCTGGGAATGTAAACCAGTACATACACTATGGCAAACAATATAGAAACGTCTCACAAAGTTAAAACTGGAACTGCCATATGGCCCAGCAATCTGGCTGCTGGGTATATTTTCAAAGGAGTTGGAATCAGGATCCCAAAGAGCTGTCTGCACCCCACGTTCACTGCAGCATTATTCATAACGGCCAAGGCGTAGAAATGACCCAAGTGTCCATTGACAGATGAATGTGTAAGGAGAATCGGTCTATACATACACTGGGGTATTATTCAGCCTTACAAAGAGGGAAATGCTGCTATATGATACAGCATGGATGGACTTGAGGACATTAGCTAAAGGAAATAAGCCAGACACAGAAAGACAAATAATTGCATGAGTCTGTCACTTACATGATTCTATAAATTCAGTGAAGCAGAAAGTAGAATGGTGATGGCCAGTGTCTGTGCGGAGGGAGGAGGAAGGATTTTTCATGCAAGATGAAAAAGTTCTAGAGATTTGCTCTGTGACACTGAGACTGTAGTTAACAGTACTATACTTCACATTTTCTTAAAAGGGTAGATCTCTTGTGTATTTTTTTTTCCACAATAAAGCAATCAAAAAGAGACGTGCATAGATTGTATTTGATAATATATTTTGTTAACTAATGATTTTTATATAACTTTGCAGGTTATGTGAATTATTGTATATTATTACATATATTATTATATATAATTTATATTTAAACTTGCAAACAGTAAAACTAAATTTTTTCTAATTATTCTAGAGAGCGTCCTTTTTTTCCTTATTTACATAGTCTCCTCCCAGGTACTCACTGTTATTTTTTCATTATTCTTGGGGGGTGTACCTGGATGAATGAGGCGCTAATGAACAGTAAGGCGATTTGGAAAAGTTAATGTGATCCAAAGTGAATTTGGGTTTCTAGAGAGCTTCCCAAATCTGCTTTCCTACAATCAAACATTGTCTCCTCTCACAGAATAGCGGTAATTTGCATGAAGAAATTTGCATTACCCTGTTCCAGAGCCCTCTTCTCCTGGTTAGGGGCTGTGAATCGCAAAGTAATTAAACAGCTGGCTAAATGATCTATTATATTCTTTTGGTTGCCGCCCAGCAGAATCAAGAGTTGCAGTGCGCGCTGGGATTCAAGAGCCTGTTCCGCAGCTCAGCCCTGTCCTGTCTACCTGTGACATTCAGGAGGGAGAGGGCGTCCTCCCGGCAGCCTCTGCGTCCTGCTGTCCCACCGGGCTGCAGACCCAGGCTGCCTGGCATTGCCCTGCCCGCGGGCCTCGGTTCCTGCAAATGTTGCTGGGAATGTAAACCAGCCTCACCCGCCCTGCGTCCGTGCCAGCCGTCCTGCAGGCGGGAGGCCTTCGCTCCGCGGCAGCGATGGCCCCGTTTGTCATTATGCCTGGGGCAGCCGGAGGGACGGGGTATCACTCACACACAGTTCAAAACTGGGCAGCGCACGTGCAGGGCGAGCCACTCTCAGAGCCTATTAGGAAGAAAGAGAGAGCATTTCAGACTCTAGTCAAAACCTGTGCAAAGAATGCATCCCACCTGACGGGGCCGGGCCTGCTTGGACAGCTCCCCCGCGGCCCCCGCGGCCCGGCTGCTGCTCCCTCTCCGCGTCCGGGCCCTTATGGGACCTGTCAGCCCTCCGTGCAGGGATGGGAGGCCTCCCCGGGCCCCAGGCTGCGGAGGCCCGCGGCCACTCCTCGCACTGCCCTCGCGCAGCGCTCCCGCGGGTGGCGGCCTCCGTGCTCGGAGCGGGACCGATCAGCTCTGCCGCCGCCTTTGTCACGCCCTCGCCCAAGCAGCAACCCTCTGACTCAGGACTCGCAAAAACCATCCCCCAAAGGGTATTTTCAGCTTTTCCTTGTAGGTGTCTGCCCAGGATCTGTGGCCTAGATCATGGAACTGGACGGAAGAACAGCCACGGTTCTGTGCTCTGGATTCATCTACTGGAAGCAGAGAACAGCATTCTCCAGACGCACCTAATGACCCAGCCAGGCTCTTGCTCTGAATTCCACTCTGGCTGGGCTCAGACCCGCTGCCATGTGTCGGGAGTCCTTGCACACCGCCGCGTGCTTCGCACAACGACCCCACCTATCTGCACAGCCGCATGGGGTCACTCACGGCAGTACCACCAACTGCATGCAGATGAGGAAACGAGAGCTCTGCAGAGGCAGACCAGCTGCAGCACACGAGGACGACCGGTCACGGTCACTGTCGCCGTCACCGTGTGAGTGGGGTGCTGAGCCTCACTGGTGCCTTCCTGCTCGGGCAGCCCTGAACGTGCGCTCTAAGCGGGTAGTTGCTTAACTGAGTCCGTAAAAGGTCTAGAATTAGGACTAATGGGACGTAGGTAAGAGCAGGGATGGAGGAAGCATGTGGCATCTTCGAGGCTGTGAGGCCCCCCATTCTATAGTTAAAGCAGAGCCTCTATTGGGCATAACTTAGTGATGTACTCATTATTTGCTCTGAGTATATCAATAAGGCGTGTATAGGTGAATGAAGCTTAATTAACTCTTATTCATAGTAATTAAATGCCAAATAAATCAATGAACAGTTTGATCAGTGAGGCTTTATTGATTGATATTCAGCTAGGACCTTAAGAATGGAAAATTATCACTTTGTGCATAAATTTAAAGTAAGAGTAATCTATGGTGAACCATAATGTTGACTTCAGAAGCCATTACAAGTTTTTTTCAAAGATTACACTATACATGTAAATTGGTCTCTTATAATTCTTGGAACATAAAATTATTAGCTTAAAAGAATAGTTATATTCTTAGCATAGTGGTGCCCCCACTATATATGTCGCCTGTCAAGAGTGGTAGGTGGCAGTATCTACATTACTAAATGCTCACCCCAATAACTGTCAAATAAGTATGTTGTACCCTGAAACTAACACAATATTATTTATCAACTATACTTCAATAAGAAAAAAAGTGGTGATAGGGAGTCAATGGGCTGTGGGCGTGTCATGGGCTCTGATTATTGGTTATTGCCCAAGGCATGATAACAAAAATGCTAATTTATTTTGAAAAGCAAAAGGCATTAGTATAATGGGATTTCTTACATTCTGTAGAACAGCTTTGTGAAAAAATTTAGTAATGAGTTCCTAGCTTGCATAGGTGCCAGGGAACACATCATATCTTTAACCAGGAGGTAGACTATTTTTTCTCAGAACCATTTCATTTCTGTCTTTTTACCTTATCTACATCACTTTTCATTTATTAAATATCGATGTTGTTGAAGATTCATCTATTTTTATTTATGGGAGCAGAATTTCTAAACCTTATACAATTAAATGAGGGCCACTGAATATTTAGCTTTAATTCATTGGTTTACTGGAGAACAATTCAGAGTACTTAAGTGGAAATTGATTCAATAAGTTATACCCTCTGAGGTCTGTTTAATATTAGTGTGTACCATATTTTGATATTATATGATTAAAAGTAAATCACTGATAAAGCATGAATCTTTTAGTTCCTAAAAATTTAATATAGCTCTGAAAACATATTCTAAATACCCTAAGATTAAAGTACAATTTGAGAACTTGAACAGCTTAACGCAAAACTATAACATAATTATCCATCATTTTTATGGTTTTTTTCCTTTTGTAGGACAACCAGAATCATTATGAATACACATGCTGTAGTTCCATGAGTGTTCTGCAGTGGAGCAGGGCTGGAATTTAGAAAGACAGAAGTCAGGATGTTTTTGTGACCCCGTAAGAGGTGTTCCCGACATCCACTGTTTGAGGGAAGCCATCGCACCAACGAGCTGAGTGCATCTGTCTGCAGCCTTGTGGTTCCCTTATTTTTTGGAAGCAGTTAAAGTCACTTAATTCTCCCCTGTAAAAGAGGAGATTCTATTAAATGATTTTTATCTTGACTAAGTGATCTGCCTTCAGGTATAATTTAATTTGCTAATGCATAATTTTCCCATTGCATTTATTTAATTAAATAATTATATAGGCATATTGTGAGTCTTGATAACAAGCATCTATTTACTATTTACTACGCACATATGCATATCATACTTCACATGTATCACACACACACAGTAAGATATATAATAAGGAGATAACCTAGATCACCATCTATGAGTTCCCAGGCTGCAAATCGTCAAGAAGGGCATCAGTAGTTTCAGCTCAGCACCCTTTGTGCTCCACGCAGTGTGTTAGGAACCAAGAGGAGCGGGGAGGATGCAGTCCCTACAGGCACCTCAGACTGAGTGTGAAATTAATGTACAGCAGAGAAGGAAGAAACCTTAGGGTGGCGCCAAGATGGGGAGGGACTTCCAGATAGTGCTAGCAGAGGCGAGGCTGGCCATCTGCTCTTTCTTCTTTCTTAACAGGGCTGTTCCTGTTCTGTAGTCACTGGCCCTACTGCAGGTGGTCCTGCAGGCACAATTCTTCTATCTGAATTTTTAAAATATTCTTTTGTTTCACAACTGGCCTCATGGATTTTAGGCTGGGCCAGTACATTTCAACTTAATACAAGCGTGTATTTTCCACTCTGTTAACATGGGTGTTCGCCCTGGATGAAGTCACTTTAAAGTGGCCCCAGAGTTGAATGCTTCGGATGACCCAGCACATGTAGGTCAGGAATGTGGGCTCTGGGACCGCCGGCCTGCCCTTCAAACATGGCTCCAGCATTCGCTGCCCATGCCACTTGGCAAATCACACTCAGTTCCCTCATGTGTCGGTTGGGGATAATGACAGTGGCCACCTCGTAGAGCTGTGGTGAGGATGAATTAAGCACATCTGTGTATAAAGTACCTTGCATTGTACCTGGCCAGTGGTCAACAGACAATAATTATTATCTATATTATTCAACATCTGTTAAATAATCAATTTGGTAACCCACAGATGGTATCGACTACAGACTCTCTTAAATTCCAGAATAATTGAAATTTATGTTATTCTATTAAGTATTATAAAATGGAAGGGTCTGGGATTCCATAATGGAATTCAGCTTTTCTGCATTTCAGTTTAAGTAGGCATTTCCCTTTAGGGAGAACCATGGAAAACCCCTTCACCACCTCTCCCCTCTGAGCCATGTAAACATGTAAACTGTAGTATGGCTCATATAAGCTATGCTATGATGCCACAGAGAGAACATGGCACCGTGGACATTCCAGTTATAAATTCTGATTATTATTCACGGCCACCATTTAGTGGACTATCTCCAAGTGTCTGGCACTGAGCAAAGAGCTATAAAAATATTTTATCATGTAATTTTCTTAAAACTATGAGGCAAGTGTCATTATCTCCACTTGCAAATGGAGGGCAGACTGCCATTCAGCATGTATTTGAATGGGACTGAGAAAATCAGGCTGCCGATTCTACCGTATTTCCTCCACAAACAATAAAATGGCAAATATGGTATTAGGTGCCTGATTATGATGAGGGCTTCAGCAAGTGCTGCTTGAATATGTAGAGCATCTATCTATCTTTCCACACACAGGGAGAGAGCTGTATATATACACACATGTCATTTTTATTTTTATATATGTACTATTTTGTATATATATTTATTCATTCATATATCTTGGCTGTCTCTCACCACATTCTTTTTTTAGAGTGTTAAACACATTTGACAACATTTCTATTCTTTACTAAAAGGTATAATTTTATCAGTTCTATCAGGATTTTGTTAATTTTTTTTTTTCTTAACTTCATTATTGGTCCTCAGAGATTATTTAGGTGTAGCAAGACTGGGTGGCCAGGCTGAAGAAAGCTGGACCATTAGGAAACTGGCCTGGTGAAGCTTGCTGATTTGTATTTGCCCAGCTTGAGGTTACAGCTGGAGCTCTTTTGCCCCCTGGAAGTGCAAATAGAAAGGGCACTATAGAACATGAATTTATAAATAAATGCTGTCTTTAGGAGTGCTGATCTTAGTTTAAAATAAAATAATTCAGATCATTATATTCTGGACACTTAGCTCCCATGAGGTTAATTAAGAAGAAATATGTAAGAGAGTTTCCAGGCAAACCTAGGATAGGAAAGCCTGGAAAATCATAGCAAGGTGTGTTTGTGTTTCCTATGGATTCCTCTTGCCTGGGAGGCAAACAGTAGGTATCTGTTAAGAGCACTAAGTTCAAGGGGCAACCTTCCCTCTTTACAGAGGCCTGCCTGCAGAGCAGCAGACAGGGTAAATCACCTTGGCCTTCTCAGCACAGGGACCCAGACAGACAGAGGCCAAGTAGAAGTTTACAAGCCTTACTGGGTTCTTGGCTTTACCTCCTTGGGAAGCAGGGAGGCCCAGCAGCCTCGGGCATCTTTGGGCTCAGGAAACTAAAGTGTTCTCAGATGCTTGACCTGGGGACCATGAGCACTTCAAAGTCAAGGAAACTGTTTCTGTTTGCTGAATCTAAACCTGCAAAATGCAACATCATTCTAGAAGATGTGCGCTCCCGGGATGCATGCCGTGCAGGTGAACGAGGTATTAGAGATGGGGGCGTCCCCTGCCTTCCCAACGGTCAAGTTACATGGGCCACTTCACATTTCTTAAAGACCTATGTGAGTACCTGATTTCGAGAACTGAAAGAATATGAAGAGGATTTTTGCTTTTAGGAAAAAAGGTGGAAAGTATAATAGCGTTCAGTGTTGGTTTTGAGGTGAGCCGTGAAAGGGGCAGCACCCCCCGAGGGGTGTCCCCCAAGCTCCTTCCCAGAACCACATGCCGCCTCTCAGCACCAAGCCGCCAGGGCCACGGACTCTTTGTCTGTCAGCATCTGTGCTTTATATCCACTTACTTTGTTCATCCCTTAGCAAGATGTATCCTGAGGAACTGGAAAAGCCTAAGAGGTGATTTCTGGGGTCTGGGAAAGTAAAAAGTGTTCCATATGAATTAATGGTAATGGCTTCTTCCCTTTACCATTTCAACCTAGAAAAGGCTTCATAGGTGTGCCCTGGATAGTGGGGAAGACTGGGAGCTGAATGTCCCAGCGCTGGACCTGCCCGGCGGGTGCCAGCGGGCCGGCGGAGAGGCCTGCGCGTGGCATCTGCTCTCTGCGTAGACGCGAGGGGAGCGGCGGGCCCCTCTCTCGGCTCCCAAGGCCCGTATGGCCCTGCCCTGCCGGCCTCCCTCATTGCTCACACCGACCCCCGGGGCTCAGCCTCACCCACACCCTCCTTCGCTCAGCAGGGACACCGCAGGCTGTCCTCGGCCGTCCCACCCGCTGGCCCTGCCTGTGCGCACCTGCCCCCGGCCCTGCTGCTCCTGCGCGTCCAGCTCCAGAGCGCTCCTGGGGAAGCCCTTCCGGACCCCCGCTCCTCCCACCGCTGGCTCTCCCACAGCGCACGCGTGAGCCTCCCGGGGCGGCCGGAGAAAGGCCCGCACACTGCGCCGCTGCAAACAGCGCAAGTTCATCCTCTGGCCCTGGAAGCCTGAAATCCGTGTCGGCTCGGCTGCTCTGTCTGCAGGCCCCCGAGAGATCTGTTCCCTGCTCTCTGCTAGCTTCTGGGGCGGCTGACAGTCCTTGGCGTTCCTGGCTCGTAGAAGCATCAGGTCTCTGCATCTGTCAGCACTGTCCTCCCAGGGGCTCCTGCCATCTCTCCGTGTGAATCTGCTTCTGCATCCCCTCTGGTCTTACAGAGAGACCAGTCACAGTGGCTTAAGGTCCACCCTAATGACCTCATTGTTAACTTGACTACATCAGCAAAGATCCTATTTCCAAATAAGGCCATGCTGACAGGCGCTGGGGAACAGGACTTCACCGTGTTTTGGGGATATGATTCAGTCCATCCCCTACAGCCCTCTGTCTTCCTTGTGAGCATCACTGCATCTGCCACGGTACATTGAGGTTGTGCTGCTGCTCCCTGTTTCAAATCTGTCTGCAGCAGGGGACCACGATCTCCCTGTGCTCAACCAGCTCTGTCCAGCTGCTCACACAGTGCCTGGCACACAGTTGATGCTCAAAAATTTTTATGAATGAATCTCTTTTCTACTCCTCACCTCATGTACAAATTGTTCCCCATCACTTTCTCCAGAAGGCAAGTGTGGACGACAGGCTTCTCCCTGGGTCCAAGGGAGAGAAAGCCTCTGCATGGAGCGGTACAGAAGCAGAGGGCAACGAGGTGCTCATTGCTAGGGAATGCTCAGGCTGCCATTCTGGCCAGTTCGACCAAAATGCATGTTGTTAGACACGAGACTTGCCTGACTTTAGCAGCAGAACGGCTTAGAAGAAACTGGAATTCTGACTCTGGAAATTGCTCATGTTTCTGTTTTGCCTTTGAGGCATTTTTGTTTACTGTAGTGGGAAAATTGCTGTTTTTCTTCATTTTGGATAGTTAAGACAGCTATTCTCATTTATAGCTAGACTCATTTGAAGTAAAGACGTCTCTGAACTGGGCATGTAGAACATTTAAAAATATTATGACAAATGCTGAGCCTTTCTAACTAAGAATTTGGTAAAGCCAAAATGTTATTCTCTTTGGATGCCCTTCTAAGATTGGAGGCCACTGATTTAAAAGCATATGTCAGCACACTTCCTTTATGTTAGCAAATTATTATTGGAGAGTTTCCTTAGAGGGATTTTTCATAATTTGACTTGTTCTACATGTAGCTTAGTATCACATTTGTGCACTTTGATTATCTAATTCTAGCAGAAGGGTGCGTTCCCATACATTTAAGAAGCAAGGTATACTTTGTTTTATTTTGACTTCCAGAATTTTCTTTCCTGACTGGAAACACCACCCACTGTTAGATTTAAAAAATGGGAATAAAGAATATTTGGCCATATATACTGACAATAAATATATTTTACCACCCATGGATACTTTAACACTTTAAATTACCACTATGTTTCCATGATTCCACATCTAGTTTTTTCTGCAACTCTCAAATGCTGTTCAGGTTGAGAACTCTAAAACCTGTAATACATATAAAACAGATTTTTTTTTTTTACTTTTAGAAGGTATCTAGTAAGGAAAGATCTCTGATGGTTGAATGCATTATATCTGCCTTTTCATATAAAAGGGACAGGGCATATGTGGATCGGTTTTTCACATGAATATTCCTGAGTAGCATCGTCAAGTTATTATACTTGAATTCATGATGTGTGGTTTCTGTTGCGTGGTCGTCACTATTTTAAATAAAGTGGGCCGAAACCAAATCACAGCATTTGAGGTAGCATTGGTTTCAGGTTCTAATGCTAATTAAATACCTGGAATAACATTTATTCAAGTTTGATATCCTGTACAGGAGCTATTTATTCTTAATTTAAGAATATAAGAAATAGCAGTGTTTGATATGTGTTTCAAAGTGCAGTTGAACCTTGAACTGTGCAAGTTCACTCACACATGGATTTTTTTATTTTTTTATTTTTTTATTATTTTTTTTTGTAGATAACTATTTTTTATTGAAGGGTAGTTGACACACAGTATTACATTAGTTTCAGGTGTACAACACAGTGATTCAACATTTATATACATGATAATTCTAGGTACCAGCTATCACCATACCAAGTTGTTACAATATTTTGACTATATTCCTTATGCTATACATTACATCCCAGTTACTTATTACTTATTTATTTTACAATTGGAAGTGTGTACTTTTTTTTTTTTTGTGAGGGCATCTCTCATATTTATTGATCAAATGGTTGTTAACAATAATAAAATTCTGTATAAGGTAGTCAATGCTCAATGCACAATCATTAATCTACCCCAAGCCTAATTTTCATCAGTCTCCAATCTTCTGAGGCATAACAAACAAGTTCTTACATGGAGAACAAATTCGTACATAGTGAATAAGTTACATGGTGAACAGTACAAGGGCAGCCATCACAGAAACTTTCGGTTTTGCTCATGCATTATGAACTATAAACAGTCAGTTCAAATATGAATATTCATTTGATTTTTATACTTGATTTATATGTGGATACCACATTTCTCTCTTTATTATTATTATTTTTAATAAAATGCTGAAGTGGTAGGTAGATACAAGATAAAGGTAGAAAACATAGTTTAGTGTTGTAAGAGAGCAAATGTAGATGATCAGGTGTGTGCCTGTAGACTATGTGTTAATCCAAGCTAGACGAGGGCAATAAAACATCCAACACATGGATTTTTTAAAGTAAATATATTGGAAAATTGGGGGAGATTTGTGACTGTTCTCAAAAACACTTCCTTTGCTGTGGCTTACTTTATTGTAAGAATACAGTAAGCAACACGTGTGTAACATACAGAGTATGTACAAATAAACTGTCTGTGTTACCAGTAAGACTTATGGTCAACTTTTAATATGACTTATGGTAGGCTTATGGTAGGCTTTTAATAGGTAACTTTTTGGAGAGACAAAGGTACATGAAAATTTTTGACTTTGCCAGTGGGGGCTGGTTTTCCTAATCCCTGTGCTGTTTAAGGGTCATCTGTAGAGGAGCTTAGTGATTGCCCTAGTAAATAGGAATCCTGTAGCTTTGCAAAAATTAAAAGTATTGCTAGAGTGCTATTCGCTTTTTCAAAAGACAGTTCTTTGACTTTAATGAGTATCCAGGAATTCTGTTGAATAGTTTTTGATCATAGAGCATGTGGGGTGGTTTCAACTGATAACTATAAGTGGGCGAGTTAGGGTTCTACAGAAAACAGAGATGAGATGCTAACAAGAACGTTTGCTGGGGGATGGGAAGATCAGTGAATACTACAAGCTGAGAAGAAAAGATGTTATAAAAGAGGAAGGGATTTATATAAACAACCATGAAATATGGGCTCTCTGAATGCCACGGCTTCTAATATTTCAAAACAGGAATTAAAATGATAAATGATAGTGTCCCTTGAATAGTGTAAATTTATAATATTCTGGTACATTTTCTAAGAAAAGTTTGAAGTTAATAATACAACATTTATTTTTAAGTTTTTGAAAAGCCATATAGAATTATCAGGATATACTCAAACAACAATATGTATAGAATAACTTATGTTTTGCTTTCTGTTTATTTTCAATTATTATGGTACATTGATAAAACCTTGGAGTTCATACTAAACCACCTCTAAGGTAAATAAATACATAGATAGATTGATTTGGGTGAGTAGAAATATTGATAATGAAGTGTGTCTGCTAAATGCATATCCTGTAGTTTCGTTCTTTCAAAAGAAGTTTGTTTTTAAAGTGATGAAAACACATTTGGACCAAATCTAATTCAACTGACTTAAAAAAAAATCTTTATAGAAATATAATTCAGTAGCATACAATTCTCCCATTCAGAGGATCATGTACAATCCAGTGGGTTTTAGCATAGTCACAGATTAATTCTAGAACATTTTCCTCATCATAAAGAGAAACCTGTACCCTTTAGCTATCACCCCTTTATCCCACACTTTCTACCCCAGCCCTGAGTGACTTCTAAATTACTTTCTGTGTCTATAGCTGTGTCTGTTCCAGACATTTTATATAAATAGTGTCATAAAACATGTGGTTAACACAATGTTGACACTAGAATTATAGCATGTGTCAATACTTTGTTCTTTTTTTTTTGTTGGGACAAGGATCATTTATTTTTTATTTTTATTTTCTTAATATTTTTATCTTTTAAACTTTTTTATTAAGGTATGATTGATATACACTCTTATGAAGGTTTCACATGAAAAAATGTGGTTACTACATTTACCCATATTGTCAAGTCCCCACCCAGACCCCAATGCAGTCACTGTCCATCAGTGCTGCAAGATGCCACAGATCCATGATGTGCCTTCTCTGTGCTACACTGTTCTCCCCATGATCCCCCACACCATGTGTACTAAACATAATACCCCTCAGTCCCCTTGTCCCTCCCTCCCCACCCGCTCTCCCACACCCATCCCCTTTGGTAACCACTAGTTCATTCTTGGAGTCTCTGAGTCTGCTGACATTTTGTTCCTTCAGTTTTGCCTCATTGTTATACTTCATAAATGAGGGAAATCATTTGGCATTTGTCTTTCTCCACCTGGCTTATTTCACTGAGCATCATGTCCTCCAGCTCCATCCATGTTGTTGCAAATGGTAGGATTTGTTTCTTCCTTATGGCTTAATAGTATTCCATTGTGTATATGTACCACCTCTTCTCTATCCAATTATCTTCTGATGGACACTTAGGTTGCTTCCATATCTCTGCTATTGTACAAAGTGCTGTAATAAACATAGGGGTGCATATGTCTTTTTGAATCTGAGAAGTTGTATTCTTTGGGTAAATTCCTAAAAGTAGAACTCCCAGGTCAAATGGTATTTCTATTTTTAGTTTTTTGAGGAACCTCCATATTGCTTTCCACAATGGTTGAACTAGCTTCCATTCCCACCAGCAGTGTAGGAGGGTTCCCCTTTCTTCGCATCCCCACCAGCATTTGTTGTTCTTAGTCTTTTCGATGCTGGCCATCCTAACCTGTGTGAGGTGATATCTCATTGTGGTTTTAATTTGCATTTCCCTGATAATTAGTGATATGGAGCATCTTTTCATGTGTCTGTTGGCCATCTGAATTTCTTCTCTGGAGAACTCTCTCTTCAATACTTTGTTCCTTTTAATTGCTGAGTAATATGCCACAATATGGCAATATGGTTAAAGGGCAATTTGGCTTTTTGTCTTTGGATGAATATTTGGGTTATTTTCACCTGTTGGCTATTGTGAATAGCTGCTGCGAATGTTTGTCTACAAGTTTTTGTTTGAACACTTGTTTTAAATTCCTTGGCATGTATACCTAGGAGAAGTGTGCGCTCGTATGCTCACCCTATGTTTTAACAATTGAGAAACTGCCAAAATGCTTTCCACAGTGGCTGTGCCTTTTTATATGCCCACCAGCAGTGCATGTAGTTCTGATTTTCTGCATCCTCACCAATAGTTATTATCTGTTTTTTTAATTCTGGTGGTCTGGGGAGTTTGAGGTGGTGTCTCTATGGATTCAGTTTGCATTTCCCTGATGAATAATTATGCTAAGCATTGTTTTATGTGCTTATTGGCCATTTGTATATATTCCTTGGAGAAATAGTAAAACCCACTTATTAATTGGGTTAATTCCTTATTTTTAACCTCACTGATTTTAACTCTTGTCCATAACTTCAAATCTCAATAGCAAGACTCACTCTGTCACAGAAAGCAAAGTAGACCCTCTGTCACCTCACACCCCCTTCCGGCATAGCCTCCACTGGAACACCCTTGTTCACATCCCCCAGGTCTCAGTTTCTGTGTCACCTGCACAGAGAAACTCTCCCTGGCTCCCCCAAACTGGAATGGGGAGCCCTGACACATGCTCCTTTTGCATAGCCTTTGAGTAGATGACATTTATCTTATACAGTAATGTCAGCTGTGTCTCCACCTGCTCTACGTACACTTTCTTACCAGCCCTTATGTGTCTGTGAAGCTAAGTAACTTGCAGAGAACTCACATCTATCAGTTGGATGATCCAGAATTCAAGTCCTGCTCTCTGGATCCAGAGCTCAACCTCTTAGTCTGTACTAGTTCATTTTGCTCACTTTTAACATGTGCAATTATTCTAAGTAATCAGCTTAATGTAATCCTTGATACTGGAGATCCATGCAGCAGACACCAGATCTCTGCTCCCCACTTATCCCTAAGCCTCGTAGGGAGCAGGTGCTCATTATTGCCTTCTCCCCAGACTGCAGAATCCTCTGCACCCTCTGCCTTCGCTGCTTAGCTCACTTTTGTTGTGCTTTCAAAACACAGATCAGACATGATCTGTCCTAGAGGCTGACCCTCTGAAACCAGACCGTATGCCCTGCGAGTGTGGAGAAGCGCACCCATACCTCCCTGAACTCTAGCATTTATCACACTCTGTTCTCATTCTGGCCTTGCCTGACTGGGACTTCACTGGGAGCAGACAGGACTGGGAGGAATAAACTCTTTGTGCCTATAACGTAGCTCATGGTATGTGCTGAGTGAATAACCTTGTCTGGACTCTGTAGATCTCAGTCACGGTGTAGCTGTGTACCCACTAATATTTATAATTGCATTCAAGTAAATATTTGCAATTTAGCTAATCAGCATTAATGAACCAATGTGAAATAGTTCCTAAAAAAATCAGGCTCCTGGGTTTTGAATAATATGTTAGCTGCTAAGGGAGCAGGGTTCCTAACTCATCTCCACGGTGGCAAAATTCTGTACATTGCAGCCATAAAAGTGACAGGTAAGATGTCCTGATCATTCTTGTGGGAGGAGATACTGAGTTCATGCCAATTTATGTGACCTGGCCCCAAAAGTTTGGTAAATAAGATAGGCTTGGTAATACAAGGCCCAAACTCTGCCTTTACATTAATTTGAATTTTTCTTGTTGCATACATGTACGCTAATGATAAAAAGCATTTGATACTAGAAACTTATTTTATAGCCACTTTTCTGGAATGTCCCTATTCTTAGTTATCAGGAGATCCTTCTGACTTCTTGCTGAGGTATGAGGAGCCCTGCAGAGGTAGCCACACACTTATTTCTTTGAGCCACACTGCCTTAAAATCTCGTGGAGGCAAGCAGTCATCCAGGGGTGGAGGCTAGGGCAGACAAGTACAGAGAGTCGGGCGCTTTGCTCTCTCCTGAGGAACATCTAGTATCCTTTCCTTTCTTAATCTTCTGGTCTGTGTTATATTGGGAGGCTTTCATGTGACTACTGTTAAAGGCTGTTGGCTGGAATTTGGAGACACTTTCCATCTAAAGAACTCTTCTTTGATATTCATTTTAATCAGACCACCCTTCTTCTATCTAGTCATTTTCATATCTACTGATTCAAATCATATATATATATATATATATTTGAAATAAAAGTGAAGTGCATGTTTAAAGCTATGTATAATGAAATGAAAGTGCGGGGCTTGGGTGTGCTCCATGGGGGACATACATCATGTTTTCTCTCTGTCTGTCCTCTGTGTCTCTCTCTAAATGCCAAGACATTGGTCATTCAGATGTCTTGAGTTTGGAATTAAAACTATTTCTTT
Organism: Manis pentadactyla; assembly: GCF_030020395.1. NCBI lineage: Eukaryota > Metazoa > Chordata > Mammalia > Pholidota > Manidae > Manis > Manis pentadactyla. The sequence continues at coordinate 62,312,044 of NC_080035.1, read as the reverse complement.
ATTCTACTTAAGTGTTCCTTTTGATCTAGGAAATGAAGAAGGAGAGAGGGTACTTTAGCAGAGCAGACACCCTAACAGAGTTACAGGACAATAGGCCATCAAGCTGCACCAGCCTCTTTTAAGAGAAGGCTTTCAGAACAGCAGCTCCAGAAACCAGCGTCATCTTGGAAATAACAAGAAGGCCTTCTTCAAACATGCCTATAATGATCCTAGCTTTTCATTCCTTGACAACTGAATAATTAATTGCAAAAAAAATTGTAATATTAAAAGCTCTGGATTGGGTAGAGAAAAGTAACGAGCATAAGTCTTGCTTTTCATTTTTTGTTTATTGCAAGTGGCTGTCAGGGCTGTTTTTAATTCATTTAATATCCTTGTTAATAACAAGTCTAATTAAGAAATCCATTAGAAGTCTGTAAAGTTAATTTAACAGGGGGAAATCCTAATGGAGTGTTATTGGAATTGTCTTTATAAAAAGAGTGCCACAGGCTTTCATGGATTCTCAATCAGAATCCCCTGTCGTCTAAACTAGATCATGTACTCAAGGTGGTGTATTTTTAGATTTTTGTTGTTTGAGCGTATCTGTGAACAGTTTTGGCATATGTTGTGTATGTCACTGAGTAGGTATCTCTCCCAGGAATTAACAGTTACTATGTTGTGAGGAGTTTGGAAATTGGGTGACTTTAGTTATGTAACATTTCTGACTATGGAGTAAGATTAAACTATTTTTGCCCTTAATGAATTCAGCAACTTAAGATTCAGTGAACGGCACTCACTGAGGAAAGTGATACCAGAGCCTTTGATCAACTGCATTACAAAGGCAAATCAGTTACTTCTCTGGAAACCTGTATTTTCTGCCTCCCGAGCAGCATATTTATACACCGTATAAAATCGTCATTTTAGGAACTCAAGAAAGCAACTTCAGGATACATGATTCATCTTTTGATCATGATGGAGAAGTCGGAATTTCAAATGTTAATTATGTAGAAGAAGCTGAAGAATGGTTAAAGAAAAGCTCAGAGGCTGTCTCTTCAGGCTGGTCAAATTTGACATCACTTTTCATGTGTTGGGCATTTCCAGTGTCAGCAGACGCCGAAGAAGATGGAGTCATCGTCCTTTTCAGCGGACTAGAGCCTCACTGTGGGGAACGGGAGCCCGGGTCAAATCCAGTCCCTGCCAGACTGAAGGAGAATGCCATTCACGCCTCCCTGAGGTCTAAGGAGCGTTCCTGGCCCATGACAAAGAATGACCTAGCAGGCCCGCTCTGCTGGGGATCGCCTACAGAATCACAGGGCTTTTAGAAATTGCCTGTGATTGTTATTATGTAACTTAGGAACACTTCAAATTCTCATTGGTCTAACTAAAGCTGGGTGTCTATTTGGTTTGGAATTCTTTGTGTTTTGTTGATTTTTAGTGCTATTTAAGAAACTATTCATTTACTAGAACCATCCTTAAAATTTTGCTCTCATTAGGAGCTGAAAAAAAGAGACTTTTTTAGTGTATACAGTATCAGTAATGTAGAACAAGACCAAAGAACCATGCTTGTTAAGAATATCTGCCTTCGAGTCAGAAAGAACTGGGTTTGAGGCTCAACTTCACCAGTTATGATGCAGACACAAAATCATAATAGCCGCAGTTATAAGCATATATGTCATGTGATTTAGAATATTTCAAAGAATGAGATAAAGGAAATAGACTTTATACAAAGAGAAGGTAAGGGATGCATTTATTAAATGGCTTAACTGGAACATCGGTCAGTCAGATGAAGAAAATGGATAGACTGTGAGGCAGTGGGGTCCTCAGACCCGTTCGTGTAACCCTGGCTTGCTTCACATTGCCTGGCTGGGCCCTGGGGGCTTGTGAGCCGGCCATCCTGATGCAGAATGCCAATAAATCATCTATACCACGAGTCTGTGAAATATTGCTGAGGTGGCAAAGTGAAACATAAGCCTTTGGTATTGTAGAAATCAGAGGTTGAGTGAATGCCAGTCCCCTTCCAGTCCTCAAGTGGGGCGATGGAAAGGGTGTCCCTGTCTCTAAGTAAGCAATCACTTAGCCAGAGAATAATCCAGTGCGACATCTCAGTTACAAAACAGACGGCGCCTGGAAGGGGAATGCATGCTCAGGTCAGCTCCCAAACCGGGCTGCGAATGGCACACCGAGCTCTTCTGTAAAGGGCTCGCTGGATGCCGTAAGGCCCTGCAGTGAATGATCAGAAGGTGGGCAGACATCTGAAGTAAGCGCGTTTGTGGTGCCCCCGCGTGACTGTGCATCAGTCACTTGGGACTGGGACACTTGTTAACACACAGAGGCTGGTGTCTCTGACCTGGTGGGATTGGGTGGGACCCAAGAACTCCTGTTGCCCCTCATGTCCCAGGACTCAGCACTCTCTGTTTCCTGCTCACATTCCATTTCTGTTCCTTCCGCATTCGTCTCTTCACCGTCCAGGAAAACCAACTCACTCTGCCATCAAACAGCCTCAAGAGCTGATTTGCCTCATGTCAGCCAATGACATAAGAAAACCCTCCCTGACATGTATTAAGCCATTAATAAGTCTTTAACTGAAGGCGTCATCTCCCAGTGGGGCCTTCCAGGCACCATCAAGCCACATGCAACACAGAAGGGATTGGGGGCATTTGTTTTATTTGGTGAGTTTCTTTAGTTTTGTTTTCCAAAGGAAGACTTTTCTAATACTCCCTCAAATTCGAATTCGAAAGACATCTGAAAACATGTTGAAGAAACTGGGCTATAATCATAAATTTACCATCATGCAATTCAAATGTGTAAACTTCCCTAAGTATTTCTAACAGTCACTTTACAAATAATCAAAATATATAGACAGAGGAAAAAAATAGATTGGGTAAACAGAGACTCTTTAAAAGTTATGGTTATTAACTGCACATTTTAGTGGGAATATTTGTGTTTGTGTGAAATGGTTCAAAGTTTTAATTCAAAGGAGGGGCAACAGTTGGATCTAATCAAAGCAAACCAACTTCTACAAGTTAAGTTTCAGCTTATTATTTATACTTAATTTGTTTTCATATCATTTAAAATATTTTATAGCTATTGTTTTTATGTAGTTTTCCTCACAGTTCTGCTTCTAATGTTAGGGTAACTTTTGAAACCTTTCTAGGCACCAACATCTTGTCCTGGGTCATCATAATTACAACTTTATCTCAGAAACCAGCAAAAATGTGATTATATTCCTAAATTAATTTCTAAATTGCTTTCTTTTCAGGGATTCACCATTTCTCTAATTGAAGTTCTTGAGAATTTCATTAACACCGAAGGCTAGTCATATAAATTAACTAGGCACATGAGAAAGGAAAATCAAAGTTGGAGTGATATCTATGAGAAATAATCAAACATTGTAGCAAAGTCATGTCAAAAGATATATAGGTATGTAAAACTCCATACAGTATATTTTGATTAATTTTCCAGTAGTTTCTGAAGTGTGAGTTTGGACTAGATCACACATAAAGCCTGATGTTTCACATAACCTGAATTCTCAATATTTAATAAGATAACTTTTGTGTTTATTGGTAATGACATACAGGCCATTAGAAGGAATACTCCTTGGAAAAAACATTGTAAAAGAGAGAAAATACAAGCAGTGTTTTTACTCATCAAGTAAGTAAACAGCAAAATAGTCTGTGATGGCAGTTTATCCAAAGGAAATTAAAGTCACTGGAAATTCTTAATGGATTCTTTATTGAATAGGAACATATCTCATGTTGGGGGAATTCACAATATATCAGAGGATCTGATGCAGTTTTACTTTAAAAATTTGTCCTTGAAAACCTGTAGGTTTTCACATTCTACTTTTATCTAGTTCCTCCTGTTTCTCTCTCATTTTGCTCTTGGTTGACTGCAAGAAACTTTATTCAGCCTGCCTAGAAAGGTTTCAAAAGTTACCCTAACATTAGAAGCAGAACTGTGAGGAAAACTACATAAAAACAATAGCTATAAAGGATTTAGTGTAGGATAAAGTAGTTTATAAATCAGTTAGTAAATAAAACACTTTTCAACAAATGGTTAGGTTATTAGCTAACTATTTGAGAGAAGAAATTTTAAGTTAAATCAATACACTAAAATTAGCTGTATTGAAGACAGTCTTGAAAAATGTAGCCTCAATCACCTAGAAAACATTAATATCTGTGCAATGACAGAGACCTTCATAAGCATAAAAGGAATGAAAAAAATTCAAAAGAGTATCAACAGATAAGTCTTCTTAAAATTCAAAACTTTTGTTATTTCCACAAGCACCATAGAATTAATATGCAAGGGAGATCCTAGAAAAATTTTCTGCAACATATATTGTCTGTCAAATTGGCACCAAGATGAGCATGCTAGGCAAATGGGAAAGAAAATATACATAAGAGCAAATTATAAAAGAAAAGAAAACAAGTGTTTGACCTAAATAACCCAAAGTATCATTTTTAAAAATATTGAATTGGAATAAATGGGGAAAATTGATGTGAGGGTAAGTGATCAAGAACATTCTTTCTAGAGGGCCATATTAAATAAAGTTCATGCTTGTATGCAGCAATTCCTCTTATAAGAATGTAATCTTAAGATGATGTCTCTGATGCAGGACAACTATTTGCTAACGAGCATGTTCAGCAAAGGGTGTTGTTTATAAAAGTACAGAGGACAGAGTTCTATCTGTAAGAGTTTTTACCCAACTAAAATTTCTTCACTAAACATTGCAATAAAAATAAGGAATATTCTTTGTAGACGGCCAGATACATTTCTGTCATTTATTCTCTTTACCATATTATTTCTGAAATTTACTGATGAAATGGGAGAACAGCTCCTAGTTACTTAGAAATGCTTTTTTTTCTTTGGCTAGTGTCAGCTGCTTTTCAAACATGAGTAGCTTCACTGTTCTGGATGGGTTCCAGCTCACAGATTATAAAGTCACTGATACCATGTTTTCCCCAGAGCTTTGATGATTTGCAGTATTGTTTTGCCTCCTGATTGTCATGTCACAGCTGTTCAATTGCCCCCACAGGGGTATTTGTGCTCTAGCATTTCTGGGTGGAGTGGTGTTTTATGCATGCACTTGCCCTGGGAATATTAAATAATCATGTCAAATACTCTTAAGCCATCTCCTTCCACTTTAGAAGTCTTACAGAAGAGGAATGTGTTGAGCTCTGCTTCCTCCTATGTGCGTATCTTTCATTCGTATAAAAATTCTTCACTGAGCACTTACTATGTACCAGGTTCTCTGTGGTTTACATGTAGTGGGAAGTACAGGAAGGAAGTAGGAAAACAAATACAGAAACAGCTGTTGGCTGGGATGTATGCTATGAAGGAGGTAAAGGGAGAGTGCCATGCTGGGGTGGAGCATTTGCTGGGGAGACAGCTGTCGGGCTCTGAGCAGGTGACGTAGACAAGGGAACAGGTCAGGGCTGAGTAGAGCGGGACAGGACGAGAAGGCAGGTGGAGGCCTCGGCCTGGGAGTCGGGCAGGTGCAGGGGTTCTCAGGGAGCCTGGGCAGCCGGATGCGAGGGAGTTGGGGGAAGTGGCATGGGGGCAGCAGAATCCTGGCTTTTTACCTCCAGCTGTTGACCATTCTCTTCTTGATAGAGAGGCCACTGGGTCAGGCAAACGATGAGCATGGCTTTCGTTCTTTATGAAAAAGCTGCTTGGAACCCCAGGGCCACTAGGGGAAGGGGTGTCAGCTACCAGACCAGCCAGTCGCACCCCTACCATGGATAATTCTCAAATTTTGTCACTGTCAGAATCTACTGAGACATCCTCCTGTCCTTTTTCTCACCTCCTTCCTGCCTGCTCATCTTTCACATGCCCTTCAGCACATGATTCCAGATCTGAATAAAGTGAATCTTGTAATCATTGCCACACAGGCAAAGCTGGTGAATGTTTGGTGGCTCACCTGAGACTGTCTGGAAGGGCTGAAAGTCCGTGTTCCTCACCTTTTATCTGGAAGGCCAAAGTAAACCCAGAAACTATACTTGAGGGGTTTCTGTGTATGTAGTATGAAAATGTGGGGTTGTAAGAAAAGTCAAAAGCCTGAAGTCTGAGGGTCCTCCAAGCTCACCGACTCCTTAGCCAGTCCAAGGATATACCTTGCTCCCCATGTGTCTCTGTTTCCAAATTCCCCTTTCCCTACCTGGCATGTTCTCTTTTCCTGACTGCCTAGTCAATTCCTAGTCACCTATTTTACTTTAAGACCAAGAGGGGTAAAATGACTTCTCAAAGCCACAGAACGTGTTAATGCCAGCACCAGTGTCTCATCCTTCTGCTGTTTAATACTTGTTCATTTCTTCTTTCCAACACTAGGCTCTGCTAGCCACATGCAGGGCTCTGAGAAACTGAACAGAATGAAGGCAGAGTTCCTGACAGGAGGCTGCTCACTGTCCTGTGGGCAGACCTTGCTTGGAAAGTGCAAAGGAATGTAACAAAATGGGTGGGATTCTGCAGGAGGACAAAGCTAGGGTGAGCAGCCCTGCAGGAAGGGGTCATAGGGTCCCTGAGACATAATTAGGGGTTAGCTAGGAAGAGGAAAAGGTTTGCAGGGCAAGGGTCACACATACCCCACCTAGTGAAGCTCTTGATTCAAGGTATTGTGGGCTTTTATTCATTAAAATATTCAGCTGTGTATGCACTAATGATGAACTAGCAGAAAGAGCAATCAGGAAAACAATTCCATTCACAGCTGCATCAAAAAGAATAAAATATCTAGGAATAAACCTAACCAAGGAAGTGAAAGACCTATACTCTGAAAACTACAGGACACTCATGAGAGAAATCAAAGAAGATACCAATAAATGGAAACACATCCCGTGCTCATGGATAGGAAGAATTAATATTGTCAAAATGGCCATCCTGCCTAAAGCAATCTACAGATTCAGTGCAATCCCTATCAAAATACCAATAGCATTCTTCAACGAACTAGAGCAAATTGTTCTAAAACTCATATGGAACCACAAAAGACCCCGAACAACCAAAGCCATCCTGAGAAGGAAGAATAAAGCAGGGGAGATTATGCTCCCCAACTTCAAGCTCTACTACAAAGCCACAGGAATCAAGACAATTTGGTACTGGCACAAGAACAGAGTCACAGACCAGTGGAACAGAATAGAGTCTCCAGACATTAACCCAAACATATATGGTCAATTAATATATGATAAAGGAGCCATGGACATGCAATGGGGAAATGACAGCCTCTTCAGCAACTGGTGTTGGCAAAACTGGACAGCTACATGTATGAGAATGAAACTGGATTATAATCTAACCCCATACAGAAAAGAAAACTCAAAATGAATCAAAGACCTGAATGTAAGTCATGAAGCCATAGAATTGTTAGAAGACAGCACAGGCAAAAATCTCCTGAATATAAACATGAGCAACTTTTTTCTGAATGCATTTCCTTGAGCAAGGGAAACAAAAGCAAAAATGAGCACATGGATTACATCAAACTAAAAACCTTCTGTATAGCAAAGGACACCATCAACAGAACAAAAAGGCACCCTACAGTATGGGAGAATATATTTGTAAATGACATGTCCGACAAGGGGTTAACATCCAAAATATATAAAGAACTCACACGCCTCAACAACCAAAAAGCAAATAACCCAATTAAAAAATGGGTGGAGGATATGAACAGACACTTCTCCAAAGAAGAAATTCAGGTTGACCAACAGGCAGATGAAAAGATGCTCCACATCACTAATTATCAGGGAAATGCAAATTAAAACCACAATGAGATATCACCTCATACCAGTTAGGATGGCCAGTATTAAAAAGACTAACAAATGCTGGTGAGGATGCGGAGAAAGGGGAACCCTCCTACACTGCTTGTGGGAATGTAAGGTAGTTCAACCATTGTGGAAAGCAATATGGAGGTTTCTCAAAAAACTAAAAATAGAAATACCATTTGACCTGGGAATTCAACTCTTAGGAATTTACCCAAAGAATACAACTTCTCAGATTCAAAAAGACATATACACCCCTATGTTTATTGCAACACTATTTACAATAGCGGAGATATGGAAGCAACCTAAGTGTCCATCAGTAGATAATTGGATAGAGAAGAGGTGGTACATATACACAATGGAATACTGTTAAGCCATAAGAAAGAAACAAATCCTACCATTTGCAACAACATGGATGGAACTGGAGGATATCATCCTCAGTGAAACAAGCCAGGTGGAGAAAGACAAGTGCCAAATGATTTCCCTCATTTGTGGAGTATAACAGCGAAGCAAAATTGAAGGACCAAAACAGCAGCAGACCCACAGACTCCAAGAAGGGACTAGCGGTTACCAACGGGAAGGGGTATGGCAGGGTGGGTGGGGAGGAAGGGAGAAGGGGACTGAGGGGTATTATGATTGGCACACATGGTGTGGGGGAGATCGTTGGGAAGACAGTGTAGCGCAGAGAAAACAAGTAGTGACTCTGTGGCATCTTACTACACTGATGGGCAGTGACTGCAAGGGGGTATTGGGGGGACATGATAATATGGGTGAATATAGTAACCACATTGTTTTATCATGTGAAACCTTTATAACAGTGTATATCTCAATAAAAAAAATTTAAAAAAATATTCAGCTGTGCTTTGGTTTCTTCAATTAAAACATACCCTCAAATTTAGAAGTGTGATTACAAGCGATCAGAGCTTGGTCCTTTTCTGTCCATTCACAAGAGTCACGTCTGTCTTATAAGCAAGCCTGTCAGTGACTTTCCCAGATAAGTCAGTGACTGCTGACATCAGATGTGTTAGAAGGCATAGCATCTGTTGCCCTGATCAGATGGGGTGACTCCGCAGGGCCTGGTGTTCTCTCCATTTTGATCTGAACTCCTGCTCACCTCCTGCTCACACCTGGAGACCAGGATCCTGGCCCAGATGCCTCCCGAGTCCGACACCTCTGAACCAGCCCTTCTCCTGGCGGCTTATCAAGAACAGATTGCGGAGTCTCAGGTAATTCCGTAGTTTTGTAGAATAAAAAAGAAACAAAGGCTCCATGCACTCAGGTAGCGAATCCCTGAATAATCAGACATTTTTAAATTAAAAAAGTGTATGATTCCATTAAAGGTTGTAGGTAACTGATATGCCACAGTGTTAGAATATATGTATATACTTTTCTTAATCAGAATATATTGTTTTAACTTACTTTTATATGACATAAATGTAAGGTTTCTATTTACTTTATGATGTAGATGAGGAAAAAGACCCCATTGTGAACATTATTCTTCTCTAATCAGTAAAACATGTTGATGTTTTTTAATTGCTATTATCAACATGCAAATTATTGTATTATTGTCTAGATTAATTGCAGAGAATAATTTTGAGCTATCTTTATCACATAATTTGCTGGTAATTTAAGAATATTTATGTTTATGTACACTTAGTTTTTAATTAGTGGATTTTTTTTCAATTACATTCATAATGACTTCATTCATTTACAAGTATCAGGTATGTTTATGGTCCTCTGTAGTAAACTATTTGAAATATAAGAAATCTTATTTTTTAAAGAAAAAAGATGTAGGCAGGCTTCAGATGCCCAGAGTTTTTCAAATTGAGGCCCAAAAATTAGGTAGTTAATCATCAGCTGTGAAAAATAGGGGCATGTGTATGTATGTCCATGCATGGGACATGCATGTCTGTGCACACGTGTCATTATGAAAATTAGATATTTATGCTTCCAAAGTGGAACATATCTGTGCAAGCTCTCAGAACACTTTTTCTTCCTGTGCCATCAGAATTCCTCTGTTTGTGTTCCCACAGATGTCCTTTGACCTTTTGAAAATGTTAGCAATTTATCACAGAGGAGCCGAGTTAAGCATGGAGGTCTGTCAGCACAAGCATGTCCGTCCTTCCGTGCAGCGCAGTGATCGCCCGAGACGGGGGGTCAGCAGCTGCAGCTCCCCAAGTAAAGACCAGCGCATCACCGTCCTCCCTGACACGGCTTTGTTTTATCCCTAATCACTAAGGCAATAGAAAAACCGTGTTTGAAGTTTCACTGGGGTTAATTAGAAAACTCTGCAAGACACACCGCAAGTACTATGGCTTAGCCGGATCATGCCTGTCCTCATTTTTTAATGTTGTGATTCAAGAGTCTCTACGGATCTTCCGCAGAAGATGAGTTGGGTCATAACTGGGTTAGACCCTACTTGTTCTCAATTTAATTTCCTCTTGTCATTTAGGAGGCAGGCACTTCCCAAGATGTCTCATGTTTGAAAGTGTTTTCTTGACTAATTTTTATCTGAGCAGCAGATGCTGCTTCTTAATCGTAAAGGACCTTTAGTCGAATGGATTTCCATTGATTTTGAGTGTCTTGAGTTTAATGTTCCCTAAACACAGGCACGAGCGGCACCTCTTCTTAGTGTTAATCCCAGGCCCGTGATTCCAGATCACCTTCTGTTTCAACCTTTAAGTCATATCGGTCATACTGATAACACAGCAACTTCTGCCGCTCATTAGGGATGCCCGCGCTAAACAATGATTTTCCTCTGTCTATCCTACTGCCATAGTCTTATTTGTAGTTACAGTGCAGCTCAATCCTCAGAAATTGCCAGGCTTACCATACTGCCTTAGAAAGTCATGCATGGGACGAATAGTAAATATTAAATTATTCACACAAATAACCACCCTGTACACGGATTCCCTCTGCTAGAGAATGTGCAGATAACATAAAACAGTCAAGTGAAACAGAGTTAGTGATAAAGGCATTAGAAAGTGCTACATCAGTTGTTGCTAGGAAAGCTTTCAGTAGATGAATACTCAGGGAAGAGGTGAGGTCTAAGTCACTGTTTCAGGTATAGCTGACAGGTCAAACTGCCTTAATAACACTCCAGTTTATCTGCACACACAGATGCTCAAGAAAAAAAAAAAGGGAGACACAGAGACTAAGTAACTCTAGAAAGAAAACTATGTGAAAAAATGACATGATAAAAAAGAAAAGAAATTTTAAACTTTTGTGAGTGACACAATAAAGAGACCAACTATGAACTGGGTGGAGAGACAGTATTTTGCAAAGCAGAACTTGCACTGAGAGTGTACAAAACAGTAGTAAAAAAAGCAAACAAACCAATTAAAAACTAGGAAGAAAACATGCATGGACATGAGGACATATGGATAGTAAAGAAGCACATGACAAGATGTCACATACTTAGCCATTAAAGACATGCAAAGTAAAATCCCCATAAAATTCCACAACCTATTAGAATAACCAGCATTAAAAATACATGTGTATGTGTGCATATATATGCACGCATATATTGTGACAATATCAAGTGCTGGTCTGAATGCAGAGCAACCAGATCTCTTGTACATTGCCAAAACAATATAGTGCAAGAAAGTACAAAATAGTAGTGATACTCTCAAAAAGTTTATCCGTTTCTTATAAAATAAATACATATTCACCATATGAGCTGGAAACCCCACTCCTTTCTTTTGAAAAACTCCTGGTATTTACCCAGGCAAAAATTCACACAAGTTGGTACATAAATGTGTACAGAGACTATGCATAGTGGCCAAAAACTGGAATCAACTCAACTGTCTTTCACTGGGCAACAGGATAAACACACTGTGGTACTTTCACACCGTGCAGTGCTACTCAGCAAGTACAAGCAGTGCAACATTGATGCATGCAACTGCATGGGTGCATCTTTGAGGCATCAGGATAAAGGAGTCAGTCTTGAAAGGATCATACTGTAGGGTTCCATTTTATTGTATTCTAGAAAAGATAAAGCTGTGTAGAGATGGAGACCATGCTAGTGTTTGCTAGAGGCTAGGGATGAGGGGGTTGTGTGACTTTAAAGGAATACGATGAGGGAGGTTTTGAGTGATGAGACCCTTTCTGTGTCTTGGTTCTAGTGGCTGTTACGTGACTCTGCACATGTCAAAATTCACAGCACTGTACATACAAAAATCAATGTGACTACGTTCATTTGAATATAAGTTCCCTTAAAAAGGAGGTCCACATAGTCTCTTGAAATGTTCAAGTTTCTGACTCATCCGTAGGCTAATCTCTCGAAAGCCTCATGTGGAAAACAAAGTCAGAGATGTCGGGGAGAACATGTGAGCTTGCAAGCTTTCTGTGTCTTCTGGGATTTTTGTTTTCTGAGAACAAGTGCCTCTGCTGTTATCCTGAAATGTTTAAATTCACAGCTTTTAAACTGCAGCTGCTGAACTATGGCTCTGGAAATCATCTGAAACTGAGAATGTGTAAATATTATATATGTGGTAACCTAGAAGAGAGTCAACATTTCCTTTCTTAACCCAAGGTTCCAAGTTCCCAAAATTGCCAAGGTTGAGTAAACTTTTGAGCCATCACCTTTTCATACTCTCCCTGCACCGAGGGTACTGAGTTACTCTCCCTGCACTGAGAGTACCCTCAAATTCAGATAATTAGACTGCACAGTGCTTTGAGGCTTTGGGATACAAAACGATACAAGGGCTAATTATTATTCTGTGATATTCTAAAAAAAGAATCCTACCTTTCTTGCTCCTTCACTGACCATCTCATTTTAACTTTTTTATAGATCTTCTCCTTTCTCCCACCCTCCAAATGTTGACATTTTGCTAAGATAGAAACTCAGATCTTTTATTTTCCCATATACACTTTTACTTTGAAAATTGATTGTCACAACTTTTAACAAATCATCATGGAAGTAGCTGCCGGGCCTGCACTTGCTGCTCTGGCTTTTTTACTGAATTTCCAGACATTCATGTTCAATCCACTGGACCTTCTTTATTTGACTTTTCTGGCCACACCTTAAACTCTCTGTATTTGAAAAATCCCATTACTGATGAGGGTTGGAAAAAGAAATTTTCTCGCATTATTGGTGGAAGTTAAGGCTAGCAGAAATTTTGCAATGCAAGTAGTCAGCAGGTACCCAGCGATTTATGGCCCTTTGACCCAGCACCGTCCCTTCTTGGAATAAGAAAAATGCATGTGTACAGAGACAGATAATCAATGCTCATCATCATTTTATAGCAAAGACCTTGTAAAACCTTCAGTGTCCATCGGTTGGAAATTGCATTTAATGCACTTCTGTGTGGCCATTGCAGGTTTACACTTATTGATACACTACACACCCACATTATATTATTAAATGAATCTTTGAGGTTACAGCGTAGCATATGATTGCTTCCCTTTAATATTGATTTTCCTTGGTTTCATCGGGTAGTATTTTTATAATCAGAAAAAAGTCTTTCCTCATTTTGAGGATAAAATTTAAACAAAAATAATTTTGCTTTCATCTTAAATGTATTCATCATTCAGATTGGCCTTATTTCCATTGCAAGGAATTGCCAGTCCTCCTGATACCAGACTTGAGAATTAAGAGCAGTGACTCTAAGAATGCGTCTCTCCTGCTCCAGGTCAAGTCCTGCAGACAGGTCGGCGCCTGGAGCTCTACCGCAGCGATGCTCAGGAGAGGCCGGGGGCTGGTCTGTATACCGAATGGTGTCTAGGGGCACTTTTGCACCTGAAATTCTGAAATATTCGTGAACTGCTCACCTGTCCCACGTTGAGAATCATTCTGTGTGTCAAGAGCTGTAACCAACAGCAGTGTCTTGCCCTCTGTGAACGATCCTGGGCAGTAACACATGCTGAAGCCTGAGTTCTGTGCCCTCATCATTCTTACTCAGATTCTTTTCCTGGACAGTGTTCAGGTGGACCTCACGGGTTTCCCATCTTTTCTTTCTGACGTCCACCTCTTCTGCCAGCCTCCATCCAGCTCATCCACTCCTGGGGGATCTATGTCACCAGCATAGCTTGAGGTGGAGACACAGAGGACATGTTCCGTGTTTGTCATTCTGGGCTCATGACATCATATGCCTACTTTCCTCCAACTTGTCATCTTTCCAGAACTCCTTTCGAAATAATTTGGATTCTGAAACTCTCTTAGTTAAATGACCATCATTTGGTGTCCTCTCGCCAGGCCGATGTGACTTGCAAGTGAAAGCTTATCTAAAACTAAACCTAGGAGGTGCTCTGTAGAGAAGAACCCCAAATAGAATGTTCTAAATAAATTAACACTGTGGAAGATCAAAGACCAATCTTAACACTGAAGCCTGAGGAATGACTGGATCCCTTAAGTGTGGAAGTAGAGAAAGATGGGGAAGTACACTGGAATGAAGAGAAGGCTTGGACAAGGAGTCTCTGAGAGAGATGAAAAGACCAAGCAGTAAGAGGGAGAAGGGAAATGATTTTGTTCAGTGTGTAGGGAGAGGGTATGGAATTCCAGGGAGAGATCCAGTGGCATTAAGAAGGAAAACAAGGCCGTGTTCTTGGAGTTAGGTTTCCATGTTGTCAACTGATATAGCTGTGATTTTTTCCTTGAATTTAGCAAAGATTCTGATGCAATCAGGGGAGGTTTGCTGCCTTTGCATCTGCACCAGTATTTCTCAAGTGTCTCATTTGTACCCTGGAAGGTTGTATCCCTTGAGAAAGGGAGGCAGGGGTTTAGAGCTGGGGCTGGTACTGCCTCGCCTCCCCCATGCCTAGAAATGTGCAGGGAGGCCTACATCGTTGTCTAGCAGGACCAGGGAACCCTGGCCGTACCTGTGTAGACACGCCAATCACTCTACAGTGCACAGGGCACTCACAGAAGTGGACAGTTGTTCCACCAAATGACAGAAGTAGTCCAGTTGAGAATCACTGTGCACAGAGTTTCACACAAAGTAAAAGTTTGGGAAATTAATTAATGATTGAGTTAATAAAGCCATTCATGAGGAATTGAATATAAAATGCTACTTTGCATGCCAAGCCCCACGTAACTCTAAAAGTGTCAGCCTGTGGTTACTAGGACTATATTATGAAATGTTTCCCGACTTTCATATTTAGGTCAAAACACATTTCACAGCCTTGGAGCTCATTTTTCCCAGATGCATCTCAGATCTCTCCTCTTTACTATTATAATAGCCTTTGTCCTTTAACATTTTATTTCTGGACAGCCAATGTGAAAATACTTCGAATGAAGAAATGTAAATTACATGGGAATTCCTGAAGATATTCATTTACACTCTTCTAATCATATTAGAATAGAAGATCCCCATCTAAGTGAAAACCAATGAGACTGACAGCTTTAACAATAGATTATTTTTGTTTTCATGTACATTTTCTCTTATCCATGTACGAAAACAGTTACATTCATTTGACTCCCAAAAAGCAATTTCAAGAGTATGATGTTGGCCAGCACAAGGGAACTTCAATTTCCCAAAATTTCCTCCTGAACAACCTACAGTTGATATTTATAATATTGACCGTAATGTCTATTGAAGAACTTCCTGACATATTAAAAAGTAAAGTCTAATCATTATGTTCATCTTACTTTTGAATTCTAATTATTTTATTGAAGTATAATTGACATATAGTGTACTAGTTTCAGGTGTATAACATAGTGATTTGACGTCCATATACATTATGAAATGATTTCCATGATATGTTGAGTTACCATCTCTCATCCTATAATTTTTATGGTATTATTGGCCATGTTCCCTATGCTGTGCTCTACATCCCTGCTACTTACTTATTTTCTAACTGGAAGTCTGAACCTCTTTATCCTGTTCACCTATTTTGCCCACACCACCACCCATTTCCCCTCTGGCAACCATCAGTTTGTCGTCTGTAATTTTGTTTGTTTTGTTTTGCTTTTTAGATTCCACATATAAGTAAAACCATAAGGTATTTGTCTTTCTCTGACTTATTTTACTTAGTATAACACCTCTAGGTGCATCCATATTGTCATCAATGTCAGGATTTCATTCTTTTTATGGCTAATATTCCATTGTATATATACCACATCTTCTTTATCTATTCTTCAATAGATGGACACTTAAGTTGCTTCTATGTAGTCTATTAGAAATAATGCTGCAGTGAACACAGAGGTACATACATTTTTTTTTCAAATTAGTGTTTTGATTTGCTTTGGATAAATACCCAGAATGGAATTGCTAGATGGCATGGTATTCCTATATTTTATTTTTTGAGTAATCTCCATACTGTTTTCCACAGTGGTGGTGCCATTCACCTTTTCCTCATACAATGCACAAGACTTCCTTTTTCTCCACATCCTTTCCAACACTTGTTACCTCTTGTCATTTTGAAGCTAGACATTCTGACAGGTGTGAGGTGATATCTCATTGTGGTTTTGATTTGCATTTCCATGATGATTGGTGATGTTGAACATCCTTTTATGTGTTTGTTCGCCAATGAATTCTAGTTTTAAACCATGTTCCATAAGAATTAATGCATGATATTATTGGCAACTTTAACCAGAATAGGCCATTTATTAAAATGTTCATTCTCTAGTTATATTTAGAGATGGTTACTATCTCTAGAATTAACAGATAATTAATTATTCAGTTAATTTTAACTGAAGAATACCTGGGGGTTGATACTTAAGCTACTTGTTTTCTGTCTTTGTCTCTTGATAATGTCATGAGACACTGCAGTGAAAAAGAAAAACATTGCTTTGGTTGGAAATGATTGGTCATTTTATTAGTTCCTGTGGATTTAGTTTCATTTGACATTTGGATGGTAAATGTTTGTGTTTTGAGACTTCAGTTTCTGTGATTAGGAAGGAGTTAAAATAGAGTCCTTTGGTGACTTTTTCTGTCCCTGTAAAAAGCAGCAAGTATTTAACAACTTAGGTTTCCTTCCTAAAAATGCACATGAGGCTACCACTGGTTAGCCACACAGTGATGGTCAAGTCCTCCTGAAAAGGTCCCCCAAACCATCACTTCAGGAGACATGGTTCTTAAAACCTGGGTCCTTTGTAAGTTATAATTGACAGTTATACTGGCTTCAGGAGTTACGCACTTTAGTGAGCTTTCTTTGAAAAGTTCTCTTTTCTTTCCCTACATTTTCTGATATGGTATCACACAAGAATCCTGTTTCTCTTTATCACACTTATAATACAACTTTATTGTTAAACAACCCTCAAGAAATTGGGATTGGGTGCCCAAAGAAGTTTTCATATCTTTTTGAGAATCAGAAATACTGTGTAATTCTGATTGGAGAACAATGTGAATAGTAATTATGTTTTATCTGTCCCTGTGATTGGTTATAAACACCACTCAAAAGCCATTTCCTAATGATTTTTTTCCGATATTATCCAAGGGGCTCTGGAAGACACCCTGTAAATTCTGCATGTTGAAATTGCCACCGGAGCCGTGCTTTGATGGCGCATCATCCAGCACCCAGCGCTTGTGTGTTTGCCTCCTTGTTTCCCCCTCACCCTCCTCCCTGTTGCTTTGCTGCAGGGTCACTGCGGCCGTGTTTTTCACGTGGATCCCCATGTTGCTTTCACCCCGCCCGTGGATCGCTCTGGCCTTGCTATCTTGTACGGTTCCACTTCAAATTCACTTTCCCGAACAAGCCACCATGGTATTGGAATGTCCTCAAGTACATTTAGGACGTTCCATCTGAAAATCATCAGGCCTGTTGGAGAGCGCCTGGAAGTCAATGACAATTTTAGGCGGACTCAGCTATCGTCTGGGGTTCACTTGTAGCAGAAAGTGGTAACAGGAGCCAATCACGCCTGTGAGCCACCCACTGGAAGCCGCGCCGGCCGCCCCGCCCCAGCGCTTACCAGCTCTTTGCCCAGCTCTACTCTGTATTTCTCCTCCAACAGCAGTGATTACTTCTAAAATACCAAACCCTTATTCACTTATCAGTTCATATCCAGCTCTGTCTCACGCACTAGAGTGTGAACTAGAGGGAAAAGGGTAGATTGGCTTTATGACCTCAGTGGCTCCAAGTAGTTAGAGAAGTGGCTGACACCCAATGAAGTGGCTGACACCCAATGTAGCCAGTAAATATCTGTGGAATGAATGATTGCATGAGTCAAAAAACCCACATCTGGACAAATAAACTTAAAGTTAAGAAAATGGCCTAGTGTTTTCTCTAATTGGGAAACACAATTACTATTCAATTTTTACAGATATGTCTCTCCCAGGTAATATCTATGAATTGCTGAGATGTGTGACACATACTTTTAAT
The DNA here is from genome assembly GCF_030020395.1 of Manis pentadactyla. Lineage (NCBI taxonomy): Eukaryota > Metazoa > Chordata > Mammalia > Pholidota > Manidae > Manis > Manis pentadactyla. Next base: position 62,294,066 of record NC_080035.1, on the reverse strand, counting down.
TCACGTTCACTTTGCTGAGGCCCTCCTGGGGCTGCTGTCCTGCTCCCATTACAGTCGGACACTTAGAGCCACGGTTCTATGCCATTCCCTGGGAATTTTAGAGTTCCTTCCGCCCAAATACACACACAAGCATCTCAAGTTCGCATTTCACTAATTTCACGGAAACTGCTCCCACCAACGTGTGAATTTGCTTTGTAGAGAACATGTAAACAATGAATGAGACTTAAGCCATGTGTAGCCCCCATGAGAACTACCTATTTTATATTTAATCATTTGGAAGAAATATTTGATTCTATCTATTCTGTTCCTCTTCTGTCCTCTTCTTTCTATGCCAACATTTAATTCTTTGACTGAAAATAAACAATACAACATAAAATTTCTACAGAAGAGAGAAAAGGAAACCACTTTTGTCATATATGGCAGACATCTTACTTCCCAGGTCACCCTGCTGTGAAGACTGTCTTGTCCCGAAGCACCGGGTCTTCTCAGCTTCTATTTGTCTCTTTCATCTGCGTTCTGTGCAGGGTTCATGAGTTATTTCTTCTGCACTATGTTCTGCTTCACTCCAAACTACTTTTCTGAACTTACTATAACTGTAATTCTCTTTTTTCTGCTTAAAAAAGTAAATTTCTCACTAATTTGGAGGAAGAAATTAACCCAGGGTGGTTTTTGCTAATATTGCCAATACTTTGTTTCTTGTTTTTTCCTTGTCTTTATTTTTTTCAGTTATATGTTTATCTGTTTTGTAAAAAATGTTGATCTTTTCAATTTTATCTTCAACATGTTGAGAGTATATGCTAAATAGGACTGAATCTTTTTCTGAACATCATCAAAGACCAGTGGGAGTAGGAGCCAAGACACACTCACATACACCCACATGCACACACAGGTATGTACATGAACACACATGTTACTCCTGCAGCTTAACACACACATACCACACACATATACACAAAAACACATTTACATGCACCCCCCACAAAGCACATGCACAGATGCACATTCAGGCACATGCACACCACACACATATGTATACACACAGACACACATATACAGCATTACTTAAAATTGAAATAATAAAATATAAGGAAGGGACAGAGAAATAGTGAGCAGTATCTTCCTATTTCACACAATGAAAGGAATGTTTTCAAACTCTAGGTGGGCACCATCATTCATTTTCCTCCGTGAATGTCAGCGTGGTAACACCTTGGTTTATCGAATCTAAGATTATCCAAAATATTGATAGAATCTGATGTTTATTAAGAAACCCATGCCCACTTTTGCAAATTGACAGAACACAAATTTAAATGTTTATTTCGGAAAACATCAGTGAATGTCTTAGTATTTAGCAGAACTCCCCTGAGCTGGTGGGAAACAGAGTGGCCAGCGCCTCCACACGGCCTTGGGCAGTGGGAGCGGGAGCGCTCAGCCTTCCTACAGGCGCCCCCAGCTTGCCTTTCAGCACAGAGACCGTGAGACACCAGCCGCCATCTGGAGAAGTCAATTTTGTTTTCTAAATCTGATGGCTAACCCTTACCATATTGTTTATTTTACTTCGTTTATTCTTATACACAGGATTGGGAGGCTGACAGCAAGTTGCCAGGCAGTATACATGAATAAAACCAAGAAAATTGAAACCTAGTTGTGCCATTAAATAAAATCCTGTGCTCATATCATGGCATGTCCTGGTGTTTGAAGACAGCGTCTCTGTCCGTACCACAAGGGCAGGGACTTTCTAATGTCCAAAGTTTAACGCAGATGGGACAGCAAGTTGTCAGCATACATTCTTTCCTTCCACACACTGTTCTGTGCCATGTCAGTGCATTAGTTCGTATTGTCTTACTCTGGAATCTGCCCTTTCCTTCCCGGCTTGTGAGTTCTCAGACCCAGGCTGCTTATCGCCATCGTCGTCAGCTGTCATTTGGAAAGCTGGGTGGGAACTCTCTCTTGCCTGTGGATCAACGTCAGCTGTTTCCTCCTCAAAGCCCTGCAGGTCATGGCCAACTGCTTCAAGCAAGACAAAGGTGTTCATTTTGTTTTCAGAGCCATCCTGAAAACGCGTCTCTCAGCACCTGGTACTCAGCCCGGGAGAGTCAGGCCTCCTCCTCTTGGTGACAGCTTCCCAGTTCCCTTCAGGCCACAGTCCATGCCTGGATACATTTTCCTTCTAAATCAGCGGAGCTTCCTATTCTCCCATCTTTCGAGACCGGCAATGATTCCTTCTTACTGAGTCTGTTTTCATTCCGTGAGTGAAACAGGGCCATTTCCACTCCAGCCCAGCTCGGGGAGAGCTCAGCAGAGCCTTCCCAGGGCTGGGCCGGAGGCAGGCAGGTCAGGGCTGCGAAGGGCTGATGAGGAGGAGGTGGGACGAACGTGCCCAGCCCCCAGGTCCAGCAGCTGTGTCACAGCACACCCGTGTGGCCGTGGCTGCTTACTGTGGGAATGGGAGTTAACGGGTAAGATCTAGGGCTCTGTGGCCGGGCTGGACAGGTATGTCACACCCAGTGTCTCTTGTCAGGGAGCTGTCTGACTCTGGGAACAAGACTCTGACTCACTACGTCTGTTCCCTTTCCTGTTTCATGGGAATCAAGGCAACACCCACCGTGGCAGGTCGTAAGGGTTGAACTGGGTTAATTGGTGTAAAAGACTTTGCATGGCCTCTGACCCACAGTAGGCACCCACTGTGCTGATGTTTAATAGTCAATATTCTATATGCCTGAATTTTCAAAGAAAATATTTCTGTTAATCTTTAACATTCCTCTCTTTCTCCCAAACCATCTCCCACCCCGAGGCATGTCATTCCTACTGTCAGTGCAAAGCCTGTGGCACCAGGTGCTACTAATTGTACAAGTTATACTTTCTCATTTTGGAGTAGTTTTTATAATGATTACAGTGCATTTTCACAAAAGCAGTCATTTGATCCTCAAAGCCTCTACTCAGATGGAACATTATTTCCCATATTCGGTGAGTGAGGAACCTATTGCTCAGAGGAGTTAAGTAACCTGTTTATGGCCACACAGCTGACAGGTTACATAACTTACTTAATCTTCCTGGAGCCCTTTAAGGACAGGGTCTATTCCTAATTATCATAGGAAGCAGATGACGAATGCCTGTTACATAAACAAAGGTCAGAGCTGACCGCATGATGCACTACGTGCCAGGAAACTGCCATCGCCTTCCCACTTTCTAACCTCTATACCCTGTATCTCTCCGATGATTCAACCAAACTGTAAGGAGCAGCAAAGTGGGGAGATTCTGAGCTTTATATCAAACAGACAGAGTTTAAATACAGGTTCAAGCATTTACTTACTGTGTGACCTTGAGCAAAATCCTTAAACTCTCTAAGCAAAGAGAGGCAGGATTCAGTAATAAAAGCAGTGTGTTCCCTTATTTCACACTGCCAGGTGAAAGGTATAAATCATTTTCAAAAAATTCATTTGTGCCAGAAAAGTTCCTTCCATTTATTTAAATCAAATCAGAGCTGTACGTCTGATTTTCACCTGGCCCAGCAGTCCCCCAAACCTGGGGTCACTCAGAGGCCTCAAGGTTCTTGTGCTGAATGAAAAAAACAGAAGAGGCTTCTTAAATGATATGCCCACTGGCCACCCAAACTCCCCTTGTCTACCGAAGGGCGTTCCGTACTGTGTGGACCCCTGGTGGACCTTCAGCCCTCCCCCAGGTGACCTGCCACCTCCAGGGAGCAGGGGGCTGGGGTGAAGAAGGGAACTGGAGTCTCCTGCACTCCTGTACTCCCCCGTCTACCCGAGCTCGGGGCTGGAGGTCCCTTTTCCATTGTGCCTCTACCAGCAGCCGCCGAAGGCAGTGTCTGCTCCATTAGCGCAGCGATACGCACTACATCGACTCATGCCTCAGAAAAACCAGCCAGAAAGGGGCTCTGGTCTTAAACAACTGCTTTTCCTTTTCTCATGATTACAAACCTCCCCTGAGGCAGGGAAATACAGAAATCCCATGAAGGGCTTCCTGGGAAGAAAGCATGACAAAGATGCCTGAATGAGGGCAGCACAAAAAAATATCATTCAGGCAACCTGTCTATGGTTTGAATGTTTTTCAAAAAAACAGTTGAAAGAATGACTTTTCTGTTTCTTACCCAAATTAATGGTTTCATAACTTATTTTGCCACGAAGCACCCAGAAGAGTGATATCTGGTAAGTGTGCAGTAGAAATCACTATTGTATATGCCCAAATATCAAGGAGAGCTTTGTTTTCTCCAGAAATTTTTCCTCAAAAGAGATTGGTATTATATCATATTTGGGTCCTTACAAAGTCCTTCATACTATGATGTGTTCTTTTAAATGCTATTTTGAAAGTATTGTTGTGTGAAGACACATTGGCTTCAAGTAAATTCAAGCAATACCATTTTGATGCCTATTGTAATAAGTCACCTAATGATATTTAAAAATCAAAGCAATGTAATACAGTTCTAATATTTACTCCTTGGGGATGCAATCCTAAAGCAGTAAGTTTTAGGTGTGAAAGTAAACAAGCTTTCTCTAAAGATCACTGCAGAAAGCAAGGCCATATCTGGTTCAGACATAAAACTCGAGAGCGAAATGAAAACAAGTCCTAGCTTTTTACAGATGTTTTGTGGTTTTGCCTTTGACTTTAGGTGATGTGCTCTGGGTGACTACTTCTAGATACGCATTCAGCAGGTACTAGATGCAGGTCAAGAGATGAATGACTGTTTTTGTGAAATGTGGATGGGTCAACTGACATCGACACAACTGTCTTATTTAAGAAAGATGAGTCCCTTCATAGTCTTACTGAGGACCGTGACCGGGAACAGCGCGCTCCAATAAACTGCTCTAAAGCCCGTTCCTTTGGCGACATCTTAAGTACTTCCTGTACGGCAGGGGATACGTGCAGAGAGGTCACATTTACCAGTGCGTCAAGCAGTGTGGCATGGGCACATCTAGTTATTTTCCCAGAGGATCCTGCTGTGCCCGTTCGGACTCTATGTGGCATGAGGAGGAAAGGATGAGGGCGCCATGAGGTGGATCACCTCCTCTTCCTTGGGGAACGGAGAGGGCGTGTGTTATTCCCAGCAAACTCCTGGCCAACCCCATTCCTGGGCTAGGTTGAAACTGTTATTAGGTTAGGTTTTAAGCCCTGGTTTGGTGACTTGGCCCAGCAGAAGTGACCCCATAATGGCCTGTGTCTTTCTTTTTAACACATGGAAACAGCAATGACTATTATTTTATCCAGTTTACAACATATGAAACAAAATTAATAAGCAAAACCTTATAAGTAGATATGCAATTATTTTGTCTGGTGTTCTAAAATTTGAATTCTGGCATGGTCATTGACTGGCTGTTTCAGACATTTGCCAAGATATTTAACTTCTTGGTGCCCTAATTTCTCCATTTGTAAAAGGTGAATACTCCGCTGAATTACTGAGGTGTTGTTGTGAGAAAGCTGTGTTACCCACGTAAGGCACTCAAGACCGCTCGCTGTGGCAGCTCGGTAGGTCTTCTTGCTGCGCTGGTCGGCACTCAGGCACTTGTGGCGCCATTGCACATCCCTTCCCGCCTCTGCACACTGGGAGATGCGTTCCCACCTCCATGAATATTGTTTGCCGACTCCCACCAGCTCTATGTGATTTTCTTCCTTCTCTCATTATCTATAAATCTATATTTGAATTTCTTATGACTCCAATCCCATGCTTTGTATTCTAAGGTTATATATAATCAATCTTGGGCCACAATGTGACCTAGTCACAAGGTGAAGACAATAGGAAACAAGGGTTTGAGACCTGCATCTACTAATAAAAATATTTGTCACCTAGGGAAGTCACTTAAAACTCCCTGGTGTTCCTACATCAATGTCCTCCAGCACTGAAGGCGTCGAGTACAATCAGGAATACACCTGAAGCTGAACTAGTGCTTGTTGCAGTAACGAGGGTGGCCACGGTGTGGGGTGCCTCAGCAGGAGGGTATCACCAAGGACGTTGTAGCGCTTAGGCTCGTGTGAGGCGATCTGGAAAGGGGCTGAGAAGTGGGGCTTTGCTCTGGGTGCTCAAGAAGCGGGATGGGTGGGGGATCCTATCACAGGCAGTCTTGGTGAATCTTATCTAGAAGGAGAGAAGACGAGAGTGAGGCAGACTACGCTGGGCGCAGCAGGGTTAGCAGTCACTCCGAGTGGCCGGAGGAGAGGGGGTTTACTGCCTGTGGGCTGCACAGTGTTCCTGTTTTGTGTGAGCTGAGACGTGATTACAGAGCGCTCCTGACCTGTCATGGTGACGGCGGCGTTGGCTGCTGTGATGCTGTGTGACTGTTTGCACCCCCAAGGCTGCCGTGGCAAACTGCATGACGGGCCACCTCTAGGCTCCCATAGGTGGTTGTTTTCCTTCTCAGACATGTCGTCATCTGTAAATTGGGTGTAATCATATTGATGTTACACAATTATAGTAAGGACTAAAGCAAGTTTTTAAGTATTGAGCACAGTGTCTGAAAAAGATTAAACAGTTAATAAAATTTAGTTGTATTTCAGTGTTAACTTAGTAATTTCCAGGGCACAAAGCAGGACCTACCTCTGATGTAATTGTGACCTTGATTTTCCAGTGGAAAGCCATGAAATAAAACCTTCTGTGGTGGGTCCTAAGGAGAGGACATTCCTCTCCTCTTCTGCTCACAGCCTCTCCTGGGCAGCAGCCCTTGAGGCACGGCAGGATCCTGGCTTCACTGCGAATTCTCCCCAAGAGTTAGTGAGAGGAAGACACGGGAATCTGGTGTGACAACCGCAGGGAACCGGGACATGTCACTTAAGTAGCACCATCATCACTAACGTATTTGAGTTTGGATGAAGCGTTAGGCTGGGATATGGATTTTGGCGAAGGAAAACAATAGCAAGCTTAAGTTTTAGTTAAACCAACTGTTCTTTTAAGAATTTCAAAGGAGAGTCAATTTAAAGTCATTTTCTCCTGCTGGTTATAAGGAAAACTTTTGAAGCGGTTATTGGTAACCTGTTGCCAATTTACTTCTTCATGTATTACTGTCCCATCATTTTTAACAGTGGCTGAAATGATGAGATGAATTTGCATCTAATAAGAGATGCTGAAATTTAAAAAAAGCGAAATTGGAAGTAACATTGTAAAAGCGTCGTCGTGGCAGGTGCACGGGGCTCAAGGCCAGCCTCGCAAGTGTTATGTCTTCGAAGTGCGAGTATTCAAAAAATGAAGTGATGACCTCTTGTTCTAATCCCTTTAGATCAGTTCTAAATCTGTTTCTCCTAAGTCCTTTCCTACTGACATCTTTGTTATGAGAGTTTGATCACAGTAAACCTAGCCAACAGTTTCCCAATTATTAATTTGTTTTTTAATTGCTACTTAGATTTTTCTGGAGCTAAAGCACTAAAATAGTGAAACATAGACAGTCAATTCAGTCTGTTAAATGGGAATAAGATCCCCAAGAGTGTCTGGTGTGTTTGTGTGCATATGTGTGCGTATGTGTACTATACTAGAAAGTAGTACGTAATATGTACATATAATACTGCACACACAAATGTATCCACTAATGGTAAAGTCCATAAGTCAGTTCTGCATAAACTGTTGGCTGAATCTGTATATGTTTTATACTCTCAACCAATTTCTGTTTGAAACAGAGACTGTGATTGAAAAATAAAAAATTATATATATATATATATGCATATCTCAAATTTTTAATTGCTTTTATTAAATACTGGAGCTTCTTACAAATATAATTTGCAAGTAATTAATTTTGATGTTAGGCTTATTTTTATGACAGATAATTATAATGTACCCTAAGAAGACAAATAAAAGTTTCCCAAATCCCAATTTTAAACTTACTAAGCAGAGGCAGTGTCTTAGTTTCTTACCGGTTTGACTGATTGCGTTTTAGCAAGTAAGAAGTTTCCTGAGGTCTGCTGTCCATTTAGGAGGCTGATTTGTTGGGCTTCCTTCTGCTCTGCGTCGGTTGTGAGCTGGGGCTGCCAAGGTGCAGTCCAGACCTGTGATAATGCACAGCTGGGCTTCTCCTTCAGATGTTTATTTTTAGTGCTGCATTTCAGCAGCTGCTCAAGGAAAACCGAGAGTGAGTTGGAAAGATGATGTTGAAGTCAGAATAGCTAGAACTGCCTTTTATTCTCAATGTTTGAAAGTTAATTTATTCCCTTCTATATTACAGATGAAAATGCTAAATTTAAGAAGAGATTATTTGCTCCAGATTCACACTATAGCTTCTACCGGGCAAGCAGTTCAGCTCTCGTTATATCATTGAAATTCCTTGTCCTGTTAGGATTTTTCATCAATGGCTGCAATGACCATTTATAAATCTAATGTATTTATTACACATATATATATGTGTTAGTTAGATAGTATACAATATAGTAATATGTGATATTTCTATATTTTATATATCTATATACTAATATAAATATTAGTAAATTCCTTAGGTTGCTTATTTGACTAAAGAATTTATGACTGACCTCAGAAGTACAAATGTCTTATTATACAAGGTAAAATAAAGAGCTGAATCAGTGGTTTCAGGATTTCATAAATCAACCAGAATTTCACCCTCAAGCATTATAAAGCAACAATAATAATTCCTTTCATGTTTATATGAGCAGCCTGTATTCCTATGTGTATTTCCAATTGTCAGAAGTCATGATAGCTACAGTTTTAAATAAAATGGAGCAGTATCATTTATTACTATTTTTCTGGTTAATGAGTCTCCTCTGTTTTTATGCAGAAGGGGGAGTTTCAAGGCGACAGGGCCAGCAAGGCCATGTGGCGTGGGAGAGGGCTCAGAGCTGGGGGTCCAGCCGCTCCAGTCTGGGAGCGTCCAGGTAACTGAGCAGCTTTGGGTCTCCTGGTTACTACAGCGCGCCATTTTTTTTCTTATAACTTAGACTTTCATTTGGCTCTTCAATTACCTATGGAACAGTGAGTGCTAATTATTCCCTACTGTTCCATAAATTACAGCTGGTATGGTTTGAAGGAATTGCAATATCAAGAGGGTAAGACACTCTAAGAGACTTAGACCCCGAAGTCCTTTTTTCCAAGCAACTCCACCACTGCAGAAATCGAGGCTGCTTGGCAGCCACTGCAAATGCCACTGTCTTGAGTGTCTCTACCCCGACTTTTTTTGTGGAAGATGGAGAACTAGAACATACTGAGACAAGTATAAATTTATTTTTTTTTAGAAAAAGGAGGTGACTAGGATATTTAAACATGCACGAACAGGTTTATTAGTCCTGGGTTGCCTCATTGCTTGTTGGTCATGTAACTTTCATTCCTTAGCCATTAAAAAAAAGAAAGTCTAGCACATAAAATAAATGAATCTCCTCTGAGGCCAGTTATAAACAAATACCCTGCATTTTAAGTTAGTGAAGGCAAGTAAATTTGAAGAAAACAAACCTATCTTCCTCCTACCCTTTGCTTCCATTTTCATAGTTAAAAAATCTTCAATTACCCCATAACCTGCTGGGGAGGAAATCCCTAATGAAAAGCTTAACTTAGTTCATCTTACCATAAAATCATATTTGGGAAGTTCTGTTACAATCTGAGTAATGATTTCTTCCCTGGAACATAGCTTGGAATTTTCCTATGTGTCCATCCAACATTGAGTGAAGAGTATATGCGTTTTGTACATGATCCATTGAAGGAACTCCGAATCCAGTTAGAAATGAACAAAATCCCAGAAATCCAGAACTTTTCTCTTCTATATTTTAACCAATAGAAGATGATTCTCATGATAAATTTTATTTGTAAATTTATTTTAAAATACATTTTATTTTTAAATTTTGAATAAAATTTTATTTTTAAGTTCAGTATATTTGTAAACACCTTATTGAAGCACAGTTTATAAAAAGCTGTGCATGTTTAATGTATGTAACTCAATTAGTCTGGGGATAAATATGTACACATGAACCCATCACCACCATAGACATAGCCATCACCTCCCAAAGTCCCCCCTGGTGCTATTATTATTATTATTATTATTATTATTATTATTATTATTATGTGTGTTAGGAATATTTAACATGTAATCTACTGTCTAAGCAAATTTTAAATGTACAATATGGTATTGTTCGCCATAGGCACAAAGCTGTGAAGTACCTCGAGAAACTATCCTTGCCTTGTTCCTGATCTACCAGGAAAAGCTCACAGTTTTTTGCTATTGAGCATGTGTTGGCTGTGGGTTGTCACCTATGGCTTCATTATATTGAGGTAAAATCTAGTGTATTTTAAAAACATGTTGCAAAAAAAAAAGAATAGGTATAGATACAGAGTGGCTTGACTTTAAGGAAAAATAATTAAACATAATGATATTTTCTTAAAGCTACTTCAAGGCCTTTGTGACCTAAATTGAACTAAATTGAATCTTTAATTTCTCACTTATTCTGATGTCATAAATTAACAATAATAATAACAAAAATTTCTCCAAGTGTGAGAATTGGTATAGTAAAATGTTTTATATCATAACTGTTAATAAATAATGTCAGTAAAACAACATTGAACATTCTTGAAAGACTTTAGAATTTATTTTAAGAACAAATTTTTTTTTTATTAAGGTATCATTGATATACAATCTTATGCTCAGGTTTCACATGAGCAACACTGCAGTTACTAGACTCCCCCCATTATCAAGTCCCCACCACATACCCCATTACAGTCACTGTCCATCAGCGTAGTAAGATGCTATAGAGTCACTACTTGTCTTCTCTGTGCTATATTCCTTCCCCGTGACCCCCCTATATTATGTGTGCTAATCGTAATGCCCCTTTTTCCCCTTATTCCTCCCTTCCCACCCATCCTCCCCAGTCCCTTTCCCTTTGGTAACTGTTAGTCCATTCTTGGGTTCTGTGAGTCTGCTTAAGAACTAAATTTTTATGTTCTTAAAAAAAATTTTATTATCATAAGTTCAACCAAATATTTATTGTGCCTTTACTATATATCCAGTCACATTTACATGTGAACCACTCAGGAGATGATGTTCTCCCTTCAGTGGGTTTTCGATATGGTGGGACAACAAATTTGTCCATATATAATTGAGGTATTAAGACTTAAAAACACTCAACCATAGCATGGGTGTATCAAAATGATAATTCCCAAATTTTGTACCCAGCTCTGAAATTCAAGACTCATTCACCCAGTGACATGCTAGAAATCTCCCTTGGCAATCCCCATTTAGATCCGTAAGAGATGCCTCAGGCTTCCCACGTACCCAACAGGATGCTTCGTCCCTGCTGCCACCAAAACCAATCTTTTCTCAGGTTCTCCCTTTCTTCCCGGTCCCAGGGTGGGGTCTCACACATGGAAATCATTCAGGACCTTCTCTTTCTTTCCCTCCCCTGCCCAGTCCAGCCCATCAGCAAGTGAGCCCTCATACCTTCCCAGAACTCAGACTCTGACCCCTGTCCCCTCCTGGCTGCTCCTACCTCTCAGCTAGACCACTGCTGGTCAGGAGCCCCGTGCTTTGGTTCATATCCTTCAAGCCTCTGCAGCTTTTTGCATGTACAGAGGTGCCCAGTCTTCTACACCATGCCCTGAGGGCCACCTCCCCTTCCATTGCACCTCAGCCTTTGCAGTGCCCTGGACATGCCTCATACCCAATCCCTCCTCATTGCCTTTGGACTTGCTGCACTGTTGGGCCTGGAACATTCTTCCATGTACTGCCATGGTGCCAGTCTCTCTGCAGGCTTTCTCCTGTTCCCCAGGGTCCCTGTCCAGTGCACTTCCTGAGTTCCCCTCGCTTTCCAACCTCCTGCCCCTACAGTTCTCCTCCACCACACTTGCAGCCTCCTGCTTACCTTGGTTTACCTCTGAGAGTAGAGCCACTCTGCAGGCAGGGCCTGTGTCTGGTTTTGTTTGGATCTTGGGCCCTAAAGCAGGGCCTGGCACAGGTATGCAATTTCTGAGTATTTGCCAAAGAACCAGATGTGAAGGAAGGGAGTATCTAGATCTGGGGGCTCAAAGCAGCTTTACCCAGAGTGACCTTTCCCCAGACATGAGGAAGGACAGGAGGGGGCCAGTTAGGATGTCCCAGATGCCATGTCCAGAGCTGAAGACGGCATGGGGAGCAACGGCTGAGGGAGAAGACATCTGTGCCCAACAAAATATGTGTGTTAGGGTGAAGTTAGTGCCCAGTGTCAAATTGGAAGATAAGTTAAAGCCAAATTTTGGAGAGGCCTTGATATAGTATCAAGAACTTATTTATATTATGTAAGCAATTGCATATTGTTTTTCTAAGTATAATACATAATTGTTTACATGTTATAAATAATATTTAAATTTATCATGGAATGTGAAACTGAATAATGATGAATTAGGCCTTTTGATAATAAAGTAGTTGTGTTTTAAAAAATTTACCATGAACAGTAATAGCCACTGGAGGTCTAGTAGGAAGTTGGTCTGTCCTGTCTTGTCACAGGCTGTCTTCTGTGAAAGGCCACTGCTCAAGGTGACAATTTCCAATGCCTCCGAGGATGGAGGGGGCAGGAGAACTGAATGGAAGTGCTGGTCTGGAGGAGAGCTTCCTGTGGAACAGGCTGGGAGAGGGCCTGCCCACCCAAGGCATTCGTATTCCCTTTTAGTCCTTTGAACTTGAAGTCAAACACCACGCGTGTGCTGGCAGGACTGATTCAGCCTTGGAGGGCTGAGCCTGCAGCTGCATTCTCCAGGCTCCGAGCAACTGACCCACAGGCCACCCCGGGGGCTGCATGCGCCTCTGAGCAGAGCTGTGTCCAGTGGAACTGTTCCCTGTGGATTGTTAAGTGGCATTTTCACAAATACAGAAATGAGCAAGTAGCATGTCCATTTTCATGGATCTTTTTTTGAAATGAAAGAAAGAAGTAAATCACAATGTCAATATTAATTCGGCTATATTTTCTGAAAGCCTTTAGGAAGTCAGATTTCACGGAGAGCACAAATATGGAGGGAATCTAGATTTAATCATGTGTCTACTTTCACTTTGATCTCATTGTCTGAAAAGAATTCTCACATTCTAGAATTCGTTATTTGGTTGTAAGAAGCATAATGCCCTACAGAGAATTTTAAAAGTAGGGGGGATGCATCCGAGTCGCAAGGGGTGGGTTAAGGCACTCTGGGACCTGCAGTAATGAGAAGCGGGTGGGAACAGGTGGGTTCCCACAAAGATGGGTTCTCATCAGAGCCACTGTACTTCTCATTTGTCTTATGATCTTAGATGACTACCTTTCATGTAGCTCACTCTTCATGCAGCTCACACTTCTAAATTAATAACAACTCAGCTGTGCCATTATGTATGTCTTTAAATAAAAATCTCCCAAAGGATTGAACTCACAGAGGTATGAGGGAGATTTAGGCTCTGTCTCCCGAAGGATGGAGCACTGCAGGGGTGCAGGGAAGCCGGCAAAGCTCATACTGCTCTTAAAGGTCTTTTCTGAAAAAGAAAAATCAGCATTAACTGTATTTTTCTAGTTTTCACACTATCCATATTAAGCATTATCAGAGTGTTTTTCTCATATTTATATCTACATCAGAATATCCAAAATATTATGAAAGAGGGAAGCCTTAATATATGTATTATTTGAGGTTGTGCATCCTTTGCTCTCTTGACCTTAGGAAGCAGGTATTCATGAGTAGACATAGGTTGCTTTGCTAATAATTTGGGCCGAGAAATAATCTGTCTTGTTCAAGGTCGAATATAGATTGAAAATGACAAAAGATTTATTCAGTCTTTGTAACTTTTAGGATTTGTACTGTGTCCTCCAACAGAGAGCCCCAAACAGTAATCCTTTCGCATTTGTTCATGTGGAAAGCAGTGAAATGCCTTTCCGAAGTTCCATCTTTTCAGTTGGACAGATAAATTGTTAGTTGTTCCTATTATACATCAGAAAGACTTATTCCCATTAAAAGGAATGCCTGAAAGCATATATTTTATAGGGATGGAAGGATGCAAAACAAAAACAAAACCAAAAATGCCCTTCTCTTTTATTTTCTAGCAAATCACTACTTCGTTTATCATCCTGAAACTACCACATTCAGCAAAAGTAGGTCTCTGTTCCCATCAGTGGCCAGCTTAAAATTGTGTGAGGAAACTGGGAAATGCATGAAATCACGTCTACCTGATATGGGTGACATTCTGAAAAGGGATTTTCTCTTTAAATGCTTCAGCTTATTGAGTTGCTGTGCAAAATATTTCCTGTTTCAGCAGATAAGTTCCTTGCAAACATCTTCATGCCGAGATAGGAGATGACACAATCGTAATTACAAAAAAAATATTTAACACAATGGAAAAAATTAGAGTTGCAGCTAAGTGATGTTAGACATAAAATGACATTTTAAGGCATAATTTTGTACAACCACAAACACAGAAGAGTGGGGTTTTTTTGGTCTCCCTGTGCCCTTCAGAATTAATCTATGTGAGACCGTCAAACCTTCCCAACACTCTGGCTGACAAGCTCGATTGTGAAGGTCTAACCTTACCATAATAACTGAAACAGTTGACCTACAAACTGTGTGTGATCTGTTTTGATGGTATGGATAATTTTGATGCTACTTTTATACCTGACCTTTTAAATGGAATGTTGGGTTGAGTTTTAAAGATAATGAGTTGCCTCGGAGAAACAGTAGAGTTGTCTATCAGCGTATTATTTGAAAATAACACATAAAACTTGTAGTAGATGATGTAGATACAAGGTAAAGAAAAGTCCCAAAGTCAGTTATCTCTCAAGGAAAAGAGAAAATATACACATAAAAGGAAACAGGAAAATTAGAGAAGAATATTTCAGAGCAGGAATGACAAACCAAGGTATATGGAAATAATTGCTTACTCTTCTTTGCTGTATCTCAGTCTTCTGTAGTATCCTCAGTTGTCAGAATGATACTATAAAATTCTTAGATTTTCAAAATAGTGGGAAATAGTGGCAGAATCAGGTCATGCACATAGCATATAACCTAGGATTTCCAACTGAAGAGTAGAAATTCCATAGAATTCGCTCCTGAGACAAAGCAACTTTGAAGATGTTATTGTATAGAGCCTTTAGGTATAAGACAATGATTTAATTCTAATAGTCTGTGAACTTCGTGGATCTATAATTCTCATGATGTTTGAGAAAAAAATGATTTCAGTGTTTGAATGATTTCAGTGTTTTGGTGCTTGTAAGGCATCTCCAAGGTCTGCAATTACTTCTCAATTCCCCATTTTTCTCCTACAGTCTTTTTACCACCATTTTCTCTTTTTACAATTGCAGCAATAAATCTTGCCCTTTGATCATTCATCATCATCTTCCCCATCTCTTTCTGCACAAAACTTGCTTACCCTCTGAAATCACTGCCCAAATTCAATTGGCTTTTAGAAACCTGAAATCATTTTTAATAATGATCAGGAAGCAGACATCTCTTGGGCTTTCTGATTTTCCCCAACATAATTATTTCTATTCCCCGACAATTCTCTCCCAAGCCCTCAAAATTTGTAGTTATTCTGTCATGGGTCCAACAGAGGAATCTTCCCTTGAGCTTTCTGCCTGACACATTTTATCCGCATGACTCCTTTGCCTTGTGATTAATATTTACTAGCTTCTTTCTTTTGATGTAGGAGCAAGTCCATCACCACATACAACATTTTTATTCTTTGTTGTTTACACATAGGTTCTGTGTACAGGATTTGTTTTATGTGTTATCTCTTTAATCAGATAATCAATATCCCATTTATTCTAACATCAATTAATAAGATAAAATCTGATTGGCTTCATCTTATTTCTTTTGGATAGCAATCAGAACTTGGGAGCCAGTCAAACAAGATGGCTGTATTTCATAAAATAGGATTCTATTCTTGCAACAGCAAAGATTCTGAAGATTAGGAAACTGATAAAGCTGACAGCTGCTGACCTTAACTGCATGCATGTAATAGACCTACTGATTAGTGATTTAGTTGTTTTGTTCTATTTAATTGTCAGATGCAACAAGGACACATTTAATCATCATTAATTAGAGGCTTCCACCTACTAGAGGCTCTGTGAGCATGTGAAGATACTTGAGGTCTGGCTCCTGACCCTGGACTGTCTATATTTGATGAGAAAGATTTGCATGTACACACATATTTATTAATACCAATCAAATCATATGAAAGTTATATCCAAAGTACTTTGGGGATACTTAAGATTATTAATTCTGATTGCTTTGATCACAAAAGCCTTTATTGATGGAGTAGCATTGGATGTGGGTCTGAAATCATCTAGAAAGATATAACTGAAGGAAAGTAAGTGTACATCAGGGGAGGGAGGGACTTGTCCTGATATAACCTTGGCATTCAGAGTGACTCTTTCTATACAGAGACAGCCCAGAATACAGCTATACCTGGAATTACATAAAAAATAAGACTAATTAATCAGATATTACCTATATGTAATAAAAAAATAATACTGGCATGTTTCTTTCCATTCCAGGGTACGGCAGGATTATTTTGACTCTTCTTTCTGCAGTACTATTTTCTGGCCTGCCTGCAGCTTTAGGACATCCTGCTTTTCATTGAATACAGTCAAACATAAATTTCACTTTGAGCTGCAGAGCTCTGCTCATATCAGCGTCACGTCACACTGATTCCTGATGTCAGCCCTATGTGATGACATCTACTTAAATACCCTCTCAACAAAGGCACTGGGGCCTGGGAGACAAGGTTTTACTTCCTAGCAACAGCAGGCTTCAGACTTGTTGTAATTAATTTCCCACTTCCCGAATGCCCATCCACTCGGAACCTACTGGCTTGGGTTGGTGTTCCAGCTGCTCGTCAGTTAGGTCCTTTGCATCTGTGACTTCATCACACTGTGTTTGACACGAAGCCACAATGGATGTCATTTTCAGGTAAACAGCTCTTCCTCAGGTAGTAGTTTCAACCTGTGAAATCAAAGTTGGTTTCCAAATAAACTACAGTTTCAGTAAAGAAATTGTGAAGGGACTGTTTAATTTGTCTTCCTTTTTCTGGTAACATTAAAAAAACAATTCTTAAGCAGTCATGTTTCAAATAATAAGTCATTTTTTGCAGTTGAGTTTTCTTCACCACTGACACATAACATCCCATGAGTCATGTGTTCGTTGCTCACCCATTTCTGGAATCCTGCAGAAGCCATCAGACAGTTCCAGAGGATCAGTGTGCACTGTTCTCTTTTACTGTCACCCTGTTCTCCATTCTCATCCATGGTGCTCTTCCGAATTCCTGAAGGACATCCTTCTTCTCTCACACACTGATTGTACAGCAGTTTAACATTTTAATATCTTTTCTATGGTGGATAATGATGCTGGCCATCTTGTCTGTGGAGGCTGTCTCCTTCCATAGCTGTGAATTCAAAAGTCCACTAAGTGCTTCTACAAGTTTTGAGGCAAGTGAACCAGTAACCAAAACTCAATATGAAAGCCTCAGCATCTCAGGGAAGCAGAACACTCCCCACTTAGCCATGTTGTACACAAGGTACACAGGAAATTTGGGAGGTAATTTGGAGTGGTAGTATAGAGTTTATAGTCTGAATGGAATTTGACAAAATTCATATTAGTGCTTCCTGTCACGTAAGCAGATAGATGAGCAAAGTTTAGTTTGCATTTGGAACAAGCCATCAATAATCAGTGATTTTTGTTTCATGTTCATTTTCATTAAAATCCCCAGAGAAATCAAAACGGCCACGTAAAACTCCATTTTTCAGATCGAAGTATCTAAGTGCCAGGAAGCCTGTTCTTGACATGTTTGTTGCTGTGATGGGACACATTCGGAGTTCTAGTGAGACCTGACCAAGTCAGCTCTCTGTGGTGAAGACCAGTGTGTTTGTTGTCAGATCTCTCCCTTTTGTTCACCTGAGAAACGTTTTAGTTGCAGTCTCTGATTCAGGAAATGTGGCTATACTCAGTTTCATTGAGCCATACAGAGAATGATATGATAGTGTATGTTTGCACAATGCAGTGATATGTGTTCATTTGCACAGTGTGATAAACATGTGTTCGCTTATGCTCAGACTAACTCAGTAGCTATTGGTAACTTGTGGAGAGACAGAATCTTCAGACAGGTTTAGAAACACTTGTCTGTCTTATGCTGACTTGGGGGTCAGTCCCCACATGTGCTTTCACATTCCCTTCTACCCCACATCCCAAGTTCGTTTTGGTGCATCGTGAAGCATACTCTCTTCTGGTTATCCACCACCCTGATTCAGTTGTATGTGTCCTTCCATCTGTCATTAAAATAACACCATCACTTGACCACCTTTTTCAGTGTTGTCTAGGTCATGCTGGCTTGATGTAATCATTCTTGTTTTCAGTATGTGAACTCTTAGGAAACATGGCCACAATATTCATCATGTTACAAATTAAACTAGTGCCATCTTGATACAGAGCACAACAGTTAAGCCATAGGCAAACAGACAGACTGCTGAGGCTCAGGAGCAAGGCAGTTACATTGCATTACTTGAACTGATGTACCAATGGGCAGTCCAGCACAGTAAACAAAATGATGGTTGTCAACGTCAGCAGTCAGGGAAAAAGCTTGGGTGACCAGGGAAGGCCGATCATGTATGCCAGAGCCGCTTGAACCTGAGGGCAGTGTTGCTCTCAGCCCCTATTTTGTGGGCTGACATCGGAGTCATGTATTTCCTGGGACATGCGACTTCTCAGTTATGGCTGGATGCTGGTCATCCTGACAGTTTGTGCCTCTCTGTTGCTGGGATAAGAAGGTACACTAACAAACATCTGTTCTTGCAGCTTACATCTTTGCTCTCTGCTAAAATGCAAACATTACAAAGAGATATGAAATATGGGGATCACCAGTTATGAATGAGTTTGCCAGAGAATGAAGCAGGTCTCTGAGTGGACTGGTGTATGGGATGAATCAAGCAAACGATCCAAACTCCAGAAGGGGGGTGGAGTACAATAGACAAACCTGTCCACCTTGGAATTGTGCCTACAGTTCCTTCCTTTCTGAGGGACCTTAATGCTTTCTGGGTTTTGTTGTAGTTTTGTTTTGTTTTGATCTGGAAGGAAATTTTAGCCTAGGAAGGGAATATGGAGTCTCCAGCAAGAGAGCAGCTGGCCTTAGGAATGGGGATGAGGTCGTTTAAGGTCAACTCAACTAGAGGATTTCCAGCTATTGTACTAGTCAGGGGTGACTGACTGACAGATAAAATCCAAAACTAAAATCTGGCTTTTGTCCTCCTAAACTTACAATTCACTACAAGGAAGCAAATATAATTCAAAGAATTATATACACATAGAACATTTAAAAATTCAGCTGTAGTAAGAGTTATAGTGGAGAAGGACGTGGTTTGGTGAGTGTGGGATAAAGGGTGATTGACCTGGTCAGAGAGGTCAAGGAAGCCTTATCTGGGGAGAAGAATACAGAGCTGATATGCTGAAGAAGGATTAAGGGTTACTTAGGCAGAGAATGTGGTTTAGGCAAAAACAATGTCTTGTGCAAGGGCCCTGAGGTGGAAAGCAGTATACTGTTGTAAAGGGACTTAAAAAGGCCAATGTGGCAATAGTGATGGAAAAGTGGGCATGATGGCAGAAGAGGTTGGCAGCTAGGCAGAGGTGAGGTCCCCTGCCTAGTTGAAATTTTTGGTACATCCTTTTATTCTGTTTCTTCTTTCCCTTTATCAAGAAAGTTAACAGGCTCTTCCTTACATCAAGCCATTTCTATTTGGAGCTTCTGCAGTGACTAATAACACCACTAACTCTTCTATCTGCCTGCTGACGCTCACTACCCTGGCCCTGGAATCAATCTGCCGGCTTGTAACTGCCCATGCCAGATTGCTCTGTCTGTCCACATTCCTGCGGTCACTTTCTCTGTCAGCTCATGCATGGCGAGCGGGAATGCTGGTCCTGTGTTGAATGTGCTTTTGGTGATGCATCGCATTTACCCCTTTCTATCAGTATTTCTAAATATTAAATCTCAAATCATATCAGTTTTCAAAACCAGTCATTAGACCTATTTATAAACAAGCAAAATAGGTATATACTGCCAAAACCAGCCAGTAAATCTTCTAGATAATCCATCGTTTCCTCTAATATTTTTGTTTTATTTTTATCTGCCTTTGTCCCAACCTCTCAGAAAACTTAATTCTTCACTTGTAAACATCACTGTGCATTACTGCTGTGGTTAGTGTTGGTATGTCCTGTGAAAACCAGGAGATGCACGCCCACCCATGAATACCCCAAATTAAACACTACAACACAGCTGCCGATCTAAGAGAACCTGACTTAGCTATTTTTAAAACTCTTCATGATGGAATTAAAAGGCTCAAATAAATTTTGCTTTACGTTATTCATTTCTGGGGTTATTTTCTGGGTGCACATTTTCATGGGGAACTCCTTGTCCAGCCCACTCATCACCATTTTTAGTTTGGGTGATGGGACTGAGCCTATTTATTTTCCTCATACATGGAATGGAAATGATAATATCTTCTCCTGCCTATCAGGGCCATCACGAGAGGCTAAAACCATACACGTAAAAGAATGGTTATGAAAACACTGGGGACGGTTCTAAAGAGTATAAGACTGTGGGTGATGCTCTGTTATACATACAATTCCAGTAATAAATTCTACTTTAGCCCCCCTTGTTCTTAGTAACAGATGCTGTTTTTCATCATTATTCTGCATATTAATATCACTGTGGAAACATTCCAGCAGCTGTCGCTTTTGGTTGCACAAGGTTTACCCTCAAAGAAAATGAAATTGTGTACTTTTTTTCCCCCTGCAGTTTTGACTGAACTAGTTTTGAATCTACATAACTACAGAAATATCTATTGTTGCCTATGCATGAAATACATCCATTAACAGAATCATATCAGTTAACCTTTGTTGTCAGATACTATTCTTTTGGTATCTAAGAATACCTCCTACTAGCAGGCAGCAAGAGACTGATACAAAGGCAGGAGAGAGACGGCTAACCAGCCACGTATGAGGATGGTTGTCCTAGAGGTATGAGTAAAGTAGGAGAGTAAGCTGTGGGGGCAGCAGGGAAGGCTTCTTTGAGGAGGTGACCCACGAAATGAGGTTTCATAGAATGAGGAATCGAAGGAGGCTGCGGTGCAGAGGAGAGCACAAGTGTACCTGCGAAGGCAGGGGTACGTGATTCCGTTTTTAGACCATCAGTCTGGTACTATTTCTGGTGCCATCAGTCCTCTGTGTCAGGGTGAGTTTCAGACTGGCCTGGACAAACGAGGCCAAAGTACCTTTGGAGCCTCCCAGAGTGCCTTAATCATCCTTTATCCGTGTAATAATAACGGCAAGAATAGAACCACAGTTATAAAATAATTATATATTAATATATGATATGCTGGTACATATTTGTATGCAAAGATATAATATATATATATAATTCATATACTATGATTATTTTTCTCATTTAGAATAATTGATCCTAACATTCCTTCACTTTGGCTCATTTTGTTTTTCTTTTTCCCTTCCTATAGTCATCTTTGTAAGAAGGAATTACACATGCACTATGGCTCTCATACTGTTTCATGTTTCCTCAAAACTGAGGACTGTTCGAAAGACAGAGTGGGTGCATCTGGGGGCAGAGGTAAGCGGCAGTGTGGGGCAGTTAAACAGGGAATTCCGTATGGGGCAAGCTAGAAATAGGGACGGTGGGTTAGCAGCTTTTCTGAGGTGGTTCTTTCGATTACTTCCAAATGCCAGGTATTATTTTCGCCTTCTTGTGTTACATCTTCAATCTCTGCAGGGGTAGAAGGAAAGAGCCACCCTATGCACATGGCACCTTTTAGGTCTTGGACCAAGGACCCCCTTCTAGTGGGTAGCCTGGTGGCTGGCCTGTAGCTCCTCTTCGCTCTCTTGGCTGGGCACCCTGGGCCCTCCAAAATACCAGCTCAGCTATAAATGCTGCGTTCTGTACTCTCCTGGGAATCGGGGCTACTTGAAGGTGCCATTCACTTGTTCCTTTGCATTCTCAGACCCGGAGGCCATCACCTAGAGGGATTTCTTGCAATGTCTGTCACTCCTTAAAAGTGACAGCCATTTTTTTGTGACCCTAGTGGGGAACCAGAGAAGGCTGTCCAGACTCTATAAACATCTCAAATCCCAACTCCCAGTCTGCCACCTCCTTCTGCCAAGCATCCTTTGGACCGTCCCATCTCCACTAACTGTTCCGTTATGCTCTGAATTGAGTCAGGACACTCCCTCTGCAACAATTTTGATTTTTCTTTCTTCTTAAAACAAACATCTCCAGCTGTAATCCACTGGCTTGTTAGACTCATAAGGCATTCATCATATCTGCCTCTGGGGTGGAGAACTGAGTTGCCTCTTTGAGTATGAAAGACACATGGCTTAATTTTGTTGAAGTAAAACAGCGAGAGAAGGGCTGTGGGTGTCCTTGTTCTGGAAGCTTCAGTGTCTAGTCAGCACTGTAAGGTTTCTTTGCAGAATGTATAGGAGTAGACTTGATTTATGTTTTTCTTAGTCTCTTTAGTAAATTATATTATCACTTGCCAATTTGTTAGGTTTTGTGTTTCTACATAATAAGCTTGAAAAATAAACCCCAAGTGGGTGATAGTCATACAAATGATGGCACCTTTTTAAAAATGGAATGCTCCTGCAGGGATAATAAAATGTTACACAGACTTTATCAGTGAATGGATGTACATTTCTGACACCATGGATCTGCCCTAATAGTGTTGAATGAATGAAATTCATTTTAAGTGTGCAGGTTCATACTATAAGTCATAAATCTAGTTTTTCACAAAGGCCTCCTGTTTGTTTGTAAATACCCTGTCAGATAATATTTACTGTTCAAAGGAAGAAGGACATATCCAGATACCTGGAACCTTATCCTGACCCCCTCTGTACAGTATTATATGTAAAAGGGACCAGTGGTTCATCCACTCTTCATCCCCCGGGTGATTTTCCATTGTTAGTATTATCCACCCAGGAAGGAAAGTCTATGCCTTTAAAAATAGCCATTTTTTGAGTCGCCACAGTCATGTTGGGTACAGATGTGAGAGTAAGCAGTAGATAATACTCTTCACCCACAGATGATCTTAAACCAATCAAATGATACTGAGAATAGCCTTCGCGTGGGCCTGGGGGATGCACAGCACACCACTCCGCACCGGCAGGGCGCCCTGCACATGAGGAATTTATGTTCTGTATCTACATTATTTTCTACTGTATATGTAATCATCTCTCTCCTTATAAGTTGGTACAGGCCTTTTTAAAATTAGGATATAGTATCTTTACAGATAGATAATATTTTTAGGCCCTTAGTGTCAAGTTTACTTTTCTCACAGAACATGTTAG
The DNA here is from genome assembly GCF_030020395.1 of Manis pentadactyla. NCBI lineage: Eukaryota > Metazoa > Chordata > Mammalia > Pholidota > Manidae > Manis > Manis pentadactyla. Next base: position 62,270,821 of record NC_080035.1, on the reverse strand, counting down.
GGAAACAGTCGTGATAGTTCTCAAAAAGTTTAGCTGCCTCTGGGAAAACATGATAAAAAGTTGACTCCCTTGGGCATCCAAAGACACTGGGTTGAAACATTGTATCATAAGGAGGAAATACTGGTGTTTTCTTGCTTCCCCCTCAGAAAAATTCAGATTGGAAAGAGGACATGAGAAAGTAGAGTAGAAAGCCCCCTGTGCACACCTTCTGGGCCTGGCCTCCCTGCCTACCTCCCCAGGTCACCAGCAAGGGCAGCCAGGTTTCTCAGCACCAGGCTGGGAGACACCTCAAACTCAGGGAGGAGTCTGGCATCCCTCCCTCGGCCAGCGCGCTCTCCCGTCTCAGAGACGCCGAGGGCAGGGGCAGGGGAAGTTTTGATCACGGCTTAATTGTACAGCCGTTTCCGCCTAGATGCTTGGATTCTCGCCTTGTGGTTCTACTGACGCTCTTCCTGTCATCTCACCAGGAATAATTCCTCCCTACTCTTAGCACTGTTAATCTTTAGCTCACAACTAAAAGCCAAACATCTTTTCTCTTTATCAGTTTCCAATTGTGAGATGAGTCTTGCTGAACGGTACATGTTAGATCAAGGCCTAAAGAAAAGACCTGTTTGTCTACTCCGTGAGCTCCCTTACAGTTCAGGGGGGCAGAGGATCGTCCTGCATACGCGGGCAGTTTTGGCAAAGAGGGAACTGAGCCTTCTAACAGTTGATTAATATTTTTGGCACTCAACTTTATACCGGACGCTGAGCTAGATTCTAGAGATGAGCCGGGGAGTAGGAACATGGCAGCTGCAGGGCTAGGCAGCGGTGGGGCTGGAGGAAGAGATGTACATGGGACAGACAAGTGATTTCACAGATTCATGGAAAATTACAATTGTCTTAAGTGCTTTGTGACATAAAACGGGGAAACCTGTCGTGGCCTAGTAGGCAATTGGGCATGTGGCCTCAAGGATGTAAGTATTTTGGGGCTGACTATCAGGGGTGATGGGGATGCAGGGTGAGATCGTCTGCATGTGCACAGGGCACCCCCTGACCCTCTGCCACTGGCTCCCTGCTAGAAGGAGCATGGTGTTGGGGTTACTGAGTGAAGACCCACGGCCAAAGGCCCTGAATGCATGTAAAAGGTTATTGACTTTAAATATTAAGTGAACATGATATGAAATGGCTTCCGGCAGTGGTGTGCAGACGAATAGTTACTGAAGATTCTCTGCAGGCTTGTCTCTCTCCTGAGGACAAGGAACCAGAAGTGACAGGCACTGGGTCCCTGCCTGTTCCCAAGCAGTTCAGCCCCTGAGGTCTTTCCACTTCCATTGTTGAATATCTGATGCTAAATGAGATGTGGGGAATGTACTACACTAGAGTGGAGCAAGGTAGAGCTCTTGTTGAAATGCTGCTGATGTCCAGGAAGGAGCCAGATGTTCGCCCTGGAAAGGCCTGTTTTGCACAGAGGACCAACCTCACAGAGCAGGAGCTCTGATGTCATCGCAGACGTCTGGGGCTAGCAAGTGCCAGAACACATGACAGGGACTAGCGGCACCCAAGTACTGCCCTTGCTGCGGCTCTAGTAGATGTGCCCGTAGTGTCTAATTACATTTGACTCATTGGCAGTCACCGCAAGGCAGTGGAGAAAGGCACTGCCACCATCTCCAGAAGGAACAGACACCGTGGGCAAAGCCCTCCGAACAGCTCACTGTTTCCCATGAAACCTGACTTTGTAACAAGTGCCCTAGCCGCACATTTAGGGATCTGCTGATCATGACATCTTTTCCAAGCCCCATGTGAGTTAACTCACCTCTCTGAGGCCAGCGCTTCCTGGGAGGGTTAACACAGAGGCAAAATCTGCTATCCTGCTGTGTTCCACTGGTCACCTAGTCTGATCACTGGAAATGCCCTAGGAACTCTGTGGTGGTGACCCTGGGACAGGCTTTAAACTAAAGCACAGATTACTCTTGCTGTGACATCCAGTTTCCCTGCAGCCTTTCTCTGCTTACGTCTGTGGAGTTCTGATTCGCAAAATCACTGCGCCTTCTGTTGCCCATAAGGGAGCTGTTCTCTCCTGCTGGGCACCTCCTGCCACTGTTCAGAGCTCTGTGCAAACATCAGGACATGTCGGGCATTTTGCTTTGCCCATCTCTGCCTGCCCCCCACTAAGTGGGCCATGTCGCAGGCTGCCGATGGATGAGGGACCTTTTTGCAGATGGGCTTCGTCCAACGCGTATTTAGTGTCTGGCCCAGGGAGTTCAAAGGCGGGTAGGGAGGGCCCTGCTGGAACCTGGCTTGTTCTTCATTTAACCTCTGTGAGGGAGAGAAAGGAGGAGAAGGAAGGAGGCTCCTCAGTCCAGAGGACGTGCCCCTCGCCTGCCAAGCTGGTTCTCCTTGCCAGGGCCTCGTGAGGATTTCAAAATACTGAAGAATAATTTAAGTTGCAGACATCTAGTGGGTTCTTGTGATTGAAAATATGACCATTCCCTAAGTAATTTTCTGCCAAGTATTTATAAAGCTGGAGAGTCACAAATGGACGCAAAACTAATTTGACGTTGAATATAGCATGTGAAGGAAAAAATAGGTGATCCCTTTTTTTCTAGAAGTACTGTAATATATGGGGATATTGAACACATATTTCTTTATTTCAATTACCTTTCTACTGTCAGTGAGATGTAATGAAAGATGAATTTCTCCTTCCTTTTTGCCATTGTATATTGTGCTATAGTGGTTTGAGGGAAAGAGAATGAGTTAGGAAATTTGCATTTAATATTGGCTTTTCCATTTTCTTGCTGTGGGACTGTGGGTAAAGCATTTAACCTCCAAAACTGGGAACAGATGGAATAGTAATACCAGTAATACATATTCTTAGAAATTTTTGAGACTCTTATAAGATATATATACATATAAATGCACATACACACACATATTTTAAAAACCTTTTTTCTTAACTACAAATACTTCTGGCTGTCATATTTATATAACATGTTTATAAAATTGCTGTCTTTGTTAATGCTTCTATATTGTAATGTCATGCAAGTAAGTTTAAAAATCAGACTCCAAGTTGAAGCTCAAATTCCTTTCTATGTAAATCTCATTCTAATGTAACAATAATCATTGGTTTAAGCTCTTTGAACAAAAACTGCATGTTTATAAAACTCTTCCAGTCTAAAATAATCTAAAGTCTATTTTGTCATATGGTTTCCTCCTTGAAGGCCTGTGTTTGTGTATGAGACTTACCTGTTGCTTAATGCTGCTCTAGTTGCTTTAATAAATGGGATCTCTGTATGTCACAGGTGGAAATCCGATTAGGTGAAAAACAAACATACATTGAATTACATCAAATCAGATATACTGTAAATTGTAAGACTAAGGGAAAAAAACAGATATTTAAAATGTGGTAAGCTATAGATTTATTACATGACCAGATTTCAGAAATGTTAAGATGCTATGGACAAAGTTGTCTTAGAATTAAAGAAATTTGAGAGGTAGAATGAAATTTATATGCATCATATTTAAGTTAGCTAAAGCATTTATTAATCTTCTTATACAATGGTCATTAATCCATTCGTTAACTTATAGGTGTTCAGAGTGGGACAGACGGATGTTAACATGAGACAATACCAGCAGAAACACCACTAAAAGGAGTCAGCTCTCAGTAACCCAATTTGGCTTTCAAGTTTTATCTCCATGCTACAAATATATGACAATTCCCCTCCACTGATTAGTATGTCTGGTTCTTTCTGAAAATCGGACTCTTTGAAACATGCTTACATATTTTTCCTGTACATAAAGCCAGAAAGTTTTTAAATGGCTCATTTTCCCGAGCTTCAACCTCATACTTGGTGAAGGTAAACCTCATACTTTACATGAAGGTAAAACTTAGAGAGAAAGGGAGACACAGAGAAATGGAATGGAAAAAATTGTGCATGACTTTCAAAAATGATTTATTCTTTCCACAATATAAATTTCCTTACGAGTTCTTGAAAAATAATCCACTCTGGCTTTTAAGAAGTTATTGGTAAGCTTCAAATATATGTCCCAAATACCTGATGATCATATTTCAGTTGTCTAAAATACCATTTTATCATTGGCTACAACTGTAGACTGTAATATCCTCCTCCATATTATTTATTAGCAAGCATTAGATATTCCTCTTTCCTTTTTTTTTTTGGAGCAGATATCACTTAAAACCTCTTCTAGCACTCTCATTCAGTTTAAGAGTTAACTGTTTAACCATTCTAATCACCAAAGAGCAAAAAGTCACAATTATGTAAGAGGATACAGATGAAATATATGCCAGTGACAAATCTAAGTGAATGTAACTATAAAAAAGTTAGTGTGGAGGAGGACAGAATTAGAATGGGTCTCCTCTGACAGTTAGGTTAAAGGAATGAAAATATTCTGTAATATTGGAGATGTATCTACTACTGGTATGTCTTTGATGTGACTACAAAAGTAAAACAAAGTAGAGATAGTATGAAGCAAAATTATTCATAAGAAGCTAATAGTTATGCCAGGAATTTTGAAATTACCAAAGGTGGATCCTTGTTGTACGTTAGCTACCTGGAGGATCTGACATTGCCAGTTCAGATAATCAAATATCTGGGATGCTCTGAAGCGCTGGAGGAACCTGGCAGGGAGGGAGGAATTAGACCAGGAAGTGGGGTGGCTGGTCCTCATCTGGTTTAATGGACTGATTTGAATGCCATTTTCTACAGAAGGCTGGAACTGACAGCATAAGTGATCCTGTGACACTCAGAAGCCATTTGAATAAAAGAGTGACTTTGGTATGAAGAATTTTCAATTCTCCTGGTTTGTGAGGTACTCTGCATTATGAAAAACCAGAGAAACTTTTGAACTGTAACTTTGAAAAGCCAGAAATTATTTCGTTTCAGGATCTGGTACAAACATATTTGTTTCTAAAGATCCTGTCTATTAATCAAATACATATTTTTAATACTTAATACAACTGTATAAGATAATCATAGAACAGTGAGTTTTTGTGACACCTGTCCCTTATTAAATATTCCATAAACAATGGCTTACCTATAAGCTCACATAGGTGTGCTTAAATTTGCTGGGTACATTATATTACATTTGTAAATAATTTTATTTGAGTTACATGTGTTTTGAATAATTTTCAAATGTTTATCTACCAAGCTGCATATTAATTATATTTTGTTGAATTCCCTGAGGGGGGAGAAATAAGGTCTCACTAGAAATAAACATCTCATTTAGGAGTCTTAACATTGATTTTAACAAGTATGTTTGACTTTTGCATTAAGAATGTACATTTTTGTGTGAGGAAATGAATGTTGACCACCAAATAGCTGAAAGACAAAGCCAAAGCAAAAATAGCACCTAATGGAATTAAACAGGCCAGGCTGACTTTATTCAAGGCATGAAGGAGAGAGGCCAGAACCCAGCATGAGCTCAACGAAGGACAGGGACTGAAAACTTTTATGAGCTATGGTACAGAGGTCAGGATTGTAGGTTATAGGAGTTTGCTGATGATCTTTGCCCAAAGGAAAACTACCCTGTCCATGTGAGGAGCTATTGTTACCGCTAGTAGCTCTGCTCCTGCTGGGGTTAGGTGCCTCCCCTCCCACAGAGACTGGGAAATGCGGGCACTATCTTCCCAAGTTCATGATACTATAATTTAGGATTGGTGGACCCAGACAGGCAAGTGTCTTCAAGCAAGAATTTATAATCTGTTTGATTAGAGAAGGGGGCTATTTAAATGGGTGGTGGGTTTGGGAAAAGGTCTGAAAGCAAACTATGAAGTTATTTACTGGCTTACAGCCTCATCTTTCTGAACAAGAATTTACTGGACGAAATAGTAAAGTCATATTGATGTGGAAGGCCTAATTTTGGTCCTGGTCATTAAACTATGGGATGCTTTGAAGTCTCAGTTTTCAGTAGTTAATTGAACATTCAACTGTATATTCTTTTTAGAAATTGAAGTGAAGACAAAGATCATTTCATTTCACTTGGATTGTTTCTTGACTCAGTTTCCCTGACTGTAAATGCCATTAGTGAGAGCTTCTAGCATCACATGAAAACATTTTTTTAAGGTCACATTAATATAATTTGCATTTTTTAAAAGAATTAATGTCCGTTTAAATGCCCTAGTTAAAATGTTTGTTGACTTACAAATTAATTGATCCCTGAGTTTCTAAATACCTCTTGGCTCATTACAGGGACACTTGTATTAATTGACCCAGCAGAGTGTCTCTGTGGGCGTCTCTGCTGCCAGAAAACTCTTACCAGGTGAGTCCATTGAGGGATTCCTATATAAATCTTTGATCACAGCCCAATGAGACTGAATGCAAAAATCCCAACTCCACGTGCTTAAAGGGAGATGTACTCATAAGCAGAAACAATGAAATGACCAAAAGTTATCTATATAATCACTGCTATATGAAAGATTAAATATTTTGGGTAGTTTGATACTGTTCAAATACCAAAGAGATACTTTAGAGTTCTTAATTTAGAATAATCATCCATTTGCTTATAATACACTAAAAGTGATTAGATTATTTAATAGTATCATTTTTTTAAAAGGCAGAATTATATACTTCTGCAGCCAAAATTTAAATTAATTTAACTTAATTTTTCTCTTTTATTTTATGTGTGAGAAAAATATGCTAAAATGGTTAAGGATATAGTTAGTAGTTGGTGGGGGAAATCAGAAATTCTAAACCTGTGTATTATATATAGCTCTTTACACCACATAACTTGCTAATTCAGAATTTCTCATTTGATAATTGTTCTCTTTGATGAGTGGTACATATTTCAAAATTTAGGATTTAAAACATGGATTTAAAGAGCTCAAGAAAGGTAATTTTTGTCCAAAAATGGCAAATCAGTCATAAAGAAGCCTGCTGCCTGCAGAGAAGTGTCTTTGTAACTGGAGGATCCCATTTCCAGAAGTAATTGTATTGATCCTAAAATTAGCTTTCACTTTTTGAAAGTTCTGTTTCTTTCACTCAGCGTGTACACTGAGCACTGATTTATCCTTCAAAGAATGTGGTTGTCTACAGACCTAGAATCTCTTCTCAACGATTCTGTCCCCAGAGGCATCCTGTGCCAGAAATGTGTAGGGTATGGGACCACTTCTTTCTCATCCCTCCTAGCATTTCTACTTCTCCTTTGTCTATTACAAAGAATACAGGGAAAATTTGTGTTTTTGCACTTTAAATGTATTTATGAACAACTCTCAATAAAGAGCTTCTGAGAGGAAATAATTTCTCCCTCAAGCTCCATTACTTTCTGGTTTAACTGCATCCATTTCATTGAACTGAATGAGAAAACAGTTACCCTGAAAATTTCTTTAGCAGTTTCTAAAATATAATTAGGTTATAATTATACTTATGTTCATTAGCTTATTAATTGCCTCTTCAAGGGCATCTTTAAAACATGGAGTTGAAGAGTAAATTCTTAATATCCTGGGAATCTCCAATAAACCCACTGTCAAAAAATCAAGCATTTGGCCACCTTATAGTAAGTAACACCTTGCATATGAGAACAAAGTGGTTTACGTGGAGCCAAAGAGAGTAGCGTCTTCTCTCACGTGTACTGGGTATGCAGGGGCTGAATTTGAATGCAAGGCTCCAAATTGCAACCCATTATCTTACTTGCCTCCCACGTTTCAACTCCTCTCATCTCCTGTCAAAATCCAGTGCCCTCCTAGTCCTCTACTGAGAACATCTTCCTCCATTTCTCCAGATGGTACCAATTTCAAATATTGTGCCTAGAGATCCATGGGTTTGTCTCTCAGTATCTCCGTCTAGGACAGATGGCTTTATCAGCAGGGTTTGGATAAGAGTGGCTTAGTGTCAAAACGTCATAACCCAACACACTTCATGTAGTTCTCGAGGAAGAGTTTTCGAGCTGTGTGAACTATTTTTTCTGCTTGGTCATAAACTGTTTATTGTCATCTTCATTTTCAAATTGGAAATGCAATATATACTCTGCAAACATTTTATTGGTATAAAATCATAAAATTTATCCAGGATAACTGTTATTAATGATTTGATATTATACTCTTGGGTGTGTATGAATATGGAAACACACACACACACACACATGCCTTCTAAATAACTGTATAAAATCTTTTTTTGAATCAAAAGTATTTCTTGGGCATCCTCTATATCGGTTCATAGATAATCATCTTACTCTTTTTCATGTCTACATTATATCCCATGGTATGTATGTAAATGTAGCCATTGGCCATTAAAAGGCATTTTGGCTTTTCCAGCTTCCTCAGTTTTACAACTGATGTTTCAATAAATGTTTTGTACATTGTTGTATTCATCTCAGGCTACTGTAGCGAATCACCGTAGATTGGGTGACTTAAACCATAGTCAGTTTCCTTCTCTGAAGACTGGGAGATCAGGATGTGGGGAGATCCCGTTCTTAGTGAGGACACCCTCCGGGCTGGTAACAGCCGCCTCCTTGTGTCTTTATGAGATGGGAGAGAGGGGGAGAAAACTCTTGTGTCTCTTCTTATGAAGACACTAATCTCATATGAGGGCTCCACCCTCCTGGCCTCCTCTGAACCTCCCAAAGGACTCACCTCCAAATACCATCCATAAATTTATCTTGATTAAAAAGATATACTTTACAGTCAAATCATAGACACTTTCAACAATTTTTGTCACTGTGGTTGGACTTACAAAAATCATGTGACTTATTTTATAAGCTTAAAAAATAAGACTTAAAGCATCATGTGGGAAGCATTATCTATAAACACACGCTTTTATTTCTCAAAGGATTTATTCAAAGACTTTATATGTAGCTCTAGTTGGAAAATAATAAATGTACTCCAATGTAGAATATCTTGTATAAGAGGGAAACTTATTAACACTTCTCTATTCCTGCAATTTTTAAATATTGAGCATATTTTTAAATCACATTTTAAAAAGCTATACATCTGTGAAAGTAAGACCACAGAGACTTTGGGAGAAATCAAAGTGCATATTTTATGGTAAATATTCTATGGAGGAACTGTGCTCAAAATTCAGCAAAATACCCCATCTTCTATATACTATTAACTATAATCACACTTCTGTGTATTTATTAAAGAATCATTAGGTAGATTCATTTTAATAGCTAACTGTGCATAGCAGTAGTTGTATTTGACTCACTACCACTCAAATATACCTACAAAACAATTTTTTCCACTCATTGTTAGCATTTTCCCTCTTCTTCATTTCCAAAGTGCTTTGCTCATACCTCTATTCTAAAGCTTACCATTGTCATAGTAACATGTACACATTCGGTTCCTCCCTTACTGTTCCATAAGCTCAGTTACTCCCTATAAGTCGTTTATTATAAGCTTATTTTGTCCAGAAGTTCTACGTGTTCCATATATGGATTTAAAAAAATATATGTGGCCAGGCCTATTGCTGAAAATAGACATCTATTCCCATCCTATTTCATTTTATTCTCATATTTTTCTTTTAATGATTAACATTAAAATGAGGAAAATTAGGCACAACATTTAGGTGGATTAACTGCCATGAAGGATGACAGTTGTGGCCATAAAGGTTCACAGTAACACATTCTTAGTGCTTTTTCCTCCTGCTGTGGACTAGGGTTTGGGGAGTGGGGAGAGGAGGGCGGGGCACGGAGGACCCCGCAGGGGCTAAGGCATGAGCCGTAAGACCAGGAACTAGTGGGTAAAGAGTCAAAGGAAAACTTGGGAACTCTTAAGGTTTACAAAGGATGCTAAGCAAAAAAAAAGTAAACAGAAAGACATCTAAATAATTATACCAGTTGATTAATGATATATATTAACAACATAGAAGCTTTTAATAAACCAAGAATATTTAATAAATCAGGATGCCGCACATAATTTCCTTTTATATTAAAAAGCATCTAAATTAAGAACTTCTGTGATCTTACCAAAGTTCCAGATACTTTTAATGAGAAAGCTATAAACACAAAACATCAATCAAACTTGCTGATTGTTATGCTATATATTCAAAAGTTAAAAATAAAAGTACTATACCAAAATGTAAATTTAATAAAAAGGGCAAGGTGTGTCCTGTAGGGTCAATCCTTGGTGGAAAATAAAGCTAAAAGCCACTTTAGAAGAGAGAAAATTAGATGATTCTTAAATTATTTCACTAATGTAAAATTTTACTAATTTAGTTACTAATTTATTATTACTAATTTATTACTTCAGTTACCAATTTAATTTACTAACTTAAAAGTTAGAATTCCATACTGTATTTATTTAAACCTTGGCCTGATTTCTCAAACCATGAAAATTCAGATTCTCATAGGAAGTTAGAACTCATAGTACGATACATTGTAGCCCCTGGTTTTGTCACTTCAGTGTCCCTTCGACTCTTGCCCTTCTGACAGCACGCACCCTCTGTTCCACTGTCCTGCAGCTCTCATTCAGATTTCATTCATTTTCATGTGTAGTAACAGTAATAGCCAATGGCCACCGACTCACTGCGGGGCATCAGTCACTTTTCTATGTCAGTTTTTACGTGAGTTGGTGAATGAACGTATGTGCGTGTTACAGGGGGGGCAAAGCGGACGTGGGGGCCTCTGATGACTTGTCGAAGGTGACATGGCCCAGGAAGCTGTGGGGTGGGGAAGGGAGCAGGCCGCCCGCGTGTGCACCTGGGGGGCGGGGTCCGCAGTGGGCGGCGCCTGCCGCGTCCGACTTACTCTGAGCCTGATGGGCGCTTCTGCTTCCCAAGATGAGAGCCCTCTGCGCGTAGCTCTCTCCTACAACCTATGATATTTTTCCTATAATCTATTTACACAGCAGTTTTCCACGACTAGATTACGAACGTCTCAAGGGCACGCAGTGGAGCCTTTCTTCTCATCACAGCAGCAGCACCCCGCGCCTGGTCTGGAGTAAGGGCTCGTTAACTATTTGTCCTGCTTCCTTGGAATTCCATTTCCTTCTCTCGTCCCCTTGCCTGTGCAAACATGGCCCGTGCCGCCCCCCCTCCCCTCAGCTGAGCGCTCCTGAGCCCGTGAGCTGCTCTCCACAAGCTGCCGCCGCCGCGGGATCTCAGGGACACAGCTTTTGTCACGCAGGAAAAGTGAACCTCCTTTTCAGTCACACGGTATTATGACACCTGTTTTATCTTCCGGTCTTCATTTATGCTTCTCAGCTTAGGAACTTTTGAAAGGAGTTGCACCTCACTCGGCATCTCTGCATCACCTACAGAGGATGGTTCGGAACACGACACTCGGCCTCCTTGCCCAGCACACGGGCCCCCTCCCCCGCGCCCCCTGCTCACCCTCTCCCAGATACTTAGCCTTCTGAGCAGGAGGCTGATGCCTTCACGCCCCTGGAATGGTCAAAACACGTGGGCTTTGCAGTGTAACAGACCTGTCTGGGAATCTCACGTCCATTCCTCCTGACTCTGTGCTCTCCTCATTAGTAAAATGAAGACGATATTCCCACATGAAGGGACACTATGAAAACTGAATGAAATAATTAATGTTAAATCATGAAGCTTCGTTTCTGGCATGAGCAGATACCCAGAAATGAGAGCCCCTTCCTTTCCTCTTTAAGATCTAGGCCACACATCAACCTCTACCTGAAGTCTTCCCTGAGTCTCTATGGACAGCCGTCCCTCCTGTATGCTTCTGTCCATCCTATGTGCATCCATGTCGGGGGCCCCAAGACCCCCTCACGTTTGGGGAGTCACTGGCTGGACTCACTCACAGGTCTCAGAAAAGCTGTTTTGCCTGTGGTCATGGCTTCTTACAGCCCAAGGATACAGGTCAAACTCAACGAAGGGAAGAAGTGCATATGCTGAAGACTGGGAGAAACAAGACGATGGTGACACAGGACCTGGGAACGGGGCTCGCCCTGGGGCCTGGGGGTCAGGGCTTTACTGAGGGCTCCTCAGGTGGGCAGGTAGCAGTTAGCACAGAGGCAGCTGACCGTAGCTGCTCCATCTCCAGCCCCCTAGAGGTCAAACCACGATGCAGTGAGGCCCGGGCCTCGGGGACACCCACCCACTGCTATCAGGAAGGATCCTCCAGGGCTGCAAAGTCATGCCCCAGAAGCTGGTCAAAGGCTGGCCCTCCTGAAACACACCCGTTCCTGGTTCGTGCAGGGTTTGGACCACGTGAGTCTGCAGAATCTGTCCTTCCCTGCGCACTGTGTTTCATTATAATATCACATGAGTGTTCCTTCTGTTTCCATTATGTCGCATTTTATACTTAATCCATCTTTGTTGAGTGGTTGAAAAAATACATGAAAGCATTCCTGAAACTTCTAATATGACGGAACATTTCTTTACACTATCAACAGTCATTATGTGTTTATCAGTTCGTAACTGATAATAGCAATTCAGAGACAAGCTTGTTTTTCTTTTTGTTTTAGGGAGTCATCCACAATATGAACTTTGTATTTGTTCAGACTTGAAATTTTGTGTTTGTATTTTTTTGGATTATCAGAGAGCTTTTCAAAGATTGTTACTTTCAAAGATTTGCAGTTACTGTAGAAAGCAAAGAAACTTAACATTGACCTTTAATGGAGTACACAAAATAGAAAAATGAATACCTTTACTGATAAACAGAGAAAACTCCCTTGGAAGTTCATAATATTAGAGGTAGGTGCCAATGTTCAGAATTGTTGAGATGTGTGTTAAATTAGAAGAGCAATTCAACAGGAATACTAGGAAGATAAGGGCCAAAGCTATTGTTTGCAAAGTCAAGGAAAACCTCTTTATGTTAATGATGAATCTGAGACCTTGGGTCCTAATACATAGCTTTGGGTTTCACTGAGCCTTCAGGTTTTATTAAGGGTCCTTTTTAACAAATAATCCTCTGAATTTTGGTCTTTTAGGCATTCAATTAGAATCAAGGCAGTATACTCTGATTTTCTATTTTATGTTGTATAAGCTTCCTTTAAATCCCACATTAAATATAAAAAGATATGTCCTCATGTACCAGGTGACTTTTTTTTTAAAGAACAGAATTATGTTGAAGACAATCTCAGTGTAATATATTTTCTTCAGCTATCCAGGATTAGATTATACTGCTGTTAGTCATTTAAAGGCCAAATTTGATACAGTCTGTAAGACATCTTTACAAGAAAAATAGCCATTAGAATAACTTTGCCTTGAGAAACATGAATCGAGAGGAAAGTAAAATAACACTTCAAAACGTATGGTGATTTTTATTATCATTATCCACAGTCTGATATATATAATACCAACTACAACTGTAATATCTTTAAAGTTTTAGACCTACAAGATGGTATCATGTCAAAATCTATTGTGAGATTGGCCAGGTATGAAAGAGATCAATGCCCTGCTTTATCACAGTATTCTGTGTACCTTTTGCAGAAATTGGATTTGATGCCCAGGAACATTTTTTTATAGAACAAAAGGCCTAGAAAAAGAATAAGCATAGTGGGACAGAAAACACCGACTCCCAGCACAGAATAATACCCCAAATGCCAGTTCTTAGTTCATAATATTAGAGGTAGGTGCCAATGTTCAGAATTTTTGAGTTGTTTGTTAAATTAGAAGAGCAATTGATGTTATGTAAAGAATCAGTAACCCTGGCTGCTGGGACCCCATTTCCAGCCCCTCCGGGTGCAGAGTCTGTGCTGCCTGGGGATAAATGTGGAGGTTGTGAATCCCTGGAGATGTCCAGGCTTTTGGCTTTTTAATTTATCAGCTTGTCACCTCCCACTCTTGTCTCTTTGGGGTTGAGATGAAAGGAGTGAGATATAAAAGAATATTCATATCACTTTTTAATTAAACATTTGGTTTGGTTCCAAAATGCAAGACTTCAGTTCACATGCACAGAAAAGATGTCAGAAAAATGGTGAAAAAAACAAAAGTTAAGCCTAGAAAGGATCTTCCTCACACACGGGACTTTTTCTTTTGCTTCAACAGAAAAAACTGCTTGCAGGGCCCAGACAGCTTTCCTGTAGTGCAGCCTTGGACTGAGACTATTTCTTGAATTCTGTCAGTGCAACATTATTACAGGAATGTAACACCACCATGGTACTGCAGCCTCTGATCAAAAATGTTTTCTAGTTTTTACATTTTATGCAGTAAAATTTGTCGATCATTTGCTTCACTGTGTGTTTTATGTTTTGGCTGAGAAAGGCTTTTCTCATTGCATGTTCACAGAAAGAGATCTTTTTATTTACTTTCATCTTGTACTTCAAAAGCTTTTATCAGTTCATAATTTATTAGCTGCAAGGTAGAGTGAAAAGACCTATTTTTAAAATAATTATTGTTTCTTTCCATCTATTTATCTTCTTTGGAAAAGTGTCGGTTCAGGTCTTTTGCCCATTTTTTAATTAGATTCTCTATTTTTTGTTTACTGTTGCGTTTTCTTTGTAGATTTCCAGTACCAGTCCTTTCTCAGAACTGTCATTTAGAAGTATTTTTCCCCCCCAGTCCCTGGTTTGTCCTGGCATACTCTTAGTAGTGTCTTCACCGAGCAGAAGTTTTTAATATAATCAAGTCCAACTTACAATTTTTTTTTCTTTCCTGGATTATACTTTTGGTGTTATATCTAAAATGCCTTTAAAAATAGTCTTTGAATTAAAAAAAAAATGATTTAGGCTTGCAAAAAAATGTTAAATAATCCCTCTCTTTACATCAAAATACCACTTTTGTCCCAGGCCAAAAATGAAAACCTAGTCCTGGGCATTCTGTTATTTATCTCCCTGCATCTATTCTGCCCCACTGGTATACTCTTTAGACATTTTAAATTTACATCTTTTAAGAGGGGATAACTCAAAGCTGTTTCCCTTCATTTGCCCTCCCACCATGTTAAGGTTCAGGGAGGAGTTTCCAGCCTTACCTGCTTCCCGCTTACTGTGCTTTATGCTTGCTTCCTCCCCTACCTCGCCTTTTGCTCCAACCCTGTGGTGCAAAATGGGACCCGTGTGCTCCCAGGCCCATCCATCCCTGTGTGCTCGGGGGCAGCGGCCACCACCTCTCTGGGGTCCACCCACTTTTCTGGGGTGTACTCCCTGCTCCCCCAGCTCTCCAGACTCTGGGGCAGCCCATGTCTCTTGGCGTTTGCACACACTGTTCCTTCTCTCGGAATGCCCTTCCTAGTGTTCATTTTTCTTTTCTTTCTTTTTTTGTCATCATCTCTTGTTATATATATCTATATAAATGCAGGATATATACAGCTAGATACACACCTACACAGAGCTGTACCCAATTAATGCACACAGCGTGATGGGTTTGGAGATCAGTGTTCACTCGGGAAACTATCGGCATAGTCTGTGCCATAAACCTGCCCACCCTCCCAAAACTTCCTGTCATCCCTTTAGTATGTATGCATTTATTTTTGTCATAAGAACACTTAGCGTAAGATCTACCTTCTTAGCGAAATTTGAAGATCAGAGTGGTGTGGTTGGCTGTAGGCACGATGTTGTACAGCAGACCCCTAGGATCTAGTCATTCTGTACAACCCAGACCTGGGGCCCTTTGACCACCTGCCCATTTTCTGCCCCCTGCAGCTGCCCGTCTACTCTTCATTTCCAAGACGATTCTGGGTTCAGTCTGTAGGTGGATTCATGCCGGATTTGTCTGTATGTGACCGGTTTATTTTACTTAGCATCTTGACCTTCAGTTTCCTCTGTGTTGTCACAAATGGCAGGATTTGTTTTTTCTTTACGGCGGAACAGTGGTCCATCGCATGCATGCCCCGCATTTCCTGTAGCCCTTCGTCTGTCAGTGGGCATGGAGGTTTGCTTCAGTCTTGGCTATGGTGAATCATGCTGCAGTGCTCATGGGAATGCAGGTATCTTACTGAGATGTGATTTCGATTCATTTGCGTATCTTACCCAGAAGCAGGATTTCCAGGTCATACGGTAGTTCTAGTTTCAGTTTTTAAAGAACTTCCATGCTGTTTTCCATAGTGGCTGCACCAATTTACATTCCCAACAGTTCAAGCCACATGCTTCCTGTGTTTTCCTCTTTTTTCCACATCATTACCAACATTTATTATCTTTCTTTTTAAATAAAGGCCATCGTAGCAGTCAAAGTGGCCAGCAGATATATGAAAAGGTGCTCAACATCTCTCGTCATCAGGGAAATCAAATCAAAACACAATGAGATATTGCTTCTTTTTGATTGCTCTTGTTAGGTGAAGACCCATCCCCAGTATTATTTCTGCTTCCCTCCAGTAAAGTACCCTTAATCTCGCCTGCTACAGTGGCTAAAATGCTCACTATGCAAGATATGAGGGCTGGTTTATCTGCTGTCCCCCAAACGGAACCAATCTTCTGACGTAGGATGCGTCTTTCCTTCACTTTCTGTTATCATGGTTAGCATGAACTCAGCATTGAAGAGGTGAACTAACGCTGAGGTGCAGGCTGTTCTTTCTGTGCTGTTTCCTTCCTGCAGTGTTGGTGTTGTGAGCAATGACAGTGCCGGAGGAAAGCATGAGAGACTCGCCTCCAGTAGAGCTGCAGAGTGTGTGTTAGCTCAACAGTGTGGTTGGAACAAGGTGAAAAAGAATTCACGACACAGAAATAAATAGGTGAGGTGGAAACAACATCCATGTTTGCACTTGGAACTGTCTTTAAGGGCACCATCGTTTACAGTTACACCAATAGAACAATTGATGTGGACTGATGTCACCAAAAGCAAATAAATAAAACCAGAGAAGCATTCTTGGAAAGTGTTTATTTGCTGGGCTTTCTTAACCAAAATAAATGCTGGAACATTTGCTTAAAAGACTATCTCAGATTCTTGTTCATATCTGTTCTTATTATCTTCATTGGCCATTCAGCCTTGAGCAATAAGTAGATCATAGTGTATTCAAAACTACGTATATGCTTTTATTTTATCTTAGCCTCTAAACATGCATTTATCAGTTTGGCATATGAAATATTAAGCATCCTCCTAATAGGTTTTGTTCTAGTAAGTGTTCCAAGTTGGGGTAGAATCCCTTGCTGCTTCTGTCCTGCTTACCACAGATTTTTGGGCCTCAGCACAGTGTTTGTAGATGCCGACTGCATCGACGGTGATGAGTTCTGCATGTCTGAAAATCTTACTGCTCTTTCTCAGCCCTGATTTCACCTTCAGTCCTTCTCACAGGTCCACTGAGACCAGAGTTCTGGTTTGGGCCATGGCTGGATAATGGGGTGACCATGGGTAAATTCCCTCACCATTTCAGGTTAGAGATTCTTCCAGTAAAATGAGGGATTTAGATTAAATGCCATGAATGTCCCTTCCAATACTAATCTTTCACTGATATGTTTAATGTGGTATTCTGCATGGAGAGGTTTTGCTCTAAATCATACCGTAAACTATGGGAATACAAACTTCCTTAGCATTAAAGTAGGATTTATTCATCTTTTATGGAAAAATTAAGTCAGGAAACTCTTCCCAGTGGTTTGATCACTGAATTTTTCTACATGCCACCTTCCTTCTGACAGTGGCCTTATGCTCTCAAACAAACAGATACCATATAAACAGTATCCTTTTAACAAACAGATACCATATAAACCAGTATCCTTTTAAATTCCTCAACTAAATAACAACAGTAATTTTTACAACTTCTTAGTGATAACAGCAAACACATTATGGCAACTGTTTGAAAAGTTTGCATCAGTCAAATCTCATCTCTTTATTGAAATGATAGCCTTTTCTAGAGCTTATCATGATTTTAAATATCATTGTTTGAAAATACCAACGTGAGAGTAGACTTCTCATGTGCCATGCATATGGAATCTTTCTAGAGGTCAACAACTCCTTAGTGTGGAAAATTCTGCTTCATTTTCCTGAAATAAAACCAGTAAGAAATCTGGGAATGCAAAAGGGGATCAAAGGGCCCACAAGACATCATAGAGCATTGCTAACACCAAGCCTCTGCCGGGAAACCACGGGTGGTAGGAAGACATTCCCCATTTGTACACTAAGCAAAGCCTGATGCTGAGCCTGGAAGTAGTACATAGAATCCCTAAGTATTTTAATACACTGAGTGGGCCAAGAAGAGAGTTTCATTCAGATGAGGTATGACTTATGGGGCAATCCCTACTGGTCCCAAGCAAAGACTTCTTAAATTGTGAGAAGATTATTCAAATAAGAAATAAACTCTAAAAATTAATGATAAATATTATAGGTGACATAAATCTGGGAAGCGCTGTTTTCTGAATGTTGGCCATTTCTTTCACTTTCATGCATTGCACATTAGCAGAAAAATGTCTTGTGTTCTAGCTCTGCATCAAACAGGGACTGGGGTCAGATGAGAGAAAACCCTACTCTTGACAAACTCGAATTCTGATCCAGGCCCTTCCACCCTCGGACATGGATTTTTTACTGTCTGCAGCACTGAAGAAGGTCACACAGCTTCCCTACCCGGCTACCCTTTTGCCAACCCTGCAGTCAAAAAAAGAACACTTAGGAACTAAGGTGACATGATCCTGCCTTTCTGCTCCTGGGCATTTACCCAAATGAGCTGAAAACAGGTCCATGCAAAAACCTGCGCATGGATGTGTATAGCAGTTTTATTCATAATTGCCAATACTTGGAAGCAACCAAGATGTCCTTCCGTAGGTGAGGGGAGAAATAAACATCCATCAGTCGAACCTTATTCAGAGCTAAAAATAAAATAAGCGACGAAGGCATGAAAGACACAGAGGAATCTTCAATGTAAATTTTTAGATGACAGAAGTCAGGCCGAAAAGGCTACATACTGTGTGATTCCAGAGCTGTGGCATTCTGGAAAAGACAAAACTATGGAGCCAGTAAAAGGATCGGTGGTTGCCAGGGGTTAGGAGGGAGGAACGGATGAGTAAGCAGAGCCCAGGGGGCTTTGAGGGCAGTGAACATACTCTGTGTGACACCATAATGGTGGATACGTGTCATCATACATTTGTCAACACCCAACAGAATGTCCTCCAAGAGTGAATGAACCGTTCATGAACTACGGACTTTGGGTGGTCGTGATGTAACAGTGTAGGTTTATCAATTTTAACAAACATCATTCTACTAAGAGATGCTGATACTGGGGATGGCTGTGCATGGGTGGGGGCAGAGAAATTTCTGTACTTTCAACTCAGGTTGTGAACCTAAAACTGATATAAAAATAAGTCTATTTAAAAAAGCAAGACACATAATGTAGTGGGGGGACATGGGGAAGGCAGTATAGCACAGAGAAGACAAGAAGTGATTCTACAGCCTCTTACTATGCTGATGGACAGTGACTGTAATGGGGTGTATGGTGGGGACTTGATAATGGGGGGAATCTTGTAACCACCATGTTGCTCATGTAATTGTATATTAGTGATACCACAAAAAAGTAAGGCAATAGTTATGTTCAATTGTAGACTTTTTGAGGTGTTTGATGTTACTTAGGATTCTTAATAGATGTTAGCACTTGAGTATTTAATTTAACTAAGGACAATGCATTATATTGCTGAGGAAAAGGAAAAAACAGATTATTAAAAACACTCTCATTTCACTGTAATTTAATAAAAATTTTCACTAGGCAGACCTAGTATATCACTAATAATACATAGATCTCTTTCCTCTGTCTTCTCTGTCAACAAAGAAGACTTAGCTCCTAGCAAACAGCAGTAAAAAACAACAGAAGTCATGAAAAATGGTTTGTGGGGCTCAGGAAAATCATGTGAGTGGTGGGAACTCCAGGAGGGACTTTTGGGGCAGAGCAAGGTGGGAGGTGCTGTAGAGATTGTGTGCCATCCAGAGGGTGGTGTTCAGCTGGTTGTCAGGCAGAAGTATTTCCAGATTGTTCAAATTTTCTAAAGATGTCAGAGAGTGCAAACCTCGTCATTTAGAAATCAAGCCCCGCTGGTAAGTAAGCCTTGGCCGACCCGAATAATCACCTTTGCAAACCCCAGTGTGGCTTACCAGTGTCTCCCCTTCTAGAGCAGGAGACGTGGGCATGAGAGATTCTTGAAGAGACCTGGGCCCAGAGCAATGGCCTGAGCCAGGAGGAGGCAGAGGACAAAGAGGATGAGGAGACAGCGAGGAGGCCAATGAAACAGTGTGTGGGTGCATGACAGGCAGAGAGACAGACCCGGACACGCAGGAGAGAGAGGAAGCAAGGAATAATGAGGAGAAATGCCGGGAAGCAGTAAAGCAGAGGGCAGGCAAGCAAGTGGGACATGGGCAAATCCACACCCTGTTTTTGAAATTCACATCCCCAAAGATATGGCTGATGGTCACCCACTATGTTGGGCCAGTAAGAATATATTTGACCTTTGACACTGTGATTTTAACTGAGCATTCAGGGCACCAATGCCATTTAGGGATGGAAAAGACAAAGAGAGTGAGAAATTAGGAGCATTCTGCACTGTTTATATATTTAAGAAATCTGATAGAGGAGAGAAAGTGATCAGAATCCAAGAGAGACAGTCAGGAGAAAAATAATTGTTCTGGGGAATGGAGGTCGGTTCAAGTGTAAAGCAGAAGTGAGAAAATCAGGGCAGTGAATAAAAATGCTGGAGGAGAAGAGGAACGGGCCGCCGCGCCTGGAGCATTCATGAGATGCGCTCCTCACTGCACGTCCTTTGAGAATGACGCCGCGCCCTGCCGTTTGGCCAGCGCTTAGTGTTGCACACACTCATGGCTGAGTAAGTGCTGTTTGTTCTGAGGATTGCAGCCCGCAAGTGATCAGGGCACACTGTGTTATTATAAAGCTTCAAATTCATCTGATCTTATATATGTGCTTCAAAGGCAGATGTCCTTGGATGCCCACAATATAATAAATAGGAGGGGCGACCAGGAGAGCGTAACTCCCAGCCTACCAGACCCCCTCCGCGGCCGATGAGTCCGCACAGCTCTGTCACTCCCCCGGTGGGTCCTTCCCTCTGGTGGGTGCATACTGCCATGGGAGGAGCAGACGTTTCCGCCTGCGTGCCCACACGCTGGCAGGATGCTGGATCCCTGGCGCTCTGACCCGCCTGCCTTCCCTGCCCGCGGTCTGCTTGCGGAGTACAGTCGTCCTAATTGCTTCCCTTTGGGTTTTTACTTCATCTACAGGGTAACTGGTTTCAGAAGGCCCACATCCTTTGTGTAAGCAAATAATATGAAATCCAGTGTTATTTCCTGTGCTGTGACTCACACCCCATCTGGCACAGCCAGGGACCCACCCAGCCTCTCCAGGCACAAAGTAGCTAAGATTTAGCTCATCATCTGAGGTTTTCACAGCCCATTCAAAGCCTGTATTTTCCATTGGTGAAATACTTAGTATTGGCAGCATGAATTGGATTCTTTCCTCTTCTAGCAAATGATCTGTTTATGACTATTAGTGATGCTTAATGGGAGTGGCACAGCCCGACTGCGCGTCTCCACATTGAACCTGTCCAGGCCACAGAGCCAGGGGGAATTCGCCTTGGCATCCCTAAGACACCGTACACGCGGCCCTCTCTGCCCTCTTGGCCCTCTCCGTGGAGTTCATCTACTTCCGTCTCCTGGGCATTCCCATGCCCTGATGACCACGGGAGGGAGTCTGAACTCACTGCCTCCATTTTCTTGCTCCTGTACTTCATCCCCATGCACTCGGGCTTCCAGAATCACTCTGCAGAAAATGCTCCATGAAACTCTGTCTCCAGGCGCATCAGATCCTTCAAGCACCTGTATTCCGTTCCCTCCTCAGTACTCACCACCCTGTCCCCGATCTTCTCTCTCCAGCACCACTGGAAGCGGCCTTCTCCTCTTGGACCAGCTGCGTGATGTCTTTGCGTGGGCACTTTGTCGTTTCCCCACATCCTCCTCATCTCCCTCCCGTATCAGTCCCATTCGCCCCACCTGCTTCCCCAGTCCTGTACCTGGAGGGGTTCTGTGAGACTCATCTCCCGGCTCCCCTCTCCTCTCCATGACGTCGCCGAGCACCCTGGAGCTGAGCCTGCCCACTGAGGTCCACCTCCTATCTGGGCGCTAACGGGAATGCAGCACCCGGGGGGACCAAAGGTGGAAACCTGTCACTAGTTATGTCATCTTTGAAGCTCTCCCTGCCTTACTCACGCCACCTTCCATCAGACCACCTATTGGGAGGACTGAGAATAGCGCTGGGCACACACTGAGAGCCGTGAGGTCAGCCCAGCTTTGCTCGGTCCCGCCTTTTCTCGCACTGTTCTCTCTCTTCCAAGCTACAAGGCCAGACTGATGCCTCGACCTCTGTGCTCCCTGAGCTGCTGACAACAGGTTCGAAAGCAAATTTCTCTTTACCTCCTTCTGTAAACCTGCTGGAGCATTATCTTCCTAGATCTAAATAACGTCATCCTTCTATCCTACCAGTTTTCCTGCTTGAAACTCCTGTCTCATTTAATTCCTTTATCTCTTTTGCACCCCCGTTACACCCTTTGCCGTGTTGCCTCTTCCCTTTCTCATTCATTTCCTTCTTTAGCATCCATTGTCAATAATGTAGGTCAGGCTGTCTTTCCTACTTGGACAAGAGGAAATCTGCCAACCAGTTTCTGTGCCAGCTTCACACACGCTCCCAGCCCACCCTGGGCCCTGCCCACCGGAGCCTGGGTAAGGTGCGGACAGTGCGGCTCTGCTCTAGGTGGCTGTGTGGCGTTCCGAGGACGGCCAGGAAAAGCCCTTCCGCTCCTCTCACGGCAGCTGGAAGGAAGCAGTGTCCACGTGAACCATATTTAGGGCATGAGCACCATTATTTCCTCGGAGTCTAATATGTAAGTTTATTGTGCCACTTTCAGACATTTAACTTGTGAAAGCAATTCCAGGGCTGCTAGTACACATAGGTTCATAGGTCCTTTATAGAGTCCTGAATGCCTTGTCACCAAAACAGCTCCTGGCAAGTGGTTGGCACTTATTATATGTTTTCCAAATGACTGAATGAATCAATAATGCATTCAAAAAGTACATAAAGAAAATGCAGATGTGTTCACATGCATACGATCACCAGTGAGGGACTTGGTCCGTCTTGGAACTATCCTTCCTATTCTTCCATGTAAATATTATGTAAACATTCTATTTATCCACTTCCATGGCCGAGGCCAGCTCTGTGGTAAGGAAGACTGAAATGATCCAGGGTGCAGCCTGTCAAAACTTACCCCCTCTGCTTCCATGCCAGAAGACTAAACTTCCTGCCCCTGGACTTTTAAGGTTAAAGTATGGAAAGAGAAGGCCACTGCTAAAAATTCATATTATCTACTTAACATATATGCTTGATTTGTTTTTGCTTTTTTGGGCACATTATCTCCAATTATTGGTTGACAGAGACATGGCCTGATGTCGAAATGGAGCCAGTTATGTGCCACGTGGGGCCAAGACACATGGTGCCTAGAACTCATGGAGGAGCAGGAAGGCTGACTGAGGATCATGGCTGGGCTGCTGGCACTTTGTGAGAACGGAAGGGACTGTCAGGAAGGAGGTCAGCAGAAGGCAGAGGGTCAAAATTGCTCTGTATTTGAAAGGAGAGTCATCAGTTCCTCAGAAACAAGAGCTAGAAAAGAAGCCTTTCAAATGCTCCTGGCTGCAGCCGGAGCCTACAGACACCTCCCAAGTGCAGCCAGCAAAGGCCAAGTGCAGAGAGCCTGCTGGGAGCAGCAGCCACTGCCGTCACGTCCTGGCCCTGCAGGCTCTGTGGCCTCCTAGAGCTTAGTAGCTGTGAGCCCTGCCCCTGGAAGGCTGGCGTCAAAGCCAGGCAGGGCTGACTGGGTGCCGCCCCTGAGGTGAGCATACGGCAGACACATGCAGGTCTGTTCCTGGTCAGGGGAGTGGCCATAGCCATTTCCTTCTATTCATTGCGCCTCAGTTTATTCCTGTGTAAAATGTGAAAAATAAAAACTGTTCCCTGAGGGAACAATAAAAGCAAATAGATAAAATGATGCCTGTAAAGTGCTCAGAATGATGACTAGATATTGTTGAAGCTCCATAAAAGCTAGCTTTCATTATTACTGCTGGGCAGAAATTTGAATGTGTCTAGTAGATACTGTCACCTAATAGAAATCAGCTTCCCAGAGTGACTGGACTCAGAGTGGCAGGTTTTGGGGTGGAGAGGAGAGATGGAACGAAGTCTGGAGCCTCCCTTGATGTCTAGTTGAGTGAATTCTGCAGAGGAAGGACAGAGGCAGAAAGAGGGCGACCTGAGTCCATGGAGATCTTGTGAAAGAAACAATAATAATAATGCAATTGGGAAAGCAAAATGTTGCTGCTTCAGGACTTAGCCTCTGGCCCTCCTGACGGAGCCAGCTTAGCAAAGAGCTCAGAATGCAGGAAAGGCGAGTGCAGGACACATTCCTGCTCCTGAAGGGCTCCTGAACGTGCTGCGCACATGCTTTATAAAATGCAAACATGTATGCAGAACCTCCTTTGTTCACCAGACAAATATTTATTTTACATCTCCTATTTGTCAAGCACTCTGCTAGGTGCTAAGCATACAATAGTGAAGAAAAAAATTGCTGTTCCTGCTCTCACAAGCCAAGGAGATGTTTATTGGCTCAGTATGTCATGTGATTTCTCAGAGCTTGCCACACTTCTTGATACATAAATGCCTCGATACTTAGTAGTGTTCTGTTGCTTTTTTTATTCATCTGGAAAACATAAATAATAAGTTTACAAACCAAAGTAGAAGATGAGGATTTTGTCATAGAGTTGATTTATCCTCCCATTTCTTCATTACGATATGCAAATAAACCAAGAAACAAAAGTGTTGGAGGGGAGTAACTATTATAAATTATATATATAGTCTTTTGGGAAACAAAATCTTTTCTAGGAAATTAACCTTAAAAATAAATATACAATATTGCAAAGATAGGCTAACAAAGGTGTCTATCACTGCACTAGTTATAATAGGGGGAAAATGGAAATTTTTTCAACAATTACATTACATCCACAAAATGAAATGCTCTGTTGCCAGAAAATAATGTAGAATAATAATGATAGAGGAAAATAATTATGAAATATTAGATATTTAAAAGGCAGAGAGCAAAATATCAGATAGAGTACAATTCCAATTTTATGAAAATGTGTGTGTGTGATTATTACTGGGAAATGAGATTTCAGGTTTATGTTTTTCTTATTTCTTTTCCTCCTTCAATTTTAAAATAATATCTTCTCTATTTGAACATAAATTACATTATAATCAGAAATGTGTAAATACACAAAAATGTGAGGGAAATGAGAACATAAACTACTACTAAACAGAATTAGAGAAAAGAGCATACTGGAATCCTTATAACTATGAAGCAATGTGTCCCGAATAGAAATAGGACATATTTTTAAAAATATGATGATACAGAGTCCAATTAAGAAATAAATCACAGATGAATTTGATGGAGTCATTCAAATTAAAAGTGATTTTTCTGATGAATACCATTAGCCACTGGGGAAAGTAAATTTAAAGCACCACACTATATACCACAACACTCCTATCAGAGTGACTTAAGTGAGACAATAATGATCACACCAAATGATGCTGAAGATGCAAAGAAATTGCATCACTCATACTTTGCTAGTGGGAATATAGAATGTCCACCATTCTGGAGAAACATTTGGCAGTTTCTTTTAAAACTAAACACATACTTACCATATGCCTCAGCAATTATCCCAGAGAGATAGAAATCAGTGTTCAGACAAGCAGGGTACATGAACAGTTACAACAGTTCTGAAATTGCAGTACCCAAAAACTGGAAACAACCCAAAGGCCCCTCAAGGAGTGAGTGGATAAACAAGCATCCGTAAATTCGTGCAGTGGGATAGAAAAGAACAAAAACATTAAACAAAGTGAAATACCCAACTACTCGACCAGATCTACCTGGAATTACAAGGAGAGAAAAGAGCCAGTCTCAAAAGGCTGCACACTGTGGGACCACTGAACACTGTAAGACAACTTGTATAACATTCCTGAAATGATAAAGTTATAAAGAGGAAGAAGAGGTTAGTCGTTTCTAGGAATTAGTGTTTGTGGAGAGAGGGTATAGGTGTGGCTATGAGGAGCTAATGTAAGGGAGTATGAAATAGTTTTGTGTGCCTTCCCTCCCGCACCACACAGCACACATGTGCTTGTGGAATGGATGAAATCTGAAAAAGCTCTGTGGATTATACCCATGTCAGTTGGTCAGTTTCCTGGTTTTGATGGTCTACTGTAACTGGGCGTTACATTGCAATATACTATTGCAGAGGCTTGGTGAATGGTGTGTAGGAGCTCCGTGCATGCTGTGGGTTTTTTTTTTTTTCCTACAACTTCCTGTGAATCTATAATTATTTCAAAATAGAGAGTTGAAAAAGTATGTGTGAAGGAATTGATGGAATAAGATTGGCCAAATATTGAATAATTGTTAACATTGCCCAATGGCTACCTGCAGAATTTGAAAAATTCTGTAATAAAACAGTGAAGAAAAGACTTTAAAAAGTGAATCTTTTATTTTGCAAAAGCCCTGCCTTAAAAATTAAGAAAAAGAACAAGTTGTTGGTGCAAAGTGGGGCACTCCGTATGAATATAACAACGTATGAATGTAATAAAAAAAAACAGCCCATCAAAACTAGTAAGAGATTTAGTGATCATGTGAATTTATTCAAGGTTTATTCTGGGCCCTACTTTTTTCTCTTCTTCTTCATGGACAGAATCTTCTTCTGCCTTATTCCAACTTCCTTCTTTCATTTGGAGAACGTAAGTATACTAAGGACATCGCACTTTATCCTGGTGTGGGTTGACGGCCGCACTCTTCCTCCCCTCAGAAAAGTTGATACAGTCTCCAGGTATTTGTGGGCAGTAGAAATTGGACATATTGAATGACTACCTCAAATCCATCAATCAACTTACATCTATTAAAGGATAATGAGACCATGTCATAAACTGCCTTACCTAGATTTTTTTTCTTTCTAAATAACCCGAATCTTTATGACAATCCATGTTAGCATTGCATACAATAATATTGTTAGGTTTAAATGCCCCACTAAAGGAAGATGCCAAGTAAATGCCTTTTTAAAAAATCTTAGCATAATAAGCAGAAAATTTTCATTAATATTCTTAGCAAGGGATTTTGGTAGGTAGTCCATGAATAAGATGAATCCTATTTTTATTATCAATTTTTGTCTTAGAGATACCAAAGTATTTGACTACATGCAAGAAAAAAATGGAAAAAGATAATTCCAGCGAAACCAAAACTAAAAAGGACATTATTTAGTTTGATTAATATGAATGCTAAAAAAATGAAATGCCTCATGTTGCTAATAAAATTGAAAGTTGCAAATTTAAATATATTACCAGAAGGACTGCCTGGATTATGCAAAGCACATTTAAATAAGCACATTTGCAAACAAATTAAATGTCAGTATCTAAATATTTCTCTAGGACCTTTTTAAGTGAATTTCATAACACAAACCTCCTACCAAGTGTTTATTTAAAGCATTGTCTGTAAGCACCTACTATGTACTGCCATTGTATAATCACAAATATGCTGAGATTGCATTTTATAGACACGCCATTTACAAACAGGACACCAAAACCTTTACCAATAGCTAAACATAATTGTAATTAAATAAGATTAGCTTAAGGAGGTTTTCTCTATATTTGGACCTTTTTATAAATGAGAATTTTTCTACAAATAGGCATTAGTATTTAAATTGATATAGGTGGTATTTCCAGTGTCCTAGTGATATTTTCTTTTCTGAAACAAATGTACTGTATGTTTTTTCACACTCAACCATTGGAAAGGCTGATTTTTTAATGTGAATTATTATATTCATCTGTAAAATTAATTTTAAACTTGATTATTTCACTATCTTGCTTGTGCTGTTTATGTGCTACTCTGATAAATTACACTTCTAATTGCAAGATTTGAAAGTATACTCTTTTGCATCATATGAGTCTATATTGTTAGCTTGCTGTTTTGGTTCAAACTTTAGCCATTATCTCAACAGATTAGCTGGTTTATTTTGGTTTTTCACATTTGACTTACTTTTTAAATCAACCTTTTAAAAATTGTGGCATTAAGACATTTTAATACGACCCAAAGCTTTAATTTAAATGATTAAAATACTAGTTTGCTTAACATTTCTCTCTAAAAACTGAAAACCGTTTTGATATCATTCAAAGACATTGTATGGGAACAGGATGTTCATGAATAAATACCAGGAGACGCCATGATTTTGGCCCTGGTCACATCCCACACCAGGTTACCTCTGTCCTCTCAGGCTCTTCCGTTGCTCTTGAGCCATTTTCTCCTTCAAACGCAGAGGCTTGTGCGGCAAGAAGAGCCCATTTGATCATGAGAAAATTGTGTAGATATTCACAGGTGGGGAGATGAGTCCCACCTGGTGGTACACATAGAGAGCCTAGAGTGTTAGCAAAGCTGGTCTTTCTCTTGCTTTACTTTTCCTAGCTTATTTATGCAAATGATGTGGACAGAATAACTATGTATTTAGGTGCTTAGTTATATAGCAGTGAAATGAATGGCGGAATTCCTGTCTTCATCCTATGTAGTTTTCGCTTAGACCGAAACTTTGCCGGGTGCCCTTGACCCCAAGACACCGAGGTCATTTTCTCCCTCTTTTCTTGCTGTCTCACCCTCTCTCTCTAACTGGCTCTCAACTTGTTTGTCAGACTCCCCTCTAGTCCTGCCTCAGTTTCTCTCTGCAATCATTAACCACCTACTTAAAGGCTCCATTTCAAATCTCACCTTCCAGAAATATTCCCAAATAGCACTTTGGGGGCTTCATCCCATCTCGGCTTTCCTACATGATCTCTGGTCTTTCCTAGTTTAACTTTGAGCTCATTAATTCAGTTGCTATTTTTCTCGTTTTCTTTGTATTTTTTTCCATTTCCTCACCTTTCTGCATGCTTTCCTTCCTCATAATATTTCTTCTCACTCAGGGATTTATAGTAGCAAACCTCCTGACCTGATGTCCAACCCAAAGGGGTGGCCTGGGATTGACACCTGGGGTAGTGGGAGCTCCCCGCTGATCCTGGGCTGGGGGCACACGCCTGCCCCCGGCGCCCGCAGCCCTCTGAGTTTCTGCAGCTCCCACATCTAACAGCCTGCTGCCCGTTCAGTCCCAGGTGCCCTGTTTGGAATCTCACATGCCCTGAATACACAGTGAATTCATTGATCTTCCTTCTCTGTCCTTCCCCCAAATGTCTTTCCGCTCCTGTAATAAACACCACATCTCAGACTCGGTCCCATTGCTCCATTTTCCTCCCTGGCCCATAGTTTGCACTTCTTCACTGTCACTTGCCCTGACTCTTCTCTGACACCTTGTCCAAAAGCCTGTGCCACATAGCCACCTGCCCATGTGTTTCTTTGCTTCCTCGGGCCATCCTGCCCAGCACCATGAGGGAAATCCACTGGATCGCTCAGTATTTATCCCATTCCGTATTCCAGGGATCAGTTTCCACCCTACGCTCCAGGGCCCCCACTCCTGCGCTCTGCACTGGAACCGGACTGTGCTTCCTTTGTGGTTTTGTCTTACGTGCACCATGCATTCAATAAACATTAACTGAGAAAATCAGTGTCCATTTCCCAAAAAGAGAGCCTTTGAGGATGTATATTCTCTTTTCCTCCTAATGAATCTTTACGGTCGCTATGCATAACCCTGTGGAGTTCAGTGTCGCTCCTTGGAAGAGCAGAGACTGCATGGCCCGACTTCACAGCCTTGTTCCACCATTTTAAGTATTGAGGGGAAACTTAAGAATCATCTTAACTAGAGAATAAACTCACAACCAAGATTGTCACATTGTTTCATGATCATACTTTTCCATAATTAGACAGTAAGCTCTCTGTAACACCTTTGCTGTCTGCCTTCTTGAATCCCCATCTTACTGATGTTTATCCAGCCCTGAGACTGCCCGAAAGAACGATGAGTTAAGAGAATGAGACTGTGCAGAAACGTTAGAAGGGGGCAGGAAACATCTAAAGAGAGCCAGTTCAACTCATAGGGCAAGTGAAGCTTTTAAAAGCCTGCTATGAATTGGGAGTAATACTCTTGACATTTAAAAGATCTCTAAAAAACATTGAAGTAGCGTCTTTCCAGGAGAAACCAATAAAAACTTAAGATATTGCTCATCTGAATGTAATATTTAATTCCGAAAACTAATTTTATCAGTTCTGTCTTTATGCATATAAAATACAACCAAACACAAATTATGGATTCTTCAATTCAGAATTATTTGCTTTTATAACTGAGGAGACTTTCCTTAATGGAAATAATTTGGGTTGGTTATGTACTCATGGACCAGCCCTTTTCTCTCTAACTTTATACCAGAGACCATGACCTCCCCTAGATCAGGACTAATTCAAGCGATTTCAGAGTTTCTGAACATTTTTGTTTGGGAATGTTCTATTGGGCCTGAGGCTGTACTATTTTCATTGATACCTCTTGGAAAACTTTAAGTTACTGTACATTTTATTTACCTGTTAGAAGACATTCTTGATACTTCCTTTAGTCCCTAGTCAGAAGGATGACAGAATATGAAATTCCCTTTTTCCATAAAACAACCTTTCAATTGATAGCCATTAAAACATTTTCACATAATGTGAAACAAAATATGTTGTTTGGCATCCTATTGACCAAAATGGTTGGGATTTTTTCTTGCTGTTTTCCTAGAATGTAGATAGTAATGATAGGTGAAGTTTATTGGGACATTATTAAAATATCTGTATGGTAAACACATTTCTTATATCATCTAGTCCCCATAACAACCTGAGAATTGGGTGTGACCCCTCCTTTACATGGAGAAAACTGCTTCAGAGGCAGCACACAGCTAGTCATGATGGGCACTGATACGGCCCCATGCCGGAGTGTGTCTACCAGTAAACTCCACATTGATCCACAGCTGAGTGTCAGGAGCTATGGTGGGTTTGGGTAAGATTACTACTTAGGGGAGCATGTCTTGATGCTTTACTTTCAAAATGAAAATTGGAGAGACACTTATTAGGAGGCCTTAGGGAGCTTTTGGTTGACAGATGATGAGGACCAGTTAAGAAATACATGGTTGGGGTCGCAGGAGATGAGATGAGGGGCGGGGACAAGGTTTCCACAGTGGGGGTACCAACAGGATGGACAGCTGACTTCCAGTCCTTCAAAGAATAGAGAGTAGAATTGGATATCATGGATAAGGGCTCTTTGGTGCTGGCAGAAATGGAAACATGACTTAACATGTACTTTTCTGCTTTCTTCATTTCTCCTTCCTGCCTTTCAAACCAAATGCACTGGGTGCTAATGTGCTGGCCTGTGGTTCTTAGACGAGGATGCAGCCAGGGCTCTTAGAGTGGTAAAAAATGGCTCAGAGGAAGGTCTGTGTTTGTCCTAGGATTGAGCCCCAACCCTACGCTGGGTCCCCATTGTTCAGTCAAAGTGTGTCTTTCTCATTCTCCGACATTGTTGCGTTGAACAATTCCATAGGAGACAAGGGCATGTTAAAACTGTATTGGGTGACCAGTATTGTATGACCTTCATCTTCCAGGATTGCCCAGTGCATGTGTAGCTTCCTCTAGCCAGAGAAATACAGAGCAAACCTAGATAACAGAGAGTGCTTATCCATGGTGATCCAGGCACCGTTTCAATATGCGTACATGTACATCATAGGAACACATTTTTGATCAGTGGTTTTAAAAATCATTTAGTGGTGAATTTCTTCCTTCAGATATGTCTTATACCAAAGCCCAACAAGAGGTGCCATGAATCTCATATATTTTTTTAAGACTGCATTTCCTAGGATGTAGTCAAAATGGCAAATTGCACAGGACTAGATTCTTGAATGGAGTCCTAACCAACTCCCCAGCACAATTTTTACAAGCATTGATTTTGGGGGCCAGAGAGGGACTAAAATTTTAGGTAGCATCTACACAATCTCAGATGACATGCAACAATTTGGTGAGCTGATTGTGTGGGCTGAAGAAAGGGGCAGTCATTTGTCTATTTTATACAAAAGCATAAATTGGTCTATTTTATAGAAAAGTCTTTAGTCTGAGATTTAGATAAGGTTGGATCTGAAGGAGTTCCTTGAACACAGCCCAATCATTATGAAACAGGTACACTCTGATGACAGATTGACTTCAACACTTAGATTTAAAATTTATAGAATTTGGTTTATTCACTAAGATACAACTTCAGGCAAGATTCTGTGTTATCTTCCTCACAAATAAGAATAAATCACAGTAAATATGCAGACTCACAAATGCTTGATCTCTGAGTGTTTAGCCCTCCTTCATACACGATGCTTCAGCCCTGCTGGCGGCTTGCAGAACATCCCCCTCTCGCTCTCACCACCCAGTCCAAACACCGTCACTGACAAACACATTCTCCTGCTGCTTCTCCAGCACTTAGCACAGTGCGCACAGTAGGTGGCAGGTAAACACTTGCTGATTTAATCATGTGACACTTTCTTTGACTTCTCTCTGACTTCTCTGTCATGTCACCTGTAGTAAACTTTAACACTCTCCCATTAAACTGTATTGAATTAATATTTTGATGTATCACCTATTATATTCCTCTCATCCCCCACCACCCTCACATTTACTTATTCCAACAAAACCCTTTCCTCAACCCAGGGAGCTAGGATAATCTACTATTGTTGACAGAAGGTGGAGTTTTAATGCAAAACACAGAGAGATGGGCATTAGTCAACATCTCTTGGAGTTTCAATGTGTATTTCTAAAGCCTCATCTGTAACCAAAGGGTGTTGAACTAAAAAACCTGTTCTGTCTCTTCTTTTCCATGTTTCTTTGATTTTGCATAAACAACTGTGCTAATGCATAAAGTCAGATATTCTGAAGTATTAAGTGGAAGCATTTGTTTTTAAGAGTTCAGATATTAAAACATCCATATAATTAAAACATGTGTAATTTTTCCTCTTAAATTGTCAGTGATCTGTAAATTTGCTTTGCAATTTCAATCACAGTTGAAGGAAAATATAGTCAAGGGTAAGATGTTCTCCTTTCTCTCTTCCCCGCCTTCCTCTCCCCTGGCCAGAATCTTCTGAGACTATTTCCAGGGAAAGTCATTTACTTTGGCAGCAAAACTCTGGTCTTGCTCTTCAGATGGCTTTGAACACAGATTCAGGGGACAAAAAATACCGACACCCTGAAATATGCCCGGAAGTGGAGTAACTGGTTTAACTTCTCCCTTTGAAAGCAGAGTCCCTAACAAGTTGGAGAGCTGCCGAGATGGCTGCACGCAGAGAAGGGATGTTAAAGGGAGACAGTAGAGGAGAATAGAGGAGGGACTGAACGGGCAAAGGTGTGGGGGGCCCTGCAGTCAGGAGGGCAGACTCATCCGGGCGTGTCGGCTGTCTTTTCTTCTGAAATCACAGTCCAAGGGCAGGTGACCTTTCCTTCAGGTATCTGGGAAATGGTGTCATTCTCTACTGGGAAGACCCAGGCCAGCAAATCAATACCAGCAATGGAAGGAGAGGAAGGCCCCGAACTGGGTCCTGGGGAAAAGCAGCTGCACGTGGAAGGCTGCAGTAGGTTGGCTCGTGCTTGGGCTGCTCCCACCCGACGTTCTCACTGTTGTCCTTCTGAGAAGAGGGTACCTATTTCCTTCCGATGCTGTAACTCCCCTGTCAGCCTCACTGGTATGATTACTCTGCTACGTGCTCTGGTTGAGAATCACAGATTATGACAACACATAGTCTCTGTCTTCAGGTTCTAGACACTAAATTAACACATAAGGTTATGTTGGGACAAGGACAATAATCACCCAGCATGGTGGTGGCTAAGCATTAAATATACTAAATATAAGCTCCAATATTTTGAATTTTTTTAAAAGAAGTTTGCATTTTAGTTTATGGGTTCTGTGAACTTTCTATCAACTCATTCATAATAGATGGCATCTCTGAATTTAAATACGAATACCAAAAACACAGCACTAGGCTCTAGTATGAGTGACCACGGCATGTATAAGATGATGCTGCTGGTTTGTGTTTAGAGTTTTCCTTAAAAAACAAACAGAGGCGTAATGTTTAATGAAAAGCGGTGACAGTGTGCAACCTTGCCTTGTTCTCCATCTGAGGGGGAAAACATTCAGTATTTCACCATTAACTGTGATGGTAACTTTTTAATATGAGACTCTCATCAGATAGAGGAAGTTCCCTTTTATTCTTTGCTGACAATTTTTTATCATGAATAAGTGTTGAATTTTGTCAAATACTTTTTCTGCATTGATTCAAGTGATCACAAGTTTGGGTTTTTTTTAATTTTTATTCCCCCAGTTATTGTGCTAACAGGGTAAGTGCTATCAATTTATTTTCAAGTATTAAACCAGTCATGCTAAGATATCCTCACTTGGTCATTATGTGTTGTCCTGCTTATATATTGCAGAATTCTACCTCTTTTTTTTTGTTAATTTCTTGATTTGAGCTGTGTTTTTAAGTTATTTGCTTACCTTTTTTCAACAAAGTGTATTTTCTGTCTAGATGATGTTCTGAACTGTTCATTGTACCCACAAGTATTATTTATGAGAACATGTTTAAGCAGTTATTTAAACAAGTATGAAGAAGGCTCTGTAAACTGCCAGAGAAATAGATCAATCAATGCACAAAGTTCATTGGCCAAACTTGCCTTTTTTACTGTTAACGCTAGTATTTCTTGCCCTCTAAGATAAAGTTTTGATATCTTGATTTTAGAAAGATGGCCCTCTTCATGAGGTGAACCCCACACCCAGTTTTGTTTGTATGTGTCAAAAATCGCAGCAGCCCTGCAGTGAGCCTTTGGGACTCACAACCCGCTGGTGGGGGCAGGGGGGAGCTGCCCTGGGCGGCAGGGAGAGGCCGCGGGGCTTCAGGGGCCACAGGCAGCAGTGCTCAGAAGAGAAGTGGACACTCTTCACCAGGTGTTGTCTGTTTAGGTGATCCCTCTCTCTCCCTCCCTCTCTCCCCCTCTGTTCCTCTCCCTCTCTATCCTCCGTCCCCTGACACCCTCATTCTTTCCCACTCTCATTCTTCAGTGACACTGTGAAGATGTGAGTACCTGTCAAAGGCCCCCATATCTCAGCCTCAGTGTGTTACCCATTTCGGTCCTTCTGCCCATCTTGAGACCCCTGTGCTGTCAATCGCCTCTGGACACAGCAGAAGCTCAAGTACTGTGACATTTTCTTAGGTGGCAAGTGCCGGGTTAATGGCCACGTTGAAACTGCTAGATTTGTCAGCAAGTTAGCACAAAAGTGCAATCATTCTGTATCCCTAGATGGTCATGCAGAAGACATTTAAGAAGCAATTAGATTCATCACCCAGAAGAGCAGGTTAGTGTCTCTGCTGCATGCGTGTATTGATTCAATGAGGAAAACCCCTGAAGTGGGGCTGCTAACATCATTTGGAGCTAACTCAATCGAGCTAACTTTGATTTTCTTTTTTCTAATCAATCTCTAAAGTGCTATTATTTTTAATACCATCTCAGCTGCACAGCTGGGAAAGGTTTCCAGAAGCCCATGGTGCAGCCCCACAGTTTCAGGGCCAGAGCCAGGGGAACTGGCCTATTTTGTTATTCTTGAGAGTAACTGGAATTCTTGACACCTTCGGCTTTTTGTCCACATACTTCTTAGAGAGGCCAGATTATGAGTGGTAATAAGTTGCCAAAGTTACCACCACATCCTTTCAGCACATCCAATGCCTCCAGAAATCTCAGGTTATTCGGTTATGTCACCATGTGGTGGCTGACCTGGAGACGAGCAGTTTGGTGTCACCGAAGAAAGGGTACAGCCAGGCAGCGTGGTCCTGCCTCTCTCTGTGTCCCTGTGTCCCTGTGTCCCACTCTCCTATAAAGACTGATGATGGTAACTAGGCTTGCTGGGCACGTTCTACATCTGGGGCCTCTACTAAGCTCTTTATATTCAATGTCCTATGGAAATGCTACAAAATTATTTGAAGTATAATGTTCTCTGCATTTGAAAATGTGTCTTAGAGAGGATGTGTTTAGTCCCTTGAGGTCACTGCTACCAGCAGCAGAACTAGAAGGTAGAGAAAAACCCATCTGACCCCCAGCTCCGTGTTCTCAGTCGCTGAATGCTGCCTTCCTGAGCATTAGTTCCCTTCTCATCAGTTAGGTCTCATGAACGCAAGTTTTACTGTATCTGTGAGGTCTTATTATTTATTTTTGGAAAAGCACAAATCATTTTGGGATTCCAGAACCAGCTTCCAGAAGTATACAAATGAGCTGGGATGGCAGAATGACCAGGGGAAAGAACGCAACCAGACAGCCTCGTAGGAGTTGTATGGACTCCTGTACAACTCTGGTCAGTGTGGATTTCATCAGCTTTGTGGCAATGAATCTTTCTGCACAGGCAGAGGGAATATCTCTGTATCTTCATCTGAGGAGTAACAGCATCAGCTTTAAAACACCAATGAAAGTCATCCTACAATAAATTAGAATAAAGCTCCTAATTTCATAAAGACAAAAATTGAACCAATAGAGTTTACTGACTGCTCCAAAATGCCTTTGCCTGTTAGCAGAATAATCTTCAACTCAACAGAGAATGGGATTATACGATACTGGAACTGGGCCTTTTATTCAGGAAGTAAGGGAGTTTGAGAATTCTAAACTTGGATATGCAGTTGGGCAACTGACTTCATATTTTAGTGGGACCGGGGATATTGGGCCTTCGGTTTTCACTTGACATTTCCTTGATACTCTAGCACATCCTCCTTGTTCAATGGACAGTGAATTTGCTCCCATTTCCTGGTGGCAACTAGTCTTCAGTAGGCAGGGCTTGTAGGCCGTGAGGCGCTATGTCCTCTCTGCATGAGGTCTGCCAGCGCCCAGGCACTCATCACCACATGAGCCAGCAAACGGGATGCTGGCGTGTTCTGTGAGATGTGTCTGTTTCTGCAGGACATCTGGGAGGGAGTCGATTTCACCTTAGGCACTAAATGGAAAATGAGCTCAAGGGAAATCTTTCCTGCTCCTTCCTCCAAGAATGTTTGATAGCACATAATCAGTGAGCAGTGTCTTCTATTGCAACACAAAATAAACCATTTTTAACTGAAGAAATGGGAAAGTGTTCTTCCATAAAAAAAAGAGAGTGAGTTATTGTTTTAGTCACCTTTCCGTAATCTGTACCTTGAGTAGTAGACTAACGTGGGATAGGTTGGACAGATTCCCATGAAAACCAAGTTTGGGACCAATTGAGAAGATGTGGGCTCAAGCCCAGGGGGAGGCCAACCCATCCAAGTGCAGGACAATGGGTGTGTTACCAGGAGGAGGACTCACTTGGCCAATCACAAGTCAGTTCAATTAGGAACCTCAGCATCTGTTAGTTCTGTGGCCTTGTCATGTTCAAGGCTAGGTATTTGAATTAACTGTCTTGATCACTGTCATATTCCAGTTGCCTGCTATAAATAGCTTTTCAATAAGTATCTTTGAATATAGAGAAAAATGAATGAATAAATATATTCTAGACTCTCTCTCTATTTGATTTGCTCTGCTGTGAACATATTCCATAGAAATTGATGTCTCTCATAATATTAGAGCTCAGGACTGAACATCTCAATCCAAACATGACTTCTCAGCTAGTACATAGGAAAGTTAAGCAGCCTAATATTTTGTGTTTGTTTAACAGCTTTATAAAATGTTGTTCTTATGAAGCTGGGTCATATTAAACCCCCAGGTCTTTCTACATCAAATTGCTTTAATAATGTCTCCAAAGCTGTACATGCATATTTGGCAGATTGAATTTAGGAGTTTTACATTTGTCCCTGTCCTCAGGTGCTTTAGTACTGTTTCCCCTACATATGATTGCTTTCAATTTTCCTCTGTCTTTATCGTCTTGTTTCCTACCTCCTTGGAGGTACTGCTCATTCATAGGTAGTCTCATGTCATGAACGACAATACTGCTAGAAGGCGGGAAGGGAGCAGGCAGTGTGCTCCATGAACTCTGCTCTCCAGTGACATTATTTAGTTTATGAACATCAGTAAGTGGGGTTGTCCATTCAGTTACACTTCAAGAATTGAGGATTTTGGATTAAAGATGGCAGCGTGAGAGGAGAGACAGAGGCTTCCTCCTAAAACTGGATACAGTTAGAAAATACAGTTGGTGCAACTAATCCTGAGAGAGCAACAGGAAAGAGGACGGCGTCAGACTGCACACACCTGGAGAAAAGAGCAGACCTCAGCGAACAGGGTAACGTACCAGAGCTGTGGCTCCGCGGGACCCGAGCCCCCACCCACCTCAGCTCCCTGGCGGGAGGAAGAAAAACGGAGCAGGGAGGGAGTGGAAGCCTGGGACCGCTGAATACCTAGCTCCGGAGATCTGCGCTGGGAGCACAAACCTACATGTCATGGTGCTTTCATGAGACTCGCGTGACTACCGGGTTGGAAAGTTAATACAGGCACAGTTCCTGGGGAGACTGGGATTCCAGCTGCTTGTGGAAAGCAGGGATCCATATCCGGCTGCTCTGGGACAAAAACTTATACCTGTGTGACTGGCCCACTGGCTCAGGCAGTGGAGACAGGGACAGGAGCCGGGAGGTGGGGAACAGCTCTTTCCTACCCCCAGGCACCAGTACCACCCCCCTCTGACCCCCGACATTGCTTCAGGGGCTCAGCAGCTCCAGGAACAGAGCTTCTGGACACTAGAGGGCACCATATACAAACATGAAACGCCAAAGGAACCTTGTCCAGAGTAAAATTATTAATACAACTCCCAAGAAAGATTTAAATGATACGGACCTAGTGACTCTTCCTGAAAGGGAGTTCAAAATAAAAATCATCAACATCCTAATGGAGGTAGGGAAAGACATCCAAGAACTCAGGAATGAATTCAGGTCGGAGATCCAATTGTGGAAGAGCACAATGGAGGGTATTAAAAACAGGTTAGATAAGGGTGGAGGAGATGATAAATGAAATAGAAACTAGAGAAGAGGAATACAAAGAAGCTGAGGCACAGAGAGAAAAAAGGATCTCTAAGAATGAAAGAATATTGAGAGAACTGTGTGACCAATCCAAGCAGAATAATATTCACATTATAGGGGTACCAGAAGAGGAAGAGAGAGAAAGAGATAGAAAGTGTCTTTGAGGAGGTAGTTGCTGAAAACTTCCCCAATCTGGGGAAGGAGATAGTCTCTCAGGCCATGCAGATCCACAGATCTCCCAACACAAGGGACCCAAGGAAGACAACACCAAGACATATAGTAATTAAAATGGGAAAGATCAAGAATAAGGACAGACTGTTAAAAGCAGCCAGAGGCAGAAATAAGATCACATACACAGGAAAGCCCATCAGGCTAACATCAGACTTCTCAGCAGAAACCTTACAGGCCAGAAGGGAGTGGCATGATGTACTTAATGCCATGAAGCAGAAGGGCCTGGAACCAAGATTACTTTAGCCGGCAAGATTATCATTTCAATTTGAAGGAGGGATTAAACAATTTCCAGATAAGCAAAAGCTGAGAGAATTTACCTCCCACAAACCATCTCTACAGTCTATTTTACTTACATGTCAACCCAACAGTGCTATCACCCCACACTGATTTATTGCTCTGTCTAAACAGAATCTCAAGGAGGCATTAGGTACCCTCTGCATTCTCCTTCAATTATTTTAGCAATTGGTGATGTGATTTATATGTAGCAGGTAAGTATAATAAATATGTGGAAAATATTTTGGATACTTTACAATCCTTTTCTGTAACGGACATGAACAATCCATACTATAAGCTTTTCAAAGCCATGTTGTATGATTAGGACCATATAGCACTTGGTCCATACTAAGTGCAAGAACCATGCTTACAGGTTTCTCTTTAAATGTTTGATGATTTGCTTAGGACCTTTAAATAGGGAAAAGGATGGAGGTTTGTTATTAGCCAAATTGATGTTAAGTTCTAGCAAAATATACATAGTTTTTTAAAATAAGAGGACAAGAGGAAACCATAAATGATTAACTCCAATGAACTGTTTAGCTTAAAACTTCCTCAAAATCACTGAAATTGGAGTAGCTCAACATAAAGATTTTTTTCAGAATATTTGGACTTTTGAGAATCCAGAATTTAACAAATACCTCTATGCCACTCTCTGCTCTAACATTTCCCATTATTTTGCTGCTTGGCACTTTTTCTCAGGCTGTTTCCTGATTGTGGGAGGTTCTGTCCTCAGAATTTTAGAGCCCAGAAAGACCCTAAATTAATGCAGTCTCATATACCTCTCAAACTGCAGGTGATAAACATGAGATCCAGAAAATGACTATTGACATGGAGCTGCCAGCACTCCACATTTCCTGATTTC
This sequence comes from Manis pentadactyla, assembly GCF_030020395.1. NCBI lineage: Eukaryota > Metazoa > Chordata > Mammalia > Pholidota > Manidae > Manis > Manis pentadactyla. The sequence continues at coordinate 62,230,713 of NC_080035.1, read as the reverse complement.
CAGTACAGAGAGCGTCGAAGAGTGGTGAAGATCTCAGATTCTGAGTGCAGATTGCCAGAATTCCTATCCTGGTTTGGTCATTTACAGAATCTGTGTGATCTTGGCCAATTGCATACAACTTGTGAAACTCAGTCTCCTCACCTCAAAAATAGGATAATAACATCCCTGACCTCATCCGGCAGGTGCAAGGATTAGTCTGAGTTGATGGACGTGCAAAGCTTAGAAGAAGGTTCCCCATATTCTCCCTAGAATCCACTCTGTTTCTTCATATTACTCTGCCCCTCCTTCAAGGGCCAGCTCGTGCGCCTCCTCTTCTCGGGAGTCCTTCCAGCTGGTCTCCCCCGTTTCCTCCCCGGTGATGCTGTTGTGCCCATTACTTCCTTCTGCTTCCGGCTGGTACTCTTCACAATGATCAGTTTTTAATAGCTGTATTATATTTCATTCTGTTATATCTAGAGCCTAAAATCTGAATTATATATATTTTAATGACTCAAGGTAGCATGATATCACTGAACACATTTTTTTCAAGAAGCAAACAGCTGTCGGGCAAAGAAAGGGGAACAGGTTTCTGGAAACAAGTGATGGAAATCTTTTGGTCTGTGTTTGAGGATGTTGCTTATTGGGTCAGAAAAATCTAGACAGTCTGAAGCTGCATCGCCACTTTGAGGACAGAACCTCTTTAACGGGGCAGTTAAGCAGGCAGCAGTCTAACGTCTCACAAAAGCACATCTGATTGCATCTTTTACAAGTTTCTCATGTTTTAAAACTTTCTGTATATTCCATGATTCATTGTGAAAATAGGAGAGACAAAAAAAGTCATCTCAGACATCCTTCTGCATTTCCAAGATGGCCGAGGAGCCGGGAGTGTTGGGATGTGAGATCTTATGGGGGCAAATGTTGTTCAGGTGAAGTTTCAAGTAGCTGTTCTGTCTGTAGACTTCTTAAAGTTTTCTCAAGTGTTGCAGTGTGTTTATTTATTTAGTCAACAATTCCTGTGGTCTTGGAGCCTACTGTCAAATACAGGTGGCCAATACTAATCTAGCCCTGACTCCTTGGAGGTACAAGGAAAGAGGTCATTCTTCAACAGCATGAAATAAAGGCCCTGACCTGGCAGGAAAAGTCCAGGAAGGCTTCCCTGAGGCAGCACTCTGGAAATGTGAGGACAGTAGGAGGAACGTGTGGGGTATAGGATGGTAACGACCCTCTGGGAAGCAGTTCATACAGAAGGAACAGAGAGTACCCAGTGCCTGGAGTCGGGAAGAAGAGGAGGCTGTGTGCTTGACAGGATTGAGCAAGAGATTGAGTGGGAAAATGTCTGACAGTTTCTGACACCAATATTCAACATGTTCTTTTAAAAAATAATCAATCAATAAAAAATTTGAGTGAGTAGGAAGGCAGACTTTTCTAATGATTTATTCCTAACTTGGCCGTTCTCTTTTCTTCTCCTTTTATACTTTTTATGTTAAATATATGCTCTCTATGCTATTTTGGAACTCCTTTTACGACATTTCAGGGTAGATTCACTGATGAGATTTTTCTCTTCAGAAATGCACCAAGTTGATGGCGAGTCACCACGCAACAGGAGGATGTATCTACGTTTTCACCTACATTTGATCTGTGTCTGTGCATATTGCTGCACCCGGTATAGCAGCAGAGTTCTCTGCCTTTGGGAAAAAGCATTCTTTTCCCAAAGTTTACTCTTGACTGCCACTTTGGGCTCTGTTTCCTATTAACTTTCTTCCATGGTGCTGCCAGTAGGGGAAAATTAGGAGCAAAATACAACTTTCATGGGCTAGAGAAGGTTCAGTTTGCTTAACAGCAAGGCCCTGAGAGAAAATCCTCCTTTCTCAGTCACTGGGAGGAGGAACTCTGTAACTGGCCCAGGAAGGTATGCGTATCTCCTGTTCCACATTTATAGGGAAATCCTAAGGACCGAGCCATGCATGCCGAGCAGTCTCATTTCTTAACGTGATTACCTGAAGCTCTCGTAAATGAACATTTTAGTAACCTGCTAGTGACTCAGTACTTGGGGGACCTTAAAGAAGTTCTGAAAATCAAGTGGCCTTTCACAGAAGTCACAAACATTGAGATTGATAGTGCTTGGCCAGAGATGGTACATCACCAGTGATGCCTAAGGAACATCTGGAAGACCATACATTTCTCCCCAACAGTGATATTACTTGACTTTAAACAGTCTAACTATTTTTTCAAGTGGGATGAGATAGATAAATTGGCCTTTCTATGGTCCTCCATAATCCCTTAAATTAAGGTACTCTTCTGTTAATCATAGGCAAAAGCAATCTATGAGCATGAAGTATGTTACAACTGCCTCTATGTGTATGCGGAGGCAACTTATTTCCAGATGGACTTGAGAATCTCAGGTCACTTTGTAAAGCTATACAAGAGACAGCTGTGACAGTTCACTCAATGTGTGACCAGTATTGAATGAGATCTAATAATGAAAGATGGGTTGGAAAAAACTGGAATTTGAAGCAGTGAAAGAATTAGAAATTAGCGAGAGAATCTAATCAGATTTAGAAAAATCTTTCTTAAGATTTAGATGAATGCTCACAGAGAAACAGGATTCTGTTCCACAGATAGCTTGTTCTTTAAAAATAGTTTGCTAAGTTACATGACATATACTATCATTGACAACACCAGGAAATTATCAAATGAAAGATGTTTGCCCTGAGCTTCTGGAGACATCAGTGCATTTGTGTGTTTGCTTCATGGTTGCTGAGGTAGATCAGTTCTGGTTCTAGAACCAGTGAAGATTGAATGTTTCTCTCTCTAGCTAATTAATCCTTTATACCTGATAAACTTTCAAAGAAAATGCTTATTAGTATAGCAAAATGATTATACACTGATTTTGGAATAAATAAATCCGGCATCATCAGGTCCTGGCTTAACCCCTTAAATATGTCAAATAACATATTTTGGAAAATTAGCTTAGAGCTTTAAGCCGCAACCTGTTTGCAAATTGGAGATCATCTTAGTAACCTCCTCAACGGGTGGGTGTGAGTGTTCATGTACACACAGATTATTATTGGCAAACTACTCAATAAACTTCTAAGTGTTGTTCTTATGAACAAAAAGAAAGATGGGAGAAAGCTCTTTGTAGTCCTTTAAAGATCCTTTTAGTATTTCATATAGGTGGGAAATCGTTCTCGAATAATAGATGACAATTTTGAAAGGCTGCCAGGATCCTCTCCCCCTGGAGCACACTTCTCATTGGGGAGGTGAGTTCAGCAACCAGGTTGCTGTGACTCTTACAATCTATGAGACCTTATGGGGCCACAAAACCCATAATGCCTCATCCTCCTTGTCTTTATAGTGGGGACGGTATGCACCTCCCTCATACTGTGCTTGGAGGATTTAAATGAAAACCTGTGCATAGAGCCATGAGAGTATCCACGGTACCTGTTCGCTGTTACTCTCTGCAAGGAAAAGCCGTTGTCAGGCAAGAGAGAAAGGAGGACTGCCTGTGGAGGGAATGCCTTGAGCCCAGCAACACCAGCCGGTGGGTGGGGGGCCTCAGCCCAGTGGAAAGTCAGGTGGTTTCAGATTTGTTTACCCCTTTAAGGGAGGGTTTTTCTTTGGCTTATCTGTAGTGGAAGATGAAGAGAATTAAATCTGTGCTACTATTTCTATCTGAAGCTCTCAGAGGGGATCGTAGGATGTGGAGAAAAAGGAGATGGATAGCCTAGGAGAAGCAGGTACAGGACCAGTGATGCCACGTGCACCTGAGTAGCAGACCATGACCCGCTCTCTCCCCAGACTCGTTTGTGGCTCGCCACGTTCACTCCAGCTAGTAAGCTGGAGCGTGTCCGTTTCCAAGTGGCACTATTGCTCTACTTCTCATGCCTCCGCTCTTCTCCTCCCCTTTCCCCTCCTCCTCCGCCTGCATCTTCGTCACCCTTTGTCCTTAGGCACACGGTTCCCCTGATCTGTAACAGCAGGAGGTGTACAGCTGCTTACTGAGTGCACGGGTAAAAATGCCAGCATCCCAGCCCTGCCCGTGACATCATATGGGGATTTTAAGGGGTATTAATTGCTGGGTCCTCTTCATTACAGTAGAATTACAGTTAATACATACAGAAAGGGTGATTGAAATAGAGAATCACCATTTAGCAAACACCCAGTAATAATTAGCTCAGACAATTGGCATCTTGGATGCTAAATCTAGCAGCCTACAGTATAATGAGAAAGGAGATACTTACAAATATTCCAATGGTATTGATTAATGGCAAAGGAGAAAACAGCTTCACAGAGGTAAACCTGGCAGACATCACATTAACCGAGGAATCAAAATGAAAGTCACTAGCAATCAGAGGTGTCAACATCACACCTCCTGACATGATGTAGAGAGCAGGGCAGAGAACCATTAGTGTGGTATTCTTGTCTGAGAAAGGCGTGTCCTAGATCTAATCACCATGAAACACCAGACAAACCCAAGCCAAGGGACATTCCAACAGCCAGACTGATTGTTCTGGGGCTATTGAAGCAAAGCATCCCAAGCATATAATACAATCTTGCTTTGCAGTAAAAACATCTTGCAAATAAGTAACTTGAAGATTTATATTCAGCATATGGAGCTATTCTAAAGCTTTTGGCAGATGTACAGGATTATCCATATGTCTTAAGTAAATTCATAAAAATTATTGCCTTTCCAGCGCAATTTCAAAGCTAGAAATGTTCCCGGGCTCCAAGATTATCATATTTTTCACATGAGCTGAAAATATTTAATAGGACAATATGACAGAAGTTTTGGTCAAAAGCAACTGTACTGGGGTGTACCAGGAAGGCTTAATGCAGGGTTCATTTGCACATTTTCTCTCTCTTATGTTTTTCCCCTTCTTTCATTAGAAAAGAGGATAAAGGAAAATGTATTTTATTCTAATTGTTTTTCTCTTTATGAACTAATGTTTGTTGTTTGTGCCAGAGGCTTCTCCCTTTGAAGCATTGGTTTTCTCCACCAGTGAAGATGGAATATTCTAGAAAGAACTACTAGTGGCAACAGGCAGGTTGCAGAAGATGAGCAGGCAAACACCTCCACACAGAGCTCCCTTTCCTGATTCTGGTTCACTGGTCCACTAACTGCATAGTGGACTTTCTAAACTTAGGATTTTTACTCCAAATTATCTGCTCCTCCTTATCTTTCCTAACTTTCCTGAACTCTGCTAGTTGGAGTGAACTCTCGAATAACTATGTTACTAGTTCCAAACTGGGTTTCCCTTATTAAGTCAATAGTGAAAAGAAATGCCTCAGTGCGTTGCTGCCTCCTAAGGTCAGAGTCGATGTGTTCATATCCTGGATGGAACAAAACGATATACTTCAAGAGTCAGTACCCATCACTCTATTAGCTTCCTAGTGAGGCTGTAACAAACCATCACTAACTTAGTGGCTTAAAACAGTACAACCTTATTATCTTAGAGTCTGTAGGTCAGACAACAAAAATAGGATCCACTAGGCTAGAATCGAGACTGCAGTCCTCCTGAGGTTCTTGGGAAGTCGTCACCTCCTTCCTTTTCCAGCTCCCAGAGATGGCCTTATTCCTGCGCTCCTCGTCCCCAGGCAGCAGTCGCATCACTCTGACCTCTGCTAGCACAGCCATGTCTTTCCCGAACACTCCTGCCCTGTCCCTTACAAGAGCTCTCTTGATTACACTGGGTCTGTGCATACAGTCCAGAATAATCTCAAGACCCCTAACTTATACATATCTTTCAAGTCCCTTTTTCCATGTAAGATAACATATTCACAGGTTTTGGGGGTCAGGGAGTGGGCATTGTGAGGGCCCCTGCTCTGCCTATTACACTCAGCCAGCCATCATAATGCTGTAAGGTAACAAAAAGCAGGATTTGGAAGATGTGGAATGCCATCTCCCTGACTAAGGCCCATGGGCGCACTGAATGTTAGTATTAATATCCATGCAGTGGTTTTAAGCTTTACTTCATGAGACACTAGAGTGTCATGAAATATCTCTCTGGCATGTTTAATATGAAGTATGGTTAGTGGATGGTTTGTGGATGTAAGCTCTTCTTTATTACATATGTGCACTTAGGTAAAAACACATGGCAACAGATGAGATCATAAGGCTTAGAAACAATACAGAATATATTTTCACATCAATCTTATCAGTATGGAATAGTAAACTCTTAATGGACAGGAAAATGAGTTTAATTTTTTGATCTGATGCCTGACACTGTCGTGTATAGAGGGGAATTGATAAATGTGTTTCTGAGAGTGACTACAAACCTGATTATGCCTGGGCACAGTGGTGCCTCCTCTAAGAGGTGATCTGTAAAGGACATGGAATGCATTGCATGTGTGAGAATCTAGTCTCAACATGGAGTAAAACATTCCCTCCTCAGGAAGCGGAGGACAAAGGAGAATTTAATGCCTTACTGCTCGTCACCTTCAGAAAACACGATCTGTGTCACTCTGCTTCTAAATCCTGAGTATTGTCTATTTGCCTTGTCAAACTGTGTATGACTCAGGGCTTTGGTGAACATTGGACTAAAGACCAGCAATGCACTGACCTTTTATACCACCCAGAGCTGTTCTTTCAGTGTTTGTTGAAAAGACAAAAAGCTCCTGAATCCACAGGCCAAGCTTAAGGTGATGCCGACCGACACCACCGCGCAGCTCTCTCCCCAGGTCTGCGAGGCAGTGTTGCTGAGCTCGCCCACCGCATCTGTGGTATCTGTCAGGGTACTATAGCTCAAGGGAGCATCGCTATGAAGCAGGTATGACTACCCTCGTGCCTGTCTTTCTGGCATTTTATGTTTATGGAATGAAATAAGATGTACTTGGCACAATTTGTTTTCTCTCTCATTTGTAATTTACTGTTTTCTGAATTAGAGTTACAATGCCCTATTTTACAAAGGAGATATTTTACATGCCTAAGCTGCACACATATTCCCAGTAAACAAATATAAAACTATGACTATCTGGCAAGTAACACATACTGGAGCAGTTAAAATTTTTCCAATTTTCCTCTTCAATGAGAGCTGGGATATAAATGATGAGAAAGCACCAAAGAAAATGCATAACAAATCTGTGCTTAGGAAGATTATAGATCATCAGGGCTCAGAGAAGACCACTGTTTAAGATCTTAACACCAGTAATGAAGTTATATGAAATTGTTGCGTGTTTTCTTTCCACTTCGGAGTAGAGAGTATACATTGCTCAAAGGTGAGTATTTGGAGATGAGTGGTATTTCCTTTCCTCTTTATACTTTGGCATTTCATGTTGGTGAGATAAAAACCAATCCAGCCCGTTTATGACCTTTTATATGCACTCTTTAGTAAAAGCCATTAAGGCAGCCCCTAAAATACAAATAGTGACACAACAATGGGACAATATTGGATGGCATGCCCAGAGAAATACACAAAAACACAAAAAAATAGAAGTTATACCATGATTTTTAGTTAATGATAAATAAAGCACATAAACTTATTTATGTGAAAATGTATTTATGTATGCCTATCTGCTGGCTGACTCTCCCTAAATTAATGCCTTGAATGGATTCTGTTAGAAACCCTAAGGAGACAATAATATCATTTCTGAAATTAAAGTCATATGTGTAGTTACATCTCTTTTCAATGATTGCTACTATGCTGTCATTCGTCTGCTGTCACTTCTCTAGGAATTGTGTCAAAGACATATGAGCTTCAACAGAATTAACTTTTTCAGCTAAAGATGGATAACATCTGACATCATAATAAAAAAACTAAAACATGTAGTCTTTTGTTTGCTCTTATGCATTATTATTATTTTATTAATATTCCTCAAGAAAAAAATAAATACATTTTTTGTAGTGTCAAGGTAGCAATGTATGAGAAACATATTAGAGAAGCCATCTAAATAAACCATGACTATAAAACAGTTTGCATGCATTTGTTTTCTTTTTTCAAAATTGAAAAAAGTCTTTATTACTTTGCTGATGATTATAAAAATGTGTAAACAGTTCAAAGCAGTATCAATTTGGAATGGTGCTCCTCTTCTAATGCTCTCTGGGGAACACTGAAATTGAATGCTCTGAGTATAGTGTCCTAAAAGCAATTGAAAATGGATAGAAAGAGACCAGATGCCTTTTTAGTGTATAAACTCAGACTCACTTCCATTTCTCTACTTTTCAGTATTTGCAGATATGCAAGTATAATTGAGGCTGGTCCTAATGACCTGACATGTAACATTTAAGTAAATTGTTATCCTACTCTATAGCAAACTGACTTCTGGTTTTTTCAAGTATCTTTAGAATAAAGAGTAATTGTGCTTGCAGACAGCAACAAAAGCTGTAAAATTTTGCTAACACTAAAAGTCAGAGAAATATGTTAATGATGAACTTGTTCATTCCATTTGCCAGTATGATCGCTATCTCCACACTATGATTTTGTGTCCTTTTTCTTAAGGAAATATTTCATATATTGTGTCTATTCAATAGTTTTAAAGAAACGGCTTTAGAAGGGCTCAACAAAGAAATTAAAATGATTGCACCATTTAATTGTCTCATTGGAACTGTAGTTCTTAAAGTTGGAAGGGATCTCAGAGGCCAGCCACCCAATCAGGGTTCTCACCTCAGCCTTGACACCCTTAGTGAGCTGTCTGCGGTCCAATCTGTGCTTGAAGCTCTTCTAGGATATGAAGTCTGCTGCCCCTACAAGTGCCAACTCTGCTTGCGTTCAATACTGTTCTTTTTTATATAAAACTTATAGCTCTTTTTCTGTATCTTCAGGGTTAACTTTATAGCGATATTACGCAAGTCATGGCCTGTATGCATAAAACTTTCTGATTTTAGATACAGGCACAAATGGTATACCCAATAACTGATACTAGGTTAGAAAATTTTCATTTTCAAATGTAACTTTAAAATTCTAGAACTTTTTAGAAATAATATAACTGTTCCTATTTGATTAATTATTAATTGGGGAATTACTATTAAATGAGTTATATACAAATCTACAAACCAAAATTAGAACCATAAGGTCCTATGAAGAAAAAATTATCTACTCAGGATATAGGCAGTTTAATGAATCTTCACTTTGCTTATGGGCCTGTTAACCTTACCTCCAAAAGGCAAGAAATTCCTCTGGTGCCATCATAATTATTTGTTTATTGGATTTGACTAGAATTCCAATTTTATATAGTCAGCTTGGTCCAAAGTACCATTCTTGCTATGTCCTTTTCTTCTCTGTATTGGGCAATAGAAGGTAAAATTTAGTTCTGTCAGACAGTTCTTTAGAAAAAAGTTAAGAATTCTGATACTTATTTCGCATTTTTAGAGTATTCATGTGATCTCTTCTTCAGTGGTATTGCAGGTATGTGTATGAGAACTGGATTGTACTAGTTATCTTTTGCTGCATAGAAATTATTCCAAAATTGAACAACTGAGAAAAACAAATGTTTGTTATCACCCAGTTTCTGCGGGTCAAGAATTCAGGAGCAGCTTTGCTGAGTGACTCTGGCCCAGGATCTCCTAGTCGCTGCAAGTGTGGGTTTGTGGAACCACTCGGTTTGCAGTTGTCTCAGCTGCTCTGCCAGGAGCAGGTACACGTCCAGGCTCACGGCCGTTCCCTATGGCCCCCTCCTGGCTTTCCCGGAAGTACGTGATCTGACAGAGAGAGAGGGAACTCAAGCCACAAGCCTCCGTCTTGTTATAACCTAATCTTGGAAGTGCCATGCCATCACTGCTGCCATATTTTCCTATTGAGAAATAAGTCAGCGAGCCGTGCCCATAACCTGGGGTGGTGACCACACAAGGGCATAAGGGCAGGAGGAGGGACAGCCTTCCAGGTGCCCACCTCAGGGGTCTTCTCTAGAGGACACGCAAGCGTCAGATGATCTGAGACCATAGCTGATCTTACTGGGCCATGCTAGAGAGAGCATGTAGTACCATTATGAATGGGATTTTGTTTTCATTTATTTTAGCCCATGTATTCTTGAAAATGATGGAAAAGAGGTGGAGCCATAAGGTCATATTGGAATTCTTTAAAATTCTGTTGCCCTTTTAACATCCTGTTGACATGACTAGAGAGGAGGCAGGAAGGACAGGGGACTGGGTGGGGTCGTGCAGACACACATATACCGCTGCATTCCATGCAAACGTGTGTGCGTGCCCCGCACAGGCCTGCGGTGGGCTCAGGAAGACACATGGCATTGAGGAAGTGCGTGTGGAAGTAACTAATTAAACACTAAAAATGCATTGCACAAACAACAAATATTATAGAAATTCAGATATCATGAAATAATAAGCTGCATCTGATCCTGTCTAGAAAAATTGGGGATTGTTAGATGAAGCTGATAGATACTTTTATGAGGCCTGAAATGCCTCTTGGGAAGTCTGATGTGATTGATATCCGAGGCCCAACTAAGATCAATACCTGGTAGACAGGAAAATAGCTCACTCGGAGAAATTAGAGTCAGTGTTCAAAAGCACAGGCAATGCTTAGGCATCCAACACAAGGATGATTCTGAATAGAACATGGACAGGTTACTCAGAATCGCTTCCAGCCAATCCTAGGAAATACATTCCACATGATCAGGGAGGAGGACAGAAGGAAGGTGCTTTAAAAACGAGTTAATACAGCTCAGGGTCACAGAACCATTGTAAGAAACTGAGAGAATAAGGTGGTTGTAGTGGAAGGCGTCAGGGATGGGAGGGAAGTGTCCCCACACTGGCTGGGTGGATGTTGGGAAAGCTGCAGCCTGAGCCCCGGTGTGGTGGGAACCCAAGGATCCTGACGAGGTGGCGTCATTTCAACAATGGGGCCTCATGGGTGGGGCGTGAGGACTGATTTATTCTTTCGAGGGTGTGTTGAATAAAGATCAGGTTGAGGCAGGACAATGCAAGCCTGAGAGACAGTGTAAGTGAACATGTAACCACCGGCACACGTATGGAGAGGCTAAAGAGAAGAGTTCTGCACAAAGAAGTTGCAGAAAACACCAGGAAGCTGGGCTTTAACTTCAAGTGGGTCTTAGATGCCAGGTTCTAATGCCACCCACATGCTGGAGGTCATGTGCCTGAGGAGGGATCTCAATTCTGTAGTTAGGAACTAGGAAACCTCTGAAGGTGTGCAGCACGTTGGAACACATAATTTGTGTATCTCTTTCAAAAAATGAGATACATGGTTTTAAATGGAAAGGAAAATGCAATATCAGATGACCTAATCTCTTCTACATTTGCAGTTAGAGGAAATGTAAAGTATGACACTCCTGATGTACTTACACAATTTAATTTTCCACATTCAGAGTGAAGTGCTTGCTATAGCAATGATCATTAATTTGGGTGAAATACCATAGATAAATTATTTTTCTATTGCTTTGGAAAGCTTGAGGCTTTTTTTTCCAGGATAATGAAATCTGCTATGTTGTCAGCAAGATTCATGTGGAAGAAAACTTGCCAGTTTCGCCCACCGCTCATCCTAAATCTGTTTGAACCTAGGTAGCACAGTATGTACTGTTGTTTCCAGGCAGAGGAGATGTTGTTTTGCACAGAAAAAAAATCTCTCGTTTTGGGCCTTGTTTTTTTCCCTTAGGATGTGGGGCATTGGAAATGGGCATGAAATCCAGTAAAATGTTACTCAAAGCTCGTTAATAATGTTTGATTAATATATATATTTTTAGCTTTCTGATCTCTCATTCTCGTAATAAAAAAATAAATAAAACAGTTGTTTATGAAGATTGGATATGTGCTAGGCAGAGAGAATTTCATAGATACATTTCCTGTATATAGTTTAGTTTTGTAATAAAATCAGCTAACGGTGAGTCTTAGTTTGCCAATCTACAATGTATTTTTAAAATAATGTGAGAAAAGTAAATTTAAAGAATTGTGTCAAATTATGCTTTGTGAAAATGTCCTACAAAGTTTATTTTGAAAATCATAATATTGCTAGGCTATTATTTTTCTCACATAGATTTAACTTTCAGTTAAACATTATAGTTCATTACTTTGTCTTTTACCTGGCAATGACAATTTTTATTTTACTTTAATATGTTGAAGTTATGAAACACTTCCAGAATATTAGGCGAGTATAAAAACACCTGCAACTCTTAATCAAAATAAAAGTTTAGAATAAGACTTGTTTTAAAATATTTTAACAACCTGATTATTTATGATTTACACTTCTAAATGACCCTCCAAACAAAAGAAAATCACACATACGCACAACCACTATTTTACAAAAACATTAATAGTGAAGATTGAGAAGTAAGTTTTAAGTTAAATATCTGCATGTTAAAAAATAAATAAAAACATAGTTCATTGGGAGCAATGCATTTGGTAAGATTTTGCACCAATCTTTTTAACTGGAAAGAAGAAAAAATACCACTATTTAGGGATAATGTTACTTTTATTTTGGAAAACTGAAGGTATTTTAATGAATTAGTGAATTAGTGAATTAATGCGTTATGTAAGTTGCCAAATATAATGGAAGAAAATGGCGTAAGCATTTAATTTTAAACCATTAACAATTACTCATAAAATGCGTAGTCATAAATAGAAATTCCAGAATCTATTAAGAGGAAAACTGTACAACTGTTGGGCCAAACAAAAGAAAAAGCAGAAATGCAAAAACATTACCTTCCTGATGTGAAGTTCAATGTTACAGAAACATTAATTAATCTGAAATCTAATACATATATTAAATTTAACCTCTGTCTAAATCCTACAAGCCCTTTCTGTTTTCAACTCCAGATATAATTCTGAGCTGCATATGGGGAAATAAACATGAGAAAATGCTCAGAAGAGTAAGGTTTGGGAAGGGGATTGGCCTACTGACATATATTGTGGAAATACAATTAAAGGCAAAAATGTCTCCCAACCCAGAAAACCTGTCCACAGGAAAAGTAGAGAAAGAAAAGGCTTTTATTATTGAATAAGCACTGAGCCAGAAAATGGGGAGGCAGAGCCCCAGAGAGGGGAGGAGCCGGAGGAAAGGAAGCCGATGAGAACTCTCTGTATTTTTTAAACATATATAAACATATTTATATTAATATATGATCAATGTGAAGAAGAAAAAAAACAAACCTTATGGTAGAAGAAGTTAGTAAAATGTGTAGTTGTTTCAGAAAAGGAGAAAAGTCAATGGTCAATAAACAGATGAGGTATTCACCATTTCAGTTATTGAGTAATTTTACTTAGATTACCTAGTATCCACCATTCAATAACAGTACTGCTGTTTTTTTTTTTTTTTAATAATTATTTTTTATTGAAGGGTAGTTGACGCACAGTATTACATTACATGAGTTTCAAGTGTACAACACAGTGGTAGAACATTTATATACATAATTCTAGGTTCCAGCTATCACCCTACCAAGCTGTTACAATATCTTGACTATATTCCTTATGCTATACATTACATCCCGGTTACTTATTTATTTTACCATTGGAAGTCTGTCCTTTTTTTTTTTTTTTTTTTTTTTTTGTGAGGGCATCTCTCATATTTATTGATCAAATGGTTGTTAACGACAATAAAATTCTGTATAGGGGAGTCAATGCTCAATGCACAATCATTAATCCACCCCAAGCCTAATTTTCGTCAGTCTCCAATCTTCTGAGGCATAACAAACAAATTCTTACATGTAGAACAAATTCTTACATAATGAATAAGTTACATGGTGAACAGTACAAGGGCAGTCATCACAGAAACTTTCGGTTTTGCTCATGCATTATGAACTATAAACAGTCAGTTCAAATATGAATACTCATTTGGTTTTTATACTTGATTTATATGTGGATACCACATTTCTCTCTTTATTATTATTATTTTTAATAAAATGCTGAAGTGGTAGGTAGATACAAGATAAAGGAAGAAAACATAGTTTAGTGTTGTAAGAGAGCAAATGTAGATGATCAGGTGTGTGCCTGTAGACTATGTGTTAATCCAAGCTAGACAAGGGCAATAAATAAAACATCCATGTATGCAGAAGATTTCTCTCAGAACAGGGGGGGTGAGGTTCTAAGCCTCACCTGTGTTGATCCCCAATTTCTCACCTGCTGGCCCCCCTGCGACTGTGCCTGACTTAGGTTGTTCCTCCCTTGAGGAATCTTACCCGTCTCTGGCTAACCAGTCATCTTCCAGGGCCATACAGGGAAATGTGAAGTTGGTAAGTGAGAGGGAAGCCTTATTGTTTGAAAAGGTTAGCTTTTTACTTCTTTGCATATTTATGCCCTGTGGCTTCTATGCCCAGCATTTGTCTTGAGGTATCTTTACCACTTGGAAGAATTATGATACTCGGTAAATTTGATACGAGGCACGAATTCTATTTAAGGGTTGTAATTAGGAATGAAGAAGAAAAGCTATAGAAGTAGCAGGCGGCAGAAAACATGGGAAGATTGATTATTTCTTTGACATATCTTCTTGTAGAGTAACTTCAGCATGAATAGGTTTTAAGCTACTACTTAAATTGCGCACACACATTAACATAATAGGAGTATAGTTACATAAGCAAAGCATATCTGTAATTACCAGCCATCTCCAGTGAAACCAAGAGAACCAGTTAGGCACCTTAGGCATTTGTGAAAACTTATCTATGATATGGTGGATATTGTCCAACTGAACTTGAACAGTCTGAGAGAAATCAGACAAATTAAAACGACCCATTCCTGGGGACTGTTCACATGCCATATGTTCTTTTAACAGTAAATAGTCTGTAGTTGTAAGACTTTGGAGCGCTACAATTTGCACTTCTCCAAATTCTTGGTTGAGTTCCAACAGTATAGATCCAGTCAAATTTGTTGTTTTACTGTATGCACAGGCCAGCTTAGATATCTCCTTCCTCCTTCCCATGGCAAGTCCAGGAACTGGTGGGATGAGTGCATCTACAGCTGTAGCAGTGCGTGGATCTTTGTTGGGGTTTTTTGATGATCATCTTCTGGCATGAGTCTTCCAGAGAGTGCAGATGTTGGAAGTTCTTTTTCATATCGTATCTTAGTTCATTTTCGGGGTAGCCCAATTAGGCTTTGATCCTCTGTATAAACACAAACAGACCCTTTGCCTACACTTTTATATGCCCTTTATACCCTTGTGTAGAACTCGTTGGAGGTTACCACAAAGGAACTGCCCTTTTTTTTTTTTGCTTTGTTTTTTGTATCACTAATCTACACTTACATGACGAATATTATGTTTACTAGGCTCTCCCCTATACCAGGTCTCCCCTATAAACCCCTTTACAGTCACTGTCCATCAGCATAGCAAAATGTTGTAGAGTCACTACTTGCCTTCTCTGTGTTGTACAGCCCTCCCTTTTCTCCTACCCCCCCATGCATGTTAATCTTAATACCCCCCTACTTCTCCCCCCCTTATCCCTCCCTACCCACCCATCCTCCCCAGTCCCTTTCCCTTTGGTACCTGTTAGTCCATTCTTGAGTTCTGTGATTCTGCTGCTGTTTTGTTCCTTCAGTTTTTCCTTTGTTCTTATATTCCACAGATAAGTGAAATCATTTGGTATTTCTCTTTCTCCGCTTGGCTTGTTTCACTGAGCATAATACCCTCCAGCTCCATCCATGTTGCTGCAAATGATTGGATTTGCCCTTTTCTTATGGCTGAGTAGTATTCCATTGTGTATATGTACCACATCTTCTTTATCCATTCATCTATTGATGGACATTTAGGTTGCTTCCAATTCTTGGCTATTGTAAATAGTGCTGCAATAAACATAGGGGTGCATCTGTCTTTCTCAAACTTGATTGCTGCCTTCTTAGGGTAAATTCCTAGGAGTGGAATTCCTGGGTCAAATGGTAAGTCTGTTTTGAGCATTTTGATGTACCTCCATACTGCTTTCCACAATGGTTGAACTAACTTACATTCCCACCAGCAGTGTAGGAGGGTTCCCCTTTCTCCACAGCCTCGCCAACATTTGTTGTTGTTTGTCTTTTGGATGGCAGCCATCCTTACTGGTGTGAGGTGATACCTCATTGTAGTTTTAATTTGCATTTCTCTGATAATTAGCGATGTGGAGCATCTTTTCATGTGTCTGTTGGCCATCTGTATTTCTTTTTTGGAGAACTGTCTGTTCAGTTCCTCTGCCCATTTTTTAATTGGGTTATTTGTTTTTTCTTTGTTGAGGCGTGTGAGCTCTTTATATATTCTGGATATCAAGCCTTTATCGGATGTGTCATTTTCAAATATATTCTCCCATACTGTAGGGTTCCTTTTTGTTCTATTGATGGTGTCTTTTGCTGTACAGAAGCTTTTCAGCTTGGTATAGTCCCACTTGTTCATTTTTGCTGTTGTTTTCCTTGCCCGGGGAGATATGTTCAAGAAGAGGTCACTCATGTTTATGTCTAAGAGGTTTTTGCCTGTGTTTTTTTCTAAGAGTTTTATGGTTTCATGACTTACATTCAGGTCTTTGATCCATTTTGAGTTTACTTTTGTATATGGGGTTAGACAATGGTCCAGTTTCATTCTCCTACATGTAGCTGTCCACTATTGCCAGCACAATCTGTTGAAGAGACTGTCATTATGCCATTGTATGTCCATGGCTCCTTTATCAAATATTAATTGACCATATATGTCTGGGTTAATGTCTGGATTGTCTAGTCTGTTCCATTGGTCTGTGGCTCTGTTCTTGTGCCAGTACCAAATATTCTTGATTACTATGGCTTTATAATAGAGCTTGAAGTTGGGGAGTGAGATCCCCCCTACTTTATTCTTCTTTCTCAGGATTGCTTTGGCTATTCGGGGTCTTTGGTGTTTCCATATGAATGTTTGAACTATTTGTTCCAGTTCATTGAAGAATGTTGCTGGTAGTTTCATAGGGATTGCATCAAATCTGTATATTGCTTTGGGCAGGATGGCCATTTTGACGATATTAATTCTTCCTAGCCACGAGCATGGGATGAGTTTCCATCTGTTAGTGTCCCCTTTAATTTCTCTTAAGAGTGACTTGTAGTTTTCAGAGTATAAGTCTTTCACTTCTTTGGTTAGGTTTATTCCTAGGTATTTTATTTTTTTTGATGCAATTGTGAATGGAGTTGTTTTCCTGATTTCTCTTTCTGTTGGTTCATTGTTAGCATATAGGAAAGCCACAGATTTCTGTGTGTTGATTTTGTATCCTGCAACTTTGCTGTATTCCAATATCAGTTCTAGTAGTCTTTAGGGTTTTTTATGTACAGTATCATGTCATCTGCAAATAGTGACAGTTTAACTTCTTCTTTACCAATCTGGATTCCTTGTATTTTTTTGTTTTGTCTGATTGCCGTGGCTAGGACCTCCAGTACTATGTTAAATAACAGTGGAGAGAGTGGGCATCCCTGTCTAGTTCCCGATCTCAGAGGAAATGCTTTCAGCTTCTCGCTGTTCAATATAATGTTGGCTGTGGGTTTATCATAGATGGCCTTTATTATGTTGAGGTACTTGCCTTCTATTCCCATTTTGCTGAGAGTTTTTAACATGAATGGATGTTGAACTTTGTCAAATGCTTTTTCAGCATCTATGGAGATGATCATGTGGTTTTTGTCTTTCTTTTTGTTGATGTGGTGGATAATGTTGATGGACTTTTGAATGTTGTACCATCCTTGCATCCCTGGGATGAATCCCACTTGGTCATGGTGTATGATCCTTTTGATGTATTGTTGAATTCGGTTTGCTAATATTTTGTTGAGTATTTTTGCATCTACTTTCATCAGGGATATTGGTCTGTAGTTTTCTTTTTTGGATGGGTCTTTGCCTGGTTTTGGTATTAGGGTAATGTTAGCTTCATAGAATGAGTTTGGGAGTATCCCCTCCTCCTCTATTTTTTGGAAAACTTTAAGGAGAATGGGTATTATGTCTTCCCTGTATGTCTGATAAAATTCTGAGGTAAATCC
The DNA here is from genome assembly GCF_030020395.1 of Manis pentadactyla. NCBI lineage: Eukaryota > Metazoa > Chordata > Mammalia > Pholidota > Manidae > Manis > Manis pentadactyla. The sequence continues at coordinate 62,212,904 of NC_080035.1, read as the reverse complement.
ATCTGGCCCGGGGGTTTTGTTCTTTGGTAGTTTTTTGATTACTGCTTCAATTTCGTTGCTGGTAATTGGTCTGTTTAGATTTTCTGTTTCTTCCTGGGTCAATCTTGGAAGGTTATATTTTTCTAGGAAGTTGTCCATTTCTCCTAGGTTTCCCAGCTTGTTAGCATATAGGTTTTCATAGTATTCTCCAATAATTCTTTGCATTTCCGTGGGGTCCGTCGTGATTTTTCCTTTCTCGTTTCTGATACTGTTGATTTGTGTTGACTCTCTTTTCTTCTTAATAAGTCTGGCTAGAGGCTTATCTATTTTGTTTATTTTCTCGAAGAACCAGCTCTTGGTTTCATTGATTTTTGCTATTGTTTCATTTTTCTCAATTTTATTTATTTCTTCTCTGATCTTTATTATGTCCCTCCTTCTGCTGACCTTAGGCCTCATCTGTTCTTCTTTTTCCAATTTCGATAATTGTGACATTAGACCATTCATTTGGGATTGCTCTTCCTTTTTTAAATATGCTTGGATTGCTATATACTTTCCTCTTAAGACTGCTTTTGCTGCGTCCCACAGAAGTTGGGGCTTAGTGTTGTTGTTGTCATTTGTTTCCATATATTGCTGGATCTCCATTTTGATTTGGTCATTGATCCATTGATTATTTAAGAGCGTGTTGTTAAGCCTCCATGTGTTTGTGAGTCTCTTTGCTTTCTTTGTACAGTTTATTTCTAGTTTTATGCCTTTGTGGTCTGAAAAGTTGGTTGGTAGGATTTCAATCTTTTGGAATTTTCTGAGGCTCTTTTTGTGGCCTAGTATGTGGTCTATTCTGGAGAATGTTCCATGTGCACTTGAGAAGAATGTATATCCCGCTGCTTTTGGATGTAGAGTTCTATAGATGTCTATTAGGTCCATCTGCTCTACTGTGTTGTTCAGTGCTTCCGTGTCCTTACTTATTTTCTGCCCAGTGGATCTATCCTTTGGGGTGAGTGGTGTGTTGAAGTCTCCTAGAATGAATGCATTGCAGTCTATATCCCCCTTTAGTTCTGTTAGTATTTGTTTCACATATGCTGGTGCTCCTGTGTTGGGTGCATATATATTTAGAATGGTTATATCCTCTTGTTTGACTGAGCCCTTTATCATTATATAGTGTCCTTCTTTATCTCTTGTTACTTTCTTTGTTTTGAAGTCTATTTTGTCTGATATTAGTACTGCAACCCCTGCTTTCTTCTCACTGTTGTTTGCTTGAAATATGTTTTTCCATCCCTTGACTTTTAGTCTGTACATGTCTTTGGGTTTGAGGTGAGTTTCTTGTAAGCAGCATATAGATGGGTCTTGCTTTTTTATCCATTCTGTTACTCTGTGTCTTTTGATTGGTGCATTCAACCCATTAACATTTAGGGTGACTATTGAAAGATATGTACTTATTGCCATTGCAGGCTTTAAATTCGTGGTTACCAAAGGTTCAAGGTTAGCCTCTTTAGTATCTTACTGCCTAACTTAGCTCGCTTATTGAGCTGTTATATACACTGTCTGGAGATTCTTTTCTTCTCTCCCTTCTTGTTCCTCCTCCTCGATTCTTCATATGTTGGGTGTTTTGTGCTGTGCTCCTTCTAGGAGTGCTCCCATCTAGAGCAGTCCCTGTAAGATGTTCTGTAGAGGTGGTTTGTGGAAAGCAAATTCCCTCAGCTTTTGTTTGTCTGGGAATTGTTTAATCCCACCGTCATATTTGAATGATAGTCGTGCTGGATACAGTATCCTTGGTTCAAGGCCCTTCTGTTTCATTGTATTAAATATATCATGCCATTCTCTTCTGGCCTGTAGGGTTTCTGTTGAGAAATCTGACGTTAGCCTGATGGGTTTCCCTTTATAGGTGACCTTTTTCTCTCTAGCTGCCTTTAACACTCTTTCCTTGTCCTTGATCTTTGCCATTTTAATTATTATGTGTCTTGGTGTTGCCCTTCTTGGATCCTTTCTGTTGGGGGTTCTGTGTATTTCCGTGGTCTGTTCGATTACTTCCTCCCCCAGTGTGGGGAAGTTTTCAGCAATTATTTCTTCTAAGATACTTTCCATCTCTTTTCCTCTCTCTTCTTCTTCTGGGACCCCTATAATACGGATATTGTTCCTTTTAGATTGGTCACACAGTTCTCTTAATATTGTTTCATTCCTGGAGATCCTTTTGTCTCTCTCTATGTCAGCTTCTATGCGTTCCTTTTCTCTGATTTCAATTCCATCAATGGCCTCTTGCATTCTATCCATTCTGCTTATAAACCCTTCCAGAGTTTGTTTCATTTCTGCGATCTCCTTTCTGGCATCTGTGATCTCCTTCCAGACTTCATCCCATTTCTCTTGCGTATTTCTCTGCATCTCTGTCAGCATGTTTATGATTCTTATTTTGAATTCTTTGTCAGGAAGACTGGTTAGGTCTGTCTCCTTCTCTGGTGTTGTCTCTGTGATCTTTGTCTGCCTGTAGCTTTGCCTTTTCATGGTGATAGGAATAGTCTGCAGAACTGGGACGAGTGACGGCTGGAAGGACTTCCCTTCTTGTTGGTTTGTGGCCCTCCTCTCCTGGGAGAACAGCGACCTCTAGTGGCTTGTGCTGCGCAGCTGCGCGCAGACAGGGCTTCTGCTTCCTGCCCGGCTGCTATGGAGTTAATCTCCGCTGTTGCTGTGGGCGTGGCCTGGCTCGGGCAGCTGCTCCAAAATGGTGGAGTCCCGTTGGGGCAGGAGCTGCTGGGAGGCTATTTATCTCCGTAAGGGGCCTCCCTGCTCCCTGCAGCCCAGGGGTTAGGGTGCCCAGAGATCCCGGATTCCCTACCTCTGGATTAAGTGACCCGCCCTGCCCCTTTAAGACTTCCAAAAAGCACCCGCCAAAACAAAACAACGCCCACCAAAAAAAAAAAAAAGAAAAAAAAATTTTTTAAATTAAAAAAAAAAGTTTTTAATAAAAAAAAAAAAAAGGTGGTCGTTCGTTTTTCTTTATTCTCCGGTGCCAGCCTCAGGCCTCTGCTCACCGGTCTTTCTGCCCTGTTTCCCTAGTATTGGGGTCCCTGTCCCTTTAAGACTTCCAAAAAGCGCTCGCCAAAACAAAACAGCAGAGAAGCAAAAAAAAAAAAAAAAAAAAAATGGTCGCGCGCTTTTCTTATGTCCTCTGTCGCCCGGCCTCCGGTGTCCGCTCACTGTTCTTGCTGCCCTGTTTTCCCAGTATCGAGCGCCCTGCACTCTGGCTCGGATGGCGGGGGCGGGGTGCTCGGCAGTCCTGGGCTCCGTCTCCCTCCCGCTCTGCCTGCTCTTCTCCCGCCGGGAGCTGGGGGGAGGGGCGCTCGGCTCCCGCGGGGCCGGGGCTTGTATCTCACCCCCTTCGCGAGGCGCTGGGTTCTCTCAGGTGTGGATGTGGTCTGGATATTGTCCTGTGTCCTCTGGTCTTTATTCTAGGAAGGGTTGTCTTTGTTATATTTTCATAGATATATGTGGTTTTGGGAGGAGATTTCCGCTGCTCTACTCACGCCGCCATCTTCCGCCCCCAGCTCCTGTTTAGGTATTTTTAATGGAATCAGTACTGCTGTTTTTAAACATATGTCATTTAAAAATTGTGTAGAGATGACTGAAGAAGCTTGATGAGTTTGCTTTTGCTATTTTCCTCAAATTTGGCTTTAATATGCAAACAGGCCTTGTTAATGGACAGGATTGAAATTTTGAAATTTTGTTTCTTGCCCTCAGAGTATAAGACTATTAGCACTTAAGTTTTTTATTATTGCAAGTCATATGCACATAGAATCCTATAGTAATTATTCTTTTCAAGTTTATTTATTCAGAGTAATTACTAAAATATGATATCAATACATAAACATAAATTGTACAATAATCAAATATTTGTCATAAAAGTTAAAGGCTTCTCTTGCATTTGGCAGATAGGAATGGAATTACTCTTTTCTTTCTTTGTGTTCTCTTCTGACTGGTTCTGGAAAAGATGTTCCTCTTTTTGGCAGAAGACTACTATTAATATATTCAGCAAATCCAGGTCAAGTTTTAAAAGAGTCTCACGTGGCTTTCATAGATCACATACAATAGAAATTCTTCTCATTATATTTCATTTCCCTAATGAGAAAATGGGTGTTTTTGCTAGAAAACAAAGTGATACTCTGCCCCTACAAAAGTATGTTTCTTTTACTATTAAAAATTAAAATTCTGCAAGTTCAAAAAGCACAAAATCCATTACTTCCTTTTTAAGGCGACTTTGTTCCACCAGGTGCTCCCCGGTGGAAAAGCTATATTGGAGGCCTAACAGTCTGTGTGTTAGTTAATGTGCTAATGCGTGAATCCCGGCCTTCTCTTGATATTACAGTTTTATAAATATTCTCTAGACAACATATGACTGAACAATTGTCTTATGCTATGTTGTAGCCATAACACGATGTGACAGGGACATACAAAACACATTAAATGCGGTATGAATGCAGCAACTGTGACTTGCTGCAGGGGACACAAAGCCTGCAATATCCCAGTACTATCCTCTATGAAAAGACCTGGTGCCTGTGCAGAAAGCTTATCTAGCAATCTGTAATTCATTAATAATACTGCAGTGGCAGTAAATAATAAGTCAGTGTCATAATACAGGATGACCAAAGAAATGGCTGCCTGACAGGCAGCAGATGTGAGGCATACCAACACTGGATGATCATTCATGAACTTCTTTTTTCAATTTGGGCAAATTGTTTTTTTAAAAATCACTAATATAGTAGGACTTGATCCATAGCACTAATCCAAAGATTAAATGGGGCGATTCCTGGGACATGCTGAGCACGGTGCTTGGTATAAATGAGTCTTCAGTAAGCCATTATTCTTGTTGCTATCATTGCAGAGAAAACTGAGGCTCATTTGAGACGATCACTTAAGTGTGTGGAAATCGGGACCTTATGGTGTTTCTGTCTCTGTCACTGGGAGTCATAGCTCATTTAGCTGTGAAATTGTCATTTGGACAGGTTCGAATAATTTGTGGATTGTCAGATTTTTAAAAGTGCAAATCACATCGGGTCTGTAGCTTCCCCTGTTCTCGGGATAAAATAGGGAAGAGCAGCAGACCTTTGCTAACCTTGCTGGCCTCAGTCCGCCGCCTGCAGCTCCACTCCACTCCCCCCCCACCCTCAACACCCCCACACCCCCAGTCTGCAGAGGTGCCCCCAAGGAGCTTCTTGCCAGCATTCATTGTTTTTGCTTGCTGGACCTGCTCCCAGGCTGTCTCTCAGCCTGCGATGCCCCTCCTTTCCTGTCCCATTTCCCTGGAGAGCTGTTCTCATCCTTGAAGAGTGACTTCTGGGAAGTTCCCTAAGGCCCTCCCCATTTCGGAGGCTTACACAGTTGTGTGCAGCAGGAACGGAGGGCGGGTGCTCTTGGCTCAGTGTCGGTGCAGCCAGGGGACCGCTCTTCCTCTCCTGCGACCCCTGCAGCCCTGCCCTCCGAGCTGACCCTCAGCATCCTCCGAGGGCTTGCCCACTTCTGCCTCCCTTGCTGCAGGGTTGGCCCTGCCCCTGCCTGCTTCCCACCGACCCATCCACAGCCTCTCGCACAGCCCTCAGCCTGCAGGACGCCAGGAACGCCTGAATGTCTGCAAGAGGAATTAAATCCGCGGTTTCAAGCCAACTCCACATTTCAGGTCTTACCTTCAGCCTGTGGGCAGGAATGCAGGGGAGCATTCGCAGAAGTGTCTCTTGAGTCCTGTAGTGAGGGAAAACCCACAGGCTTCCTTAGAGGTTCTCACATTTCCTTGAGCTTTACATTCCTTTCCAACAGCCCCTCCTCATGAGACCTCCTAAAGCCATCTCCAGGGTCTTAAACGCTGAGGTGTAACTTTGCTATTAAGGGAATGTATTTCCTCTTGATTCTAAAAACACAGCCTAAGCAAATCAGATGCCTGGTTCCAAGCATGTCTGTTGGTGGTTTTTTGACACTCAGTTTGCTGACCCACCTCCCACTTCCAAATCTTACTCGGTGAAAATCTGATGGCTGCGGACTTTTTGCACTGGGCATTTTAAAGTCTCTTCCAGAACAAATGTCCTTAGCACAAGTGGAAGTTGTAGCTCTGCATAGATATTTTTCAGCATATATCTTTTACTCTCCACCTTTACAGCTTTGAGTAAGAAATACGGGGCCCAGCAGTAAATATTCTGAAACTGACACACAGTCCAGGTTATCTGCACCAGAGTGCCAAGGAGAGTCTGGCTTACTGTTCCTTCTGAGACATCTAGAGTGTTTTTCCCTAGTCCGTACCCAGGAAAAATCTCAAGTGTTTTAACAGCTTGAATTGTTATTTGTGTGTGTGTGTGTGTGTGTGTGTGTGTGTGAGATTTGATTCCTCAGTCCTCTACAAACATGACTATTCTAAGTGCCAGTCCCTCATTAATGATCCCCCAGGGCTGTTGGAGATGGCCAGTATCTTCCCAAGGCGTGTATGTAGTCTTGGCTTGACAGACTTCATCCATGTTTCCATCTCAATTTGGGTCATATCTGCCAGTTGGTTCTTTCTGTGAATTTTGTTCTGATTAGCGTTTCCATTTTCATTCTCATATTTTGGGGAAGGAGAGGGCCAACAGTGCTGGAAATCAAGAAATGCCAACAGGAAAACCTGCCTCTTCAGGACGCTAACACTGAAAGAATGTCATTAAAAATGAGACCATCACTTCCGTATTGGCTGCTGAGTTAAAAATGGTGATCGTGAACTTGCTGTCATTGCCCCTCCCTGAATGTTGTGACCTGCTTGCCTGGCCTGCCCACCACTTTGGGTTTACTTCACTTCCTTTCTCTCTATGAAAACAACACTGATGATTCCCACTTCTTGCATCTCTTTCTTCTCTTAACTGCTAATTAAACTTCTCACATTTAATCATTAACTGCTCCTCACTAATCAACACCCATCCCCTCCCAGTGGAGGCCAGGCAGTAGTTCCCCGGGAAAACCTTCCCTGATTGCCCCAGACGGGTCAGATATCCCCAGCTTGCTCTCCCTGTGCTGGCCTCTGCCTTTCCTCTCATTCTCACAGTTTGCACTGTTACATTATTTATGCGGTGATTTGATTAATTTCTTCCCAAAGACCATAAGCTCAGTGAGGGGTCATTTCTATTTCGTGCATTAGGTGTTTTGAACACCTGCCCAGCGCCTGACGTTCCATCAGTATTTGCTGAATGAATGTTACATTATTTTACTGCCCTGGTGGTGGGGGTGGTAGGTCCTTTTGTAAGAACCTATCCAATTGAGCTGAAGTCTGACATTTACCACTTGGGGACCAGCCAGGAGCCAGTTTCCATCCCTGAGAAATCCTTTGAACATAAAGCCGACAGCCTATCTGTGTCGGGTTTTGTTCATTGATCCATCTTTCTAAACTCCTTATTATGGTCCTGCTCAAAGTTATTTTGCTGTTCTGTATAGGATCCACAGGACTCACTCTGTAGTGAACCGATAATTCATCCTAAAGCACACACAGTGGACATAATGCAATATTTGTTGACTTTCTAACATCATCTCTGACCTCCCTGTTTGTTATTTAGTACTGAAATCCCTCCCCTAGACTTTTCATGAGCACCAATCACACGCTTTTACAATAACAGCCTTTTAGGAACTGAACTGCTTAGTCTTAAGAATTTGTATTCAGTAGGTCAATTTAACCTTGAAATTTTCAGTGGTCTACTTGACCATCACAATAATTGGAAAAATGGTGTTTTTTTTTCTTTTTCAAAAATAAGCCATATTCTCTCAGTGGGCAAATTGTTTGCAGCCATCATTAAATCAGAGAAGTTATCAAGTATCTGCCGGGAACACTGGAGAGACCTTAAAATTAAAATCGCCCCTACTGTGGAATAGTTCCAGGAGTGTTTTCACCTCCAAATTGCAAGTTGCACATGGACAGACTCTTAGTCAAATAATTTTTAAGAATTAAATTATAGTTAGGAGAACAGGGTTCCACCTTGAGCTAAGGAATTGGAGGACTATGTTGATTCCACACTTCTTTTAAAAGATGGAATTTAAGGTAGAATTGAGGGCCACCTTTGATGTGACAATGACATACTTCCATGTCTGTGTCTTATAGAAAGATCTGTAAATAAGCCTCTGGCTTTTTAAAACTTTTTCTGATTACACCCTGATCATGAGAAAAACTGTGAACTGTGATGCATCTTCAGCCTTACTTACCTTTGTGATCCAGCCCAAAAGGCTTAGATAGAAGAGCAACTCCATTCTCTTCTGTTCCTTTTCATGAACCAAACCAATCTCATAATCACTTTTCAAATAATATAAGTTGATGATTATATGATGTAAAAGTAAGATTCTGTTCAGATTTAAAAAAGGGAAATATAGTTTACAAAGTCATGTCATTTCAATCATAAACAATGTTCCTGGAAGAGGTGAATCATTGCTTTCTTTGATTGCTGGGGTGGGAAAAGGTATCGGATTTCTTTACAGAAGGACTTGCCTTCAGTGCTTAGTCTTTATTAAAACTATTGACCACTTTATCCCCTGCCTTGCAGGACTGATGTAGCAACTTGCTGAAGTATGATATTGGGCATGTCATGTAAGCTATTACAAAATGCATTCTTTTTTCATCTTTAGAGCACATTTAAAATGTTCCATTATGCATTTTAAGGACCAAATAAACAGAGTTATGGAATAGCCTGAACTCTAGTCACCTCAAACATGCTGCTTTCATCACAGACCAGCTTTGTCTAACAACCAGCTCTATAGTCTGTGGGAATCCCACCAAGGGCCTCTGTGATTTACTAGAGCAAGTGCGTTAGTACCCAGGGACGCTAGATAGCAGGTAATAAAAACATTTAAAATAATTGTTAAGTAAAAGAATTGGAAACCTCACTTGGCATTAGTTCCACAATCACTCTTCTTTGCACCCAAACCACATGGGATTATGGAAACAGGGTAAAAAGCCAATGAAAAACTGAAAGAGGGAAGCAAAATTTGGTGTCAGATATGTTGCACCAGCTGTGTGTGTGCCAGGGAGCTGCAGTCAATCAATTCAGAGATGAAGTCAGGCCCACAGGCACCCACACCTGGGCATCGTGGTGGTGCGAGAACTCTGACCTGCACTAGGACACTTCCTGCACAGTTTTGCTGAGGGTTGACAGCTGGGGCAATAGACTGTGCTGAAAAGGTGGGAGTGGAGAGTGGCAGGGTGCCAGAAACAAGGGGTCAATCCTGAATGTCATGGGTCACAATGTTCTCCTTAGAACTTTAATAGTAGTAATTCCAGATAATCTGTTAAATGAACCGACAGTCACTTCATGTACTTCCTACAACCCTCCGAAGTAAGAATAATGAGACCCCTTTTGGAGGAGAACCAAGGGAGGCCAGGGGAGTTTAAATTCTGTGCATCAGCACACAAATTCACACTCAGCTCCATTTGACTTCAAAGCCTATACCCTTCTGTGTCCCTCAGTGAAAATGTGTTTGAAGCATGATCCCTCTAGTTGATGTATTTATGAGCAAAAACCATTAATAACTTACATAACACAAATAAAACCAGGGCAGAGTGTCCAGTATTGTATTAACTATCTATTGATATATAACAAATTACTGCCAACTCTTGTAATGGTGTCTGTGGATCAGGAGTCCAGGCACAGCTTGGTTGGCTTCTCTTGAAACCAGTTCACGTAAGGGGTTGGGCAGGGCGGAGGCCTCATCTGAAGCCCTGACTGTGGAGGGACCAGTTTGCAAGCTTGTGTCTTGTTGGCCACATTCGGGTTCTGAGAGTTGTTGGACTAGGACTGCAGTTCCCCGCTCTCTTTGGCTGGAAGCCCTGCTCCAGTCCTGAGCATGGGGGCCCTGCAACAGGGCAGCTTGCTTCATCAAAGCCAGCAAAGGGGATGGTGTCAGTAAGGGTGAAGTCACTGCCTGTGAAGCTTTGGGGATGAAGGGGAAGCCCATCCACTTTGCCAGGCTGGCCCACCCTCAGGAGGAGGGGGTTACACGTGGGCATGAATACCAGGAAAGGAGGATCATTAGGGGCCATCTGAGGGTCTGCCCTCAACAGGTAGAGAGATTAAAATGCCTTTTTATAAAAAATGATAAGGCTATAATCTCACTACTCAGCTTAATACTAAAATAAACATATAATTAAATTAATTCAAAAATAATTAAAAAGTCAATTTATGTAAAAAGTCCTAAATAACTCCAAGCTGTCCAGTGTGGGTTTGATTATGACTTTATCCTATCCTAAAAATATTCTGCAATCATATATCTCCAGTCACAAGCCATTAGAGCAGATTGGCAATTATTACAGCAGGAAAAGCTCAACATTGCTTTTTAAAGTGACAGTTCTTTCAGCTGGGTGAGGATAATTTTTAAGTAGTCTGTTTATTTTAAAGACACACAATATTTTTTTCCCTGTGACACAGAAATGAGTAACTCTAGGGAAAAGCCTGTCACACACAAAAGAGTTGACAAAACAATAATTTGCTTTAATTTATTTACAGTATTTATTGGGACAAAGATATTTCAGATTTTATTTTAAAAGAGACAACATAGTCATTAGTGGTCTACTGGACAAGAAAACAAAATTCTTCTGACATTCCCGGTTTGACCTAAGGTTCTACATGTTCAATATGTTGGCCAAGTCAAAATATACACAGAATTGAGATTTCATTTAATCTTCAGAGTTCACGGAACCCATCTAAGTTAGATTGAGTTAATCAGTATTTAAATAATTTCATCAGGGAAGGAATGTCTATTTAGGGTCTTTTCTAAATTGGACCATCAGTTACTTTTGAGCATAGTGATATATCAAGGTTTGCTTTAGAAACTTTAGCAATTACAAAAGACTAAGATATTTAAAAGAGAAAAAGTAAAAATGGTTGTGTTAAGGCTAGTTAATAAATGTAATTTTAACTATAATATTTTTTTACTATAGCTCTAAGGACAATTCAGAGAGGAAATAAAACACATTTTAGAAAAATTAAAAGATACAGTGAAATTTGGTCAACCATATAATTTGTTGCTCAGGTGGAGAACACTTTGAGAATGAAAGAGGATATTAAAAATATTTAATTTTTAAAATCATTTATATTGACCAATAAATTGTTTTATTATATTGGTGGATTTAGAGTTATATACAAAAATAGCTTTTAAAATGAAAATTTCCCCCCCAAAAAAGTCCATACATATTAAAATAAAACAACCCCAAAAAAAGACTTGTATGATAAATTTGAACATTAATACTATCACAAACAGAATAATTATTCATAATACATCTTCAGATACTTTTAATTGGATGTGTTGGTCATATCTCTCCCAAATACTATGCCCCTTGTACTCTTCTGCAGAATGCCTTATAAAACGTGGCCTTAATTTTTTTCAATGCATGTAATCTTCATCAAAGATGAATTTTACATTTTCTTATGTTCACAAAATTTGAAAATATCGACATGTTCACCTAACTCTGACCATGTTATACTATTTTTAATTGAATAAAACAATGGCTGTATAGGAACTGAGGTATTTGGAAAATTCAGAGCAAATTTTACTAATTGGGGCTTATTCTCAGTATAACTATGCTTATGATTGAATGGATAAATATTTGAGTGCAAACATCACATGCGTTCAAGTCAATCTTGGAAAAATATTTATTTTTACACAACTTGACAATTTGTCTTTATTATTATTTTAAATATTCTGCCAATTTTAGATGCTACAAAACTGTAGGCTTTCCAAATTTCTTGCAATTCTCATATAGAGTTTAAATTTATCCAAGTAAAAATAGGACTTCCTTCAAAAGATTCTTCCCACGAGGTGAGGTAGCCCGAGGCCATATACTAGAATATCAAAATTAAAATTGATCACTGTTCTAACTCTTAACCAGATTAGTTTGCTCATGTAAATTTGTTCTTTTCTCTTCTTGCTTTTATAAAGATAGAGTTCTATTTTTCCTTTTTATAGACTTTGTTTTCAATTGCTAAAATCACTAAAAACACCAAAAATCAAAAGCTGAAGCGTTTCGTGCTTTATTTGTTCAATATTTCAACTAAAAATGTTGCACTTTATTTTGAACAAATATATCCAAAATTTTACAGTCTTTGTCTTTAAAACAGGCCAATAACATTTAGTTGGATACTTGGAGTAATTTACAAAGTAGTTCATCAAAAATTTAAACACTTTTAAAATCTGATCTATAGATAACTTTCTAAAAGTACATAAAAATTGGAATTGAAAATGGGTATATTTAATTTAAAAGAAAAAGAATAACAGATGTTTCACTATTAACAGCATTGATTTCCAAAGCTATACTTTCATTTCGTGAATTGGCTAAAAAAAATATCAAACCTTTACTGGAATTAACTGATTTGTAATTTGAAACATCTGATGGTATTAATGTTATCTACATTTATACATGTTAACTGCTGGTGATCTTACTTTGAAACCTCAGTGTTAGCAGTTTCCCTAAGCTTAACCTTGTCTTAAAGCACGTGGGTCCCAGACCAGCAGCTTCAGTATCAATCAAAATTGTGTGTGTGTTCTATTGTAGCCTTTAGTTTTGTGGTTACCAAAGGTCCTAGGACAGCTTCATTACTAGTCTATTTTACATTGCTGTTTGCTCTATTTCAAACACAATCTAGAGGGACTTCCTCTTCTTCTTCTTCTTCTTCATCTTCTTCTTCTTCTTCCTCCACACTTCATGTATTGGGTGTCATATTCTGCACTTTTTGTGTATCCCTTAACTGATTCTGTGGGTAGTTAACTTAATTTTGTACTTGCCTGATAATTAATTGGTCCACTACCTTTACTACGGGTTTATTTTCACTGGTGAAAGCTATTTAGCCTTAGGGACATTTCCATCTATAGCAGTCTCTTTAACATATCCTGTAAGGTTGGCTTAGTGATGGTGAATTCCTTCAACTTTTGTTTATCTGAAAATTGTCTAATTCTTGCTCCAAATTTAAATGATAATCTTGCTGGTTAGCGTATTCCTGACTGGAGGTCCTTCTGTTTCATTGCATTAAATATATCATGCCACTCCCTCTGGCCTATAAGTTCTGCTGAGAAGTCTGCTGATAGCCTGATGGGGTTTTCTTTATAAGTAGTCTTTTTTGTCCCTCTGGCTGCCTTCAGTACTCTCTCCTTGTCCTTGATCTTTGGACAAGATCATTTTCATTATTACATGTCTTGGTGTTGTCTTCCTGGGTTCCTTTTGTTAGGCGCTCTCTGTGTTTCTATGACCTGAGTGTCTATTTCCTTACCCAACATGGGGAAGTTTTCAACAATTCTACCTCGAAGAGACTTTCTATCCCTTTGTTTCCCTCTTCCCCTTCTGGTAGTCCATTATGTGAATGTTGTTCTGCTTGGATTGATCACAGAGCTCTCTTATTATTCTTTCATTTCTAGAGATCCTTCTTTCTCTCTGTTTTCTGGCTTCATTGTTTTCTTGTTCCTAATTTCCATATCATTTACAACTTCTGCAAGCTGTGAAAGTCTGCTATTAAACCCCTCCATTGTATGTTTCATTTCAGGTACTGTATTCTTCAACTGTAAGTGGCCATGAGATTTTGCATATTTTTCTGTAGATCTGTGAGCATGTTTATGACTTTTACTTTGAAGTCTTTATCAAGAAGATTGGTGATTTTGGTTTCATTCAGCCCTCTTTCTGGTATTTTATCTTGTAGTTTTGTTTGGAACATATTCCTCTGCCTCCATGTTTTTAGATTCTGTGTTTCTTCCTATGGAGTAATAGCTTTAGAAGGAGGCACCCTCTAGTGCTTGAAATCTCCACACACCTTACTTTCCAGTGTGGGAGCCCCAGCTGTCGGCATGCAGCGGGCAGGGCCACCTGTCTGTCTGACTTGTAGTGGTCTGATTCCAGGCATGCAGTTTGCTTTGCCTGTGTCTTTGTGATCAGCACAGAAGTCTCTGCTGGAGTTGCTGTGGGTGGGGGCTGCCCTCTTCCTGGCCAGCAGCAGTGGCAGGGGCTGCAGGGTTAATGGAGTGGGGCAGGCTGGTGTGTGTGTGTCTGCCCAGGCCTGTTGCACAGGACCTGGCACTCCTGGGGAGAAAGTAGCTCCCAGGCTTGCTCCCACAGGAAGTTCCCTGGCTGACCGCAATGAGCCAGGAAAACTGGGGGAGGTCTACCCAGCCGCAAAGTTTGACGCCACTGCTGGGCCAAGTAGGCCGTCTTCAGGCCACATGTCACAGGGAGAAGCCTTGGAGCTGTGTTGCCAGCGAGGGGGATGGAGCATCTGGGGTTCCTGAGAGACCCCAAGCTGTTGGGCCAAGGGCGGGCTGGGGGGGTATCCTCCACCTGTTCTTTCTCCTGAGTAGAGAGCTCCGTCTAACCCTCACCCCTCTGGAGCCCCTCCCACCGTTGGAAGTCTTTCAAACTGCCCACGTTGCTTTTGTCTCATGCGTGCACCAGTGAGCTTACCTGTTCTCCACACGCAGCTGGAATCAGTCTCCCAGAACATTCCACCTGTCTTTGTTGTCCAGCCCCTCTAATCACCAGAGTACCATGGAATGTAGGCTTGTGCTCCTGGAGCAGATCTCGAGGGCCGGGTGTTCAGTGATCCTGGGCTTCTACGCACCCCCCATTCTGTTCCTCTTTCTTCCACCTGTGGGCTGAAGTGGGGGCAGGGCTTGGGTCCCACTGGATCTTGGCTTTACCACTTTACCCTTTTCAGTGATGTCTTTCCTTCTTCCCCAGATGTAGGTAGTCAGTTTAGTCTTCAGGCTGTGTTCAGATTGTTATATTTGCTGTATTTTCATGTTTTATGTGTTTTGGGGAGTAGGTTTTGCCTTCTCTTCCTACTCTGCCATCTTTTTTCCCAGAAGCCAATCAGAAACTTGTTAAAAAACAGTTTCTTAGGCTCCAACCCAGACCTCCTAAGTCAGGAGTCTAGCAACCAGTGTTGTTATAAAATCAGATGCTTTTGGTGTGTGATGAATTTTGAAAGACACTGCCAAAGAGTATAGTTGAAGGCCATCTTCTCCCTGTTGATATTTATTCTATAAAGAAAAATTTTCTTCAGGTTGACCTAAAATAAGCATAGTTGTATACTTTTAGAAACCACTGAGTAAATTGTTTACTATTAAAACAATCTTAGCTACTCTATTGAATAATCCATTCCTCTATTTGCATAACTGATAGTAGACTAAATTCATATATGTTAATATGCCTAATTATGTTTGAAAAGTTAGAAAATTAGATGATTTGTGAATCATTTATTAATAATTATATGCAGGAGGCATGGTATGCAGTTCTGAAGTAGAGGCATAAAGTAAATACGGTATTAAGTAAATGTCATGCCAGACAATTAGCAAAATTTTAATTCTAGCATCCTTTTTATTATACAGTATGGTCTTGTAAAATTGTTGAAAATTAAATATTATGTTCTTTCAAAAGGAGCATCATTATGCAATGACTTTAGTTAAATCATTTTAAAGAAGTAATTCACCTTTGCAACAATAGGGTTCACAGAATGATATAATTATTCTATACCTGGTCATTTTTTTTTTTTGCTTACAATGTTTGTTTTTGTTTGGTCTTTTTTACAAAATGTTTATAAAGGAAGAAGCAAAGCAGTTACACAGTTACATAGACATTTTACTAGAAATTGAAGCTGGGATTTAGGGCATTCTGCTATTTCTTTTTCCTCTTGGTCATGCAGCTCAGGATTTCCTTAATTCTCTCCACAGGCAAAAGGCACAGAGTGGATGTGCTGTGATGGTGCCTGGCAAGGCCGTGGAGTTTAGGAAGTAGTGGGCTGAGCAGAGAGGAGAGAAGGACTCTTCTCTCTCATCAGCTGGACTGATTTCTTCTCTCTTAGGTATTGTGTGTGTGTGTGTGTGTGTGTGTGGGTGTTTGGTTTTATTTTAATTTTGAGTTATTTATTCCAGGGAATTACATTGCAGGTCAGATGAATTATGAATGGTGAACATCTCACTATTTTATGGATGATCTGTTGTGCATGCTAAAGTAAGGGATCATTTCTATGGAGACAAACATGCACACCCATGTACACATCTGAGTGCATATATATGAACACACATACATACACACACTCATGCATGTTCGAGATACACTAGCATGCATATACACACATACATTTATTTATTTTTATATGTGTGTATTTTCATACAAATGAGCACTTACATATACCATGTGTAAGTATATATAATCATGGTATCTGTTAAATTAGATAATAGACATTATATACAGTTATATTTACATAAATGTTTTTGTAAAAGGCTCCACAATTCTTTCCTTCCTAAAGTATGAGATGATACATATTTATCTTAGGTGTATATATTTCATATATAATCCCCACCGACATTTTTTTCCCATTAAGCAAATACTAAGAGTTGCTTCTGAAATTTTTATTGTGGATCCTTCATATGTAGCTGCATCACTGAGTATGCAGCTTCTATAATAAATATGTGCATGCAGTCTGTAACTGTATTGGTTATATGAGGATTTTGGTTGAAAGAACTGTATTTCCTGTGATCTACATCCATGCCACTCATTGAGGTGGTCAATTCTCAGCACCATAGTGACATTCTGCTCTAAAATTGAACCTTTCTGCCAGCCCTGGGATTCAGCCTTCCTGACATACAGAAATGCTCAGGACCAACAGTGAGGAAACTGATTTTCTAATTGATAACACAATTAAGAGGGAATGATTTTGTTTCTCTCAATACTTAAGTTTTCCTAACCATCAGTCCATTCTTTTATTCATGTAACAAACATCTGTTAAATACCCACTGCATATGGGACATTGTACTAGATGTTGAGGGATGTGCCAGTGAGCAACACACTTATGTGTATCAAATTATTTCCTCTACTAACAGGTCAAGTTTGCTTATTAGTAACATGTGAACATGATCTCTGTTGGGAACAACAAGTAAAGAAAAATAACTGAATCTCCAACCAATCTAGCAAAACCTGCTACAGTATTAATTTATCCTGCACAAGAAGAACCACATTAAGGACTGCCAGTTTGAAATGCTTCCACTCAGTTTCAGGAAGTATCCATGACAGGTCATACATGATCTAATGTGTGAATTAGCTACAACTGTCAACATTTATGATTCAATGTCCCTCTTTTTTAGCCAAGGATAAATATCTCTTCTGAATCCATTGGATAACCAGGAGATACCTGAATCTTAACAATGTTAAGCTTTTGTGGTTATTGCTTTGGATAATTACCAAAATGATAAGAAAATATGTAAAAAGGTCATCATTTTGCAAGGAGATGCATTCCACACTTCCTCCTTCAAAATGTACTTTCAAAGGTGGGAATTACAACTTTTGCCATGGATTTAGAGAAAAATTACCAAATCCTTTTATTGAAAAGGATGAAATATGAACTGCCCATTATTTCTCTGCTTCCGGAACATTGTCATGCTGGTTGAGGGACATGAGTAAGTATCAGTGAAGATCATCAATAACAGGATCAATTATGCAACAGCGTATTAGCCACTCTGATTTTAACCACCTTCCAGGATGGCTGTCATTTATATCATAGGCCTTTGTGCCAATTCTTGAGTTATTTTTAGGATGTTGGAATTTTCTATATATAGGAAGGCATATTAACATGAAACATCAAAGTAACTTTTTGATTCCTCTCCTTTCTGTGACTACTAATTAAGTAGACTAGAGGCAGGGACTAGGCCTCAACAACCTAAAATTGGAAACTCTAATAGGTTATCTGCTTGAACAAGTATGGAGCAAAGGAATGACCCCAAGGATGTGTCTTTGGGGAGCTCTAAAATTCAAAGTGTAGGAAGCCAAATGTGAATAACAGAAGCTCAGGCAAACTGGGGAATAGCTTGTGCACGATGAGGCTAGAACCCTGTGTGATTGCCCCCGTTGGCACAGAAGGGCCTGAGCATCATTTCTGTGGGCTGACGTGTACATGCAGTTGGTGGGCACACCTTTCTAAGTTAATACCAGTGGGTACAGAGAGTTTGCAAACCAATTCCACGTCCACATCACAGTTGTCTGGCGTTCTGCAGCAGACAATTTTACCTTAATGTCAGGAACACACAGGTCACAGGTGGAGTCCTGGAGGGCCTCAGTCATTTTTCCTCCTCTTGTCATCTCTCAGGCCTATAGAATAGAGAACTATAAAGGACAAGCAGGCAGCAGCCAGCTGTGGGCACTTCAGGGGTTAGCAGGAGAAGTAGACGTCCTGGGGACTTGGGGGCAGCAGACTTCGGGGACTGTCCCCATCGTGGTCCTCGAAGTGGTTTCCCTACTGGGATGGCTGGCCCAATGCTTCAGGCCAGTCAACTGATGTTTGTGGGTCGGAGGACAAGGCAAAGCAGGACCCTGACCTGTAGTCCCAGTGCTTGGCCTTATGCAAAGGGTAATATTCCCATCCCCAAATACGCCCCCAGGGCCACTTTGCTGCCTTGGCCTCTGCCATCATCGTAAGTGGTTTTATGTATGTTTACATGAGCACACACACACATACACACACACACACACACACACACACACACACACACTTCCGCAGTCTGATTAATATCCATCAATTATCATCGCCGGCGCGAGAGCATCTGTTCCAGTTCTTTCATCAGTGCTAATGATGGATTTTCAGAACATTTTCCATGGGCACCTTGTGTTGTTACTACCTGGCCTTGCCTGAAAGGCGTATCTCCGGGAAGCCTGGTGGTCTGCTCCCTGCCAGACTCATCACCGCCGTCATCGCCCTGCTGACGGTCAGAGCAGCTCAGTTCCCGGAAGTGCCTCAAGTGGGATACTGAGCTGCGCTCGTGATGAGAGCAGCCTTGCGTGTGTTCTTGGTAGCACAGCTGCACCATCGGAGCACCAGTACTTCCCTCGGCATTGTATGGGGCCCGCCTCCCGACCTCAGCGTGGAGGTGGCCGTGGCAGAGCTCTTTGGGAACAGAATATTCCCATTCTGGGTTGAATTGTGTTCCCTCTCACATGTATATGTTAAATCTGATAAGGACTGAATTGTGTCCCCCCAAATCCATATGTTAAAGCTGTACCCCTCAATATGACTGTTTCTGGAGAGAGGGCTTCTGAGATGGCAAAGGTTAAATGAAGCCGTCAGGATGAACACCGATCTGGTAAGGCTGGTGCCTTCGGAAGAGGAGGAGGCACCAGAGTTCTCTCTCTGCACCCCCGGAGGAAGCAGCAAGACATCCTTTTGCAACCGAAGTAGACAATTCTCACCAGACACCAAACCTCCTGGCACCACAGTCTTGGATTTGCATCCTCCAGAGCTGTGAGAGAAGCAATTTCACTTGTTTAAGCTGCCAGACTGCGGTGTTTTGCTGTGGCACTAGAGTTCACTTAGACAGCCTTACCTGTCTGTACCTCCGAAGGTGAGTGGATTTGGAGATAGGCCCTTTAAAGAGGTAATTAAGTTAAAATGAGGTCACTCGGGTGGGCCCTAATCCAGTATGACTAGTGTCCTTATAAGAAGGGGAAATTTGGAAACAAACACAAAAGAAAGACTGTGGGAAGACACAGGGAGAAGAGAGCTGTCCACAAGCCTTGGAGAGAGGCCTCAGAAGAAACCACCTTGTCAACACCTTGATGTCTAATTTCTAGACTCCAGAACTGTGCTACAATACATTTCTGTGACTTAAGCCACCCATCTGAGTACTGTGCTTTGACAGCTCTAGCAAACTGATATGGCTGCAGAGAAGATCACAAACTTGCTGTCCGACAGAAACAGCAATAACATGAAGAGGTACACTTGAGAAAGACACGCCATGAGTTCACGGTGACACATCTCAAAGCTCCGCCCTGCAGTCCCTGGAGGCGCCAAGGAACAAGGGAGAGGAGCGGGCTTACCTGCACGTCCCCAGGCAGCTCTGAGCAATGGCGGGGAGGTTGACCACGGTTTTCAGTCTCAGCCCTTCCGTGAGGTCCTTGCAGACTTCAAGGCTGGGAAGGTCTTGACTTTCTTAGTGTCGCCCCAGGGCTGACAAGTGAGAATGGTCTTAAGTCAACTCAGCAACCACACTGAAGGTAAGGATGTAACCAGCAGGATCAAGTCATTTAGTGTGGCCAGTGAGGTTATCTCGGTTTTAAAAAATGACTTTTCAGCTGATTGCTGCCATCAACACAGTCAATCAACTTGACTAATTAGATTAG
Source organism: Manis pentadactyla (assembly GCF_030020395.1). Taxonomy (NCBI): domain Eukaryota; kingdom Metazoa; phylum Chordata; class Mammalia; order Pholidota; family Manidae; genus Manis; species Manis pentadactyla. The sequence goes on along the minus strand of NC_080035.1, from coordinate 62,192,806 downwards.
TTTTTCTTGTCATATAAAAGCTGATCTTCTTTGAAAACATTAACATTCTCATTTCTCATGTAACTCTTCAAAAGCCTATTAATTTATCTCATGGGTGTGTGCGAGGCGGGGGTCTATGCCCCATATTTTTGTATCTCTAGCATATAATGGGAACTCAAAGACATGTTGCTTGGCCTAACGCAGCAGAACACCGCTGGTGGCCCCCTCGGAATGCGCTGCCCACCCCCTCCCTGACGCTGGGAACGCTTGCTGGGAACGGCGGTGTTGGCTTTGCTCTCCCTCCTTCCTTGCTTCCTCCCTCAGTTCCTTCCCCCACTGCCCCTTCCAGGCCTCCTTCCAGCGTGAGGATCACCCCATTTAGCCCATACATTTCTGGACAGTGCCCTCAGGTCCATAATTAACCCACTGTAATTCTCCTAGGAAAATCTCACATGAGCTTAGGTATTTTCAAAGCAGAAAGTCTAATAATGGGATTTGACCTGAAGCTTCATTAATGTTAACAACATATATCTCTGCAGATACACTTTTATTTCAAAACCAGACACTTGAAGAAACAGTTTCATAGTGAAATTTCCTCTGAAGTCTCACCAATAATTAGGTGGGTTGTGTACTCTGGGCCTTTGACGGCCCCAATTTACACCTTGGTCTGAGCTTAGCTGTTAGAAGCAACTCATTCACTCTTGAAAGTGTCCCATTTTGAATGATGTATGATATGGTCATACCATATACTGTCTACATTTTCCTAAGGGCTGTTTTGACACCAAAAATAAACCATTATTTTAAGATCACATTTAAGGTGCTGAGATTTTTCTCAAGTACAGTAGCTATTCACTACCAGAGTTAGTGCTGTAGAACTATTTCCCAGTATAATTTTAACACATTACTGAACTAGAGGCTTCTAGTAAAATGGGGGTTACTGTTTTTAATTACTACCTTAATGGGAGTATCCTTAAAATAGTACCTTATTAAATTGACTGCTCATAAGAAAAAGGGTGACACAAGGTCCTAAAGTGCTTAGAACCAGTCTGCGAAGTATCTTTGGTGGGATATTATTTTTGTTACCTTAGCTAAGGTTACCTCCAGGCCGGGCTGCAATTACTCAGTTCCTAGCCATTTGAATGCTAGTTTCTCAGCTATTAGTCTTTACATTTATTATGTAGCATTTTACTTTTATTGTTTTAGCAAAATATCTTTTTGGAAAATGTTGCTTCTTCATTTCTTTGTCATCCATGATACCCAAATTCTAGATGTATTTGCGAAGTCTTTTCTTCATTCCTATCAACTTTGATTTAAACTGCACATAATTGTGTACAGATAAGCTATTACATTGAAAAACACAGAAACCGAAAGCCTCCTGCGTCAGCTGGCTGACTCCCAAGGCTGACTTCTCTGACATGACTCTCAGAGGATCGTTCCCTTCCATTTGATTAATTTAATCAACAACCGGCTGGCTGACATAAACATAAGCATAATCCCATCCTTATTGTTATTACCGAGCTATTTCATTTTAACCATCTCTGTTCTTTCTCTCGCATTGGGGTAGGAAGCCATGGAGTTATTGAAAATTCAATTACATCTCCTTCCCCAGGAGCAAAGGGACTCCTAGAGGGGGGCAGACATTGGCTTCAGGTCACCCAGAAAGTGCACTGACCCAGCCTCATGGCAAAGACCTTTAGAGCCCCACTGCTTACATCAAGTACTGATAAGTTTGAAAACTTGTATACAATTTGGGTGGATCGCATGGAGCCAATGACTGTGTCAGTTACTTGCAGTGGTGGGAAGGTAAGCTTCTCCATCTCCTCCTGTTTTTCCTCCTTCTTCTATCTTCCTTTTTGACAAAATTCCATTGAAAAATAATTCTAGAATTTGGGAAAGTGAGTAAGATATAAATCAAAGTTAAGGGGCCTTCTTTCCCCTACATCTCTTTATGGTAATGGAAACAGAAGAACACTCCTCAGATCTCCTTCACGAGCGATGAAGTGACACGTGGATGCCGGTGTTTTGCCTTGCGCTCTCCTCTCTCTTTCACCCTCTCTCTCTCCCCTTCTTCCTCTGGGCTTTGCTACACTCCGCCACACACTGACATTCTTTCCATTCCTAGGAGGAGGCGAGGCTTGTCCCCTCAGTCCTGGCTTCCGCCCCCGGTCCTGGGGCTGCGGCTCCTCCGTGGGCTCCGCATCCGCCACTCTTGGTAGATGCTTCTTGCAGTCCTGGTATAACAGGATGTTGAGGTGGAACGTTTCACTCTGGATCCTGCCAGAGCCCAAGGCAGTAGAGGCCACCTTCCCAGCTGAGACTGTAGACGACACACACATACAGACATAGAGGTGACAACATGTGTCCCCTTCATCCCTGGAAGAGCTGAACAGTGAGAGCCTGCCTGGCCATTTCTGAAAACAGAGCCGAGAAAAATTGCTGCATGAGGGAGCTGTCTCTGTTTGTCCTGTCAGATGTCAGAATTTGACAGGAAAAAGGATGCATGAGTGGCTAACTTGCGGCTCACACAGGTGACAGCAAGCAAGGGATTGCTTTAGAGCCTTTCAGACAGAGCAGCTGGAGGGGGAAAGGTCACAGGCCAGAGAAGCTGGAGGTGCCCCCCATGGCTGGGGCTGGAAGCACCCACAGCCAACCAGCCAGACCAGGGACCCTACTGGTTAGGGTAGTGGTTGTATCAGCTTCCATCCATGTTCCTTTCTCATTTGATGTTCCTTCCTCCACATTTTGTCCCCAGGGCTAATTATTGTGCCTGGCACATAGTAGGTGCTCAATATTTTTTGAAAAACCTGTGTTGAATGCAGTGAGTAATCTGTTTTTCCTTCCATTCTTTAAAATAGAGCTTTTGTTGTTATATTATTATTGTTATTATTATTAGAGTCTTCTGCTCTACCCTACGTGGCTACAGGTATAATTTGGCTTCTGGTCTTGCAGGTGTATAAAGAGAACGGTTTTACTTGTGTCCCGTTGCTCTTTTGGCTTCGTGCAATCCCCCAGAGCATTGGCTGCCACTTCTTGTGAGCTCTGGAAGTCTGTTGAATTTCTTTACGCCTTCCCTCTCTAATTTATAAAATAACAGTGTCATCTAAGGTTGGTCTTGTGCAGTTAATGATGTCCATGAATCACCCTTTCCTCAGGTAAATTCTAACAGCACCGGATTTTCAATAGTATTGCTCATTTGTTACTGTTTTAATGACTTTTTGTTTGTTTCTTTGTTTTTTGTTTTGTATCTTATTTATGATTCAAGATGCTTAGCTGAGTTAGAAATTTAAAATAGTGTAAGATATCTCATGTCAAATTATGTGCCTGGTCAGAAATTATTCCAAATCTTCTTCAAGGGATATATTGACTAGCACAGTAAGTCAACCACTAACTTCACCTAAAATTTGTGAAATAGGTAGAGATATGATTAGAAAAAACTCAAACCTAGAAATCTTATTTTCATGTTTGAACATCTGACAAGACACCTTTAGAGGCAATGTTAAGTAATAATTAGGCTATTAAATGCAAGTCTTTAATTTTTGCACAACCTGTCACACAAATTATATATAATAGTAAATTTTGTCCCTTGGAATAATTTATTCATTCATTACATGTTAATTAAACAGTGCTGAGTGCCAGGCCTTGTTCTAAGCAGCTATGTTAGGTGATCAATGAATAGAGCAGACAAAAGATTGCCTTCATGAACTTCCATGCTGGCATGTATGTGTGGGTGGCCATTCAGTAAAGCATGACGTAGTAAGCAGCTAAATAAACTAGACAGTACATATGTTAGTTAGGTTAGTTTGCCAGGGCTGCCCTACAAAGTGCTGGACCTGGGGTGTGGAGGCTTAAGCCACAGGAATGTACTATCTCAGTCGGAGGCTAACGCCTGAAATTAAGGCCCAGGCAGGATCCATTCCGTGGGGGACAATCTGTCCCAGCTGCTCTCCGTGGCTTGTAGATGCCTGTCTTCTCCCTGTATCTCCTGTTAGGGTTCGGGACTCCAGGGCTTCTCCAGAGAACAAACCACACAGGCAAGGAGATGTAAATCCAAGCAAAGTCTTTATTCAGCCAGCTATCTGGGGCCGACGGCACCTCCCCTGACATGCAGGTCGAGTCCGAGCTGTCGACCCCCAAGCAACTTTAGGTATAGATTATATAGGATTTTCACAGCCGTTGCACCAAAGCCCACACATTACCACAACCAATGAATTTAAAACACATCCCATACTTTAACCAATAAAGTTGAAACGGGGACCCGCCGCTTGCCTGACTTTTGCACAAGCATTCCTTAACGTCTTGTCACCAGTTTCGTCCCCCTTAGGGTATGGAAACTGGGTGGCTCTCGCTCTAGGGTGTTTCCTGCATTCCTTTACACTCCATGTTGTCCTCCTTCTGTGCATGTGTCCAAATTTCCTCTTTTGCATAAGGACACCAACCATGTTGGATTAAGACCTGTGGCTCCAGGAAGAGGGGTTCTCTGCCTGGGGCAAGTTCCCTTTCAATTCTGTGAAACCAAATAAAGGCACAGGCAAGAAGTTGGGGCTAAAAGGGCATTTATTGTCACGGCAGGAGGTCTCCCTCTCCTCCTTGCCCTCTCTCCCTGGCCAGCCCTGAGAGGAGCTCTGTGGGAGGGTCTCTGTGGTGACTGGCAGATGCCTGACCAATTATGGATGAGGAACTAAGGAGAAGACAGAATGGGTGTCTTTTTTCCACCCCTCCGCGGGGCCAGCACTCCTGTGACTGACCAGCTGCTCTGTCCCCGGTAAACATCCCATAAATGTGCAAACAAGCTCTTATTATATGCACAATGGGCCCTATCAAGGCCAGGTGGGAATCCTGGTCAGAAACTCCCATTTTCACCACAGAGCCCAGCCAAATGCCTTCATTTTAATTTGATCACCTCCATATAAAGATTCTCATTTCCACCTAAGGTCACATTCTGAGGTAGGGGTGCAGTTTAGGATTCCACCGTTTCTTTCTGAGGTTTGGGGGGAACACAGTTCAGCCTAGGACATAACGTCAGAGGTGGTGAGCACTTTAGACAGAAACCTAGAGTGTGGAAGGGAGCCACGTGGCTGTGTGCAGAGGAGGCAACCCTGTGATGCGCTAGATTATAGCCTGCAGCCTGGCCCTGAGTGCTGAGGGCCAGGGAAACCAGGAGCTGCCGCAGAAGGGTGGGGGGCCTTCTCCATGTGGCAGAGACGCCACTATGGGGCGGCTTCATTCCTGGAAGCTGGACAACTGTGTGATGCTGATGCTTCTTGGCATCATGGAACCTGCAGTGTTTTAAAGATACTTGCAGCTGTAATGAGTGTAAGAAGAGTTTACAAGAATGTTCAATGTACCGTGTAGGGCATTCCACTTCCTGGTGCACCACTATCCAGGGGGTGTCTTCTGTAGATCAGAACCAACTTGCTGCCCCTGCACAGAGCTTGCCCAGATTGCAGCGGTGGCCAGGCCCTGGCACGGTGCCTCTGTCTTCCCTCCACATTCTACCTGCACTGTGGCAAACGGGTGGAGAAGCAGGCACCATTCCCTTTTCATACGTTTTACTTGATGGAGGGCATTTTATTTAAAAGGAGTTCGTCTTAAGACCTGCGGTGTCTTTATCCAGGACAAGTGTTTCACCCTCAGGTTGTAAAATCTTGTGTCAAACTAGACCTGATTTGCTTTGCATGGCAGTGCAGTCTTGTTTGTCATGAAGTGTTTACTCCCTCAGATTATTGGGTCATTTTTCTCAATTTCTTAATTATTCAAAAAGAGGTAGTTGGGAAAAACATGTGGGCAAGAATATAGCAGATTTATGCATAACCATGGCTCCTTAGTCTCTGTACTTGTACAGTTTTCAAAGCATTTGACAATAGAGCCTTTACTTTGGCACAGAACTTTGGAGAAACAGAGATATCTATGCATTTGTATTTTAGCACAGCACCCTGGTCAGTAACAAATTCTTGGTAATAAAATATACATGATGGTTTTTCTCTGGCATAAGATCAGAGTTGAAAAAAATGTATTTTGCGTGGATTTCAAATGAGCTATGGTATGAATGATTAAGCACTATTAGAAAAATTTCAGGAGTATTACATTATACCTCTGATCCTTTAATAACTAGACCAAAGATTATCAACCTGTTTATTTCTAAGAGTAGGTGTTTGGGGACAGAGTCAGGCATGGCTGACATGCCACAGGCATTAACAGAAGGAAGAGGACAGCAAGAGAAAGTATGCAGTGAGGGGTGCACATTAGGTGTGCACCAAATGCTTTTTAAATGAGTTTCCTTGGAGAGAGAGAATGGGGAGGGGGGAGAGGGAGAGAGGGAGCTAGAGAAGCGAGGAGAGGCAAGCTATGGTAGGATGATAAATGAAAGTACCCCCACCATGAGTTAGGGACACCAAGACTTCTATTTTAATAATGCTGAAGGATGACTTAGCTTTTAAAAACAAATGCAAACACCTATGAATTCCAGCCAATTTTATGCAAAATTTGGGCTGCTGCCTCACCAATCATTAACATCACAGACTTGTGAATTTGGCACCTTTTCCCCTGCACACATTTTGAGTCTCTAATTCTGCTGTCAGTTTTTGGAAAGGCCTGGCCTCCCATGACGCTGCAGTTATATAAATCCCATCTCTGATCAGAATTAATCTTTGAAATTGTATCACATTTCAGGGGGGTTCATTTTCCTGACACTGAGCAGATCCCATGTACAATCCCAGAAAACTTCTTTCTAATCTCGCAGTGGGCTTTCAATTGAACAAGACAGCAGTAGACAGGCAAGCGGCGAGCCCCAATCAGTCGAGGTTGACAGGAGCCCATTAAAGGTGCGAAGATAAGTCATGTCTTGTTCGGATACTTCAGCTTGTGAAGTGAGAAAGGGACCTGCTGCTCGGAGCTGCCTGTTGGAGGTTGAACCTGGGACAGAAACTGTCAAATATCATCCCACCTGTGGTCATGGAACTATACAAATCAATTCATACAGATTTCTGAAATGTCTCTGAGTTTTTAAAGTTCACATTTGGATCACTTCCAGAAAATAACTTAATTTCTGTCAGATTTGTTCAAATCACTAAGACATTTTAAATGGCCGAAATGCCCTTTATCAAGTGCTCTTCCTCTTTCTACCCAGGGATGTGTCTATCATTGTCCTTACTGGGAGCGCCTATCCGTGCTGTTGTTAAAGGTGTTTGGGGCAGAGTGGGGAGTGTTGCATCTAATACAGACACTGCAGTTTCCCGACAGACAAAGCGTGTCATTGTGTCATCTGTGCGAGCTCCTAGCTGAAGAGCCTGTTTACAGCTCTCTTTTTAAGGTGTCACTTTTACTTAAAAGTCAACATTGTTCTTATCCCTTCCCTGGAATACCTACCATCTTGTATTACTTACTTTGACTCTAAACTCTGGGCCTGGATTGAGGCACAGGGCTGGCACTGCTGGCATGGGAGTGGCCAGTGGGGAATTTCTGGCCCTCTTTGCAATGGAGTCATCAGGCCTCAATTAGCATATTAAAGCTTTGAGGTCGTCAAGCCATTTCTCTCATTTCAGGAAACTCAGATGATAATCAAGGATCACACACATAGCTACTATGAAATAGGGGCAAAGACTGAGCACTTACCTGAAAATCAAGAGAAAATCAGTCTTCGAGGTTCAGGAAAATCTTCCAGAACAGGTGATAATTCAGTGGCACTAGAGGATGAGCAGGTAGCGGGGCCTTTGGAGTGAGCATTTCTGTCTCCCCTGTAGGCTGAGATCCCCGCCCCCAGGGTGCTGGGGCCTTGGAGGGGTGACCGGGTCGTGAGCGTGGAGCCCTCCTTAATGAAATTAGTGCCCTCGTCAGAACCGGACCATGCTGGCACCCTGATCTTGGACCTGAGTCCTCCTGAACTCTGAGGATTCAGTTTTCTGTTGCTTATCAGTTCCTCCGTCTGTTGTACTTGGTTTCGCAAGCCTAAGAGGACTACAACAGAGAGGAACCATGGAGTACTTTCCACATAGGGGAACAGTCCTGCAAAAGCCCCAGAGGGAGAAAGAGCAAATTGCTCACAAATTTAAGAAGAAAGGTCATGTTAGGAAAAGCATAAAACCTCAATGTGATTTATTCTCACCAGGAGGTTTAAACATTTTAACAGTAAGGTATTAACAAAGGGCCGCATGCTGGAAAATATTCCAGGAAGCTGCTCAAGCCGAGGGTGGGGGTTGAGGAGGGGGAAGTTGGTAAGGGCCTGGCTATACCTGTTTGGGTTTTTTTAAACCAACCAATGAAATTAAGACAAATGTAAGAGATGGCCCAATGTGGATATAATTGGCTTAGGCCACGTCCAGGAAACAGTGTGAACCCTGTGGTGCTCAGCCAATGAGGAACCAGGGGAGGGACTCGCGCACTAGGAGATAAATTACTGGAGCCAATCTCCCCAGGTGTTCCTGCTCCCCAGACACCCGATCTTGCAGGACTGTCATTAAAGCCTCCCTCTGCTGTTCTCTTTGTCTCCATCTCCACTTAATTGAGTTTGGACCAGTGAGTGTGTTTCTCACAGGTCACACACAGAATCATCTCTCAGAATGTTAGAGGTGGCTGAACATTTATCAAAGTGTCAGTTTGGCTTACAGAGAGTTGATCAAGGAGGCTCTTGTCTATAAATATTACCTTTTTGACACTTTATTTTGTAAGAAAAAATCTAGAAATTACATTATCATGATTTTGAAGATGTATTTTGAGGGAGACTATCTATGAATTGTTATTTATCAGTCAGCTGCAATGCCAAGTTCACTAAGCAAGTTCCCACTAAGGAGACAAAACAGGCAGAGGGATAACAATTTCATGTTCAGCAGTGTTATAAAGAATCTGACTTATGTCATTTAAATGTGAAAGCTCTCCCTTGTTGCAAAACTAAAATTTGGAAAGTGTCTGGTTTTAATAGAAGTTAAGGCCTCCTAACCCATCTAAGGGCTCCATGCTTTAATTTTGCAGTCATGAGCTAAAGGGCTGTCCCTCTTTCAAGCAGTGTTATTTCTTTTCAATTGTGTACCTGATTGAACTAAGAAAAATTCTTTCAGTTCAACTTAAATATCATTAATGAGTGAGAACAAAATTTTTAAATACACGATGAAATAACACTTTCTATAAATGTAACTAGAATGTGGAAATATGGAATTTGCTCCTTTAACACTATTTTCTAAGAATTGGCATATACAGATTGCAAACTATTGAACAACACAGAATCTTGTCCTCCAAATAGCATGAAAACCTGTTATTTTAAGATACTCTCAGTGCAATGAATTTCCAAGAACTTAAAAACATAGGCTTTACCTCTCCTTCTCATAGACATGATTTCGAGTTAAATAAAGGAATTCCTTATTTAGAAAAGAAAAAAAAAAAGAAAAAGAAGGAAAACAAGAGAGGGGGAAATACTTATTTTTTTTCAACTGAACATGAAAAAATAAGATATTCTTTCTGTTAACTTTAGAGAATTTTTGAAATAATGGAATAATAGCTAACATTTAATTACCCCTTAATATGTGCCAGAACTAGGCTAACCACTTTACTCTGATTATATAATTTAATTTTTACAACCATATAAGGTTGGTATGGATTTTATCATCTGCTTTCTACGGATGGAGAAGCAGCTTCAAGGGAAGGGTTTGCTTGCCTGCAGCCCCACCGCAGAGGGTAGGACTGAGGTGCCAACGCAGGCAGCCCACTCCCAGTCCTTCAGGGACAGTCCCTGGGACATTCACTCCCTGCCACATCACGCCTTTGAAAGGAAATTAACATTTTCCATATGAAATGCTTTATTAATATATGTGGTTTATTTTTGTTATTAAATCATATAGAAGAAGACAGATCTTTGTTATCCTTTCATTTTCTCCATTCGGATTCAGCTTGTTTTGTTTTTAATGCAGTTATACTCAGAGGAAGGGAAGTTAACTGACAAAAATCAATGGTGGATACTCACGAATGAAGGTTCATATATTAGCTACATCTGATTTTTTAAAAAATATGCCTTGCTTGGTTTCACTTATTTAAGGTATAATTGATTCTCTTCTAATTTGGAGAGCAATATAATTTCATGTTAGTTGCTATAAAGGTAGGATATAAGTTATAGGGGAAAAAAAGAAACAACAATTGTTCCCACTCCAAATAAAATTTCAGAAGAGTTAAGTTGCTTCTTCAATAACATAATCATTTAATAGCTCTGGTACTAAATTCCCAGATTTACTGACAAGTCAGATGAGAGGCAAAATCTATTCTTTTGCAGAGGCAGATGCCTTTGGTTTAAAGCTGTGCTTTTAATTTTTAAATTGCATTTACCTTGAATTTATAATGCACTAATACCTACCCATACGGACAGTACATTAAAATGAACCAATCAGTTTATCTTTCTTATAGGTAAGTAACTTATTTGCAATTGTTAGAATTCCCTCTTATTCTCCAAGTTACTCTTTTCCAAAGGCTGTTTGGCCCTATTTCTTAAACTTGACTACATTTGGATACCATGGATGCCACTGTTGTCTCAGGGAAAAACAAAAAAACCAAATGTTGTTGGGTGAATTGTTCTAGGGCAAAGGAATGGGGATTTTACCCCTAAATCTGATTGTTATGCCCCACAAAGTACTTCTAAGTTTAACAAGGAGGTAAACATTGATTATTTCCCACAAAGAAATGTAAAACTTTTATTTGGAAAAGTAGAGCTGTGGAGCATGTTGAATTTCAAAGTTTGATGGCTTTAGGATAATTAAAGGAAAAAGATCAAAAGCAAATTAATCTTAAATTTAAATACATAGACTGTGTATACAGGCACTGATGTTTATGTAAATTGAATAAGCATGTCAAATTCTAACCAGGTTAGTAGAACACCACCAAATGGGGAAAAGGGTCACAAAATTATGTTGCCACTTTATTCCTGAAGTCATGTGTTAAATGGCAGAGTTCCCATAATACCCCCAGCAGTTGTTGCTCATTATTGGGGTAGATTTATTTCTTGAAGCTGCAGACATCTTGCAGATGCGTGCTGAAAGGAATCCTTACGGTGAAATGAGGTCGCGGAATGTTTCGGGTGTACCCAAGCAACGAGGTTTCAGTATTTAAACATGCACGAAATCTGCAGTGCCCCCTACATCAGTCCTGGTGCTGTGGCTCCGGTGACTGTGGTCCAGGGGCTCGGGGGCTGCTGCCTCTGGGTGTCCTATCATCCCTCGTTCCTGTTGTCCCTGCTCTCTGCTGTCTGTTTCACACCCATGTTTATTCCCTGAAGCAGAGTTAACAATAGCCACTTAGCCAAAAGCTGATGAATCGTGTAGGGGCAGAACAGTTCAGGGGAAAACAAGACTGAATTCAACATCAGATGCTGCTGTCCTCGTGCCCACTGGCAGTCTAAGGGGCATTTTCCAGAGTGACTGGCTACTACTATTCACAAGCATCAAGGTCCTGAAGACAAGGAAGACCGAGGAACGGCACGGCTGGAGGACACTAAGGAGACGGGACCACAAGACCACTGTGGGATCTTGAATTCGTGCTGACAAAACAGACATTGCGGGGAAGGAAGGGTTGTGGCTTAGTGAATAGTTAGGGCCCGTGTTAACCTCCTAGTTCTGATGACTGCACCATGACTAACAGGATGTCAGCACTAGAAGCCAGGTGAAGCCTCTATGGGGGTGCTTTGTACTATTTTTGCAACTTTACTGCAAGTCTAAAGTTATTTCAACCTAGAAAGTATAAAACATTAAGAAGTTAAAGCACATTAAAGAGGGTAGTGTTGTATGATTTCAGAATACTAATAAGTGCTATGGGCTCAATTTTTGTGTCCCCCCCACCCCCAGACTGGTATGTTGAAATCTAGCCCCCAGGCTGATGGTATTAGGAAGTGGGCCTTTGGGAGGTGCTTAGGTTGGGAGGGGTGAGCCCTCAGGAGTGGGACTGGTGCTCCTATAAAGGAGCCCGCAGAGAGCTTCCTCGCCCTTCTGCCGGGAGGACTCAGGGAAAGACTCTGAGCCAGCAAGGAGAACAGACACTGGATCTCACAGTGCCTTGAACTTGAACTTCTGGCCTCCAGAACTGTGAGAAATAAATGTCTTGTTTATAAGCCACCAGTCAGTGGTATTGTGGATAGCTGGCTGCTCCGATGGACTAAGACAATAGACTATTTGGCCACACCCACCTTTTGTATTGGGTTGTTAATGCAACTGTGCAAACATGATTTTTACTTTTAAGCCACTATTTACATGCCTCCATACATGTCCCATGTATATGCTGTGTACATACCATGTACATGTTATGTATATACATAGTGTATATAACAACTCAGTCATTTTATGATGGCTTAACACTTGTGCACATTAAATGTTATAAATTGGAAAACCTTTTTTAGTAAATACCATATTTTAAATCCATGATCCCCATCTTTTTTCTGGGAACATGTAGCCTAAAGGACTTTATGAGCAGTGATCAAACTAGTAGAACAATTCTGAGGGTATGTAACATAACTAAGAATACCTCATTTTTTTGTGTCATCAGTTAATGTTTTCAAGAACCCAAGATTATAAACCATCAGTTAAAAATTATAGAAAGTGATAATATTAAAGTAGTAAAATAAATTTTAGTGGCATGAAGTAGCATTGGGCATTATTATTTCATTAACTCTCATGAATTTACTAATCTTTTAGCCAAAAAAATGTAATTATGAATACAACTGTTAAGTTATAGTATTATTCATTGAATTATTTTTCTCAAACTATTGAAAATTCCAATTGTTGTTAATTCACTTGATAAAGTTCCATTTTTTTCAGACTCTAAAGATTCAAATAGACTGAATTGAGACAAACCATCTGAGTAGTCGTCTGATTTATATTTCCATCACAGACAGGGATTAGCCACATGAAAAGGGTTCTCTTGTTGGGAGGAGGACTGTAGGCCCCTGCACATGCCTAGAGGTGCCATACCATTATTATTTTTTTATTCCTTTGCCCAACAGCGATTTGTGGCACTCTTACTTTACTCCAGGCAAATTCTAAATGCTTGGTGTGCACTTGGAAAAAGAGGTTCCTGCCCTTGTAGATCTTATATTGTGATAGAGGAGATGGGTAGTAGTCAATGAGTAAATAAATAAACGTCTAATATCACTTCAAGAAGTGATAAGAACCATGAAGTCAAGTAGGGGAAGAAGGTGTTAGACGTGCAGAAGGGCGACCGTTTTAAGTATAGTGGTCAAAGAAAGCTCCTGTGAAGAAATAGCATCTGCCTAAGGATGTAAATGTAATTTTACGTATTGGGAATGGCAAGGACAGTGGCCTTGAGAAGGGAAGGACTGGGTTGGAATCTGGGGGCCAACAAGAAGACCAGTGTGGCTACAGGGGAAAGAGCAAGGCGGAGATAAATTGGGGATGATGAAGAATCAGGAAGGTCTAGAATTTAGCGCACTGGAACATCTGACAAAGAGGTTGCATTTAATTCGAGTGCAGTGGAAGCCACTGGAGGGTATTGGGACGAGGTGTAACATGATCTGATTGATGCAGATTTTGGACAGGTCACTTGGGCAGCTTTGAAACGAAGTACTGTAGAAAAGAGTACATATGGGGACTTGAGTGAGGAGGCAATTACTGAAGCTCAGCAAGCGGTGAGAGTGGCTTGAGGTTGGTAGATAGCAGTCCTGTTAGTCCTGTTGTGAGAACCCAGAATAATGTGTTACTGGATTAGGTGACAGGTAGAAAGACAGAGCCTGTGGATGACTCCTGCATTTTTTCACCTGCACAGAAGGGTGAATGGTGGTGCCAACTTCTGAGAGGGAAAGTGCTGGGGCGGAGCAGCAGTCAGGGGTGGGAGTGGAGGCAGGGGTGGGAGTGAGTCTGGATAGTCATAGTGATGGGGATTGGGGAACAGTACAAAGAGGGGGTCTAAGGAGCAGTCACAGAGGCAGCACTGAGCTCGGGCACCAAAGGAACTAAGCCCTAGGAAGGGACGAATGGCTGTTCTCTGGCACCTGCTGCATCAGTGTCACCAGCAGGAGCGTGGCCCCACAGAAGCGATTCCTCTCAGGTAAGCCGCACTGGGGTCGCCAGTATCTACTGTCTATGCTAATCCCAGGTCTTCCACTCAGAACTTGGTTTTGGAGAGACAGAAAGGGCTGAGATTCCCTTTCTTCTTTCTTTACCTATTTTCTTTGTCATCGCAGTCCCTTTTGTAGGAAAACCTTTCAAAAATATGCATATGTTTAATACATGTGTATTTATGTGAACATAGGTATAAACAAAATGAAAGCAAACCAGTACTAGTGAACATAACCACTTTTTAATCTGTCTTTTGACAAAATCCCTTCTCCCTTCTGAAGAAATGGGATATTCACTGTTTCCTTTGTTTCTGGAAAATACTCCCTCAAGAAAATAACCCCTGTCTCATGCCCTGAGAAGGCGTGGGGGGAATTGCAGGGGAGGAATCAGAATGGCGCGTCCTCTTTTATGTCTCAGAACTGCTTTAAATTAATGCTTGTATGTCTCCCTGCCACTCAAATATGCACCCAAGTTTCATAATTCATTAGTTAAGGCAATCAAGTCAAACTTCTTCTTCATCCTCATTTAAAACTTTACTCTTAACCTAATTTGTTTATGTACCATTAAAATTTTTTGTTTTTGTAAATACTATCACATAAATAACCAGAGTTCTTTTTTAATACAATTATAAAAGAAACAGTTTTCAAGTATGCAAAAAATCTGGTAGTGATTGGGAAACTTGGAAGTTTTCAGGCTATGTTGCTTTAAATTGCAGAACTAGGAACATTAAAGATATAATGCTTTTTAAAAATTATTATTTTCATAGGTATATTCAATTAGTGACTCAGAAATACAACAAACAATAACATAACAGATTAGTACTGAATGTACTGACAGAATAACTGTAAAATAATGTATTACTTCCTGAAGTATCATGGACCCAAAATAAAGCCCATTGTTGCCATTAAAAAAATATATTGGCATATGTAACTTTGTTTTCTTGAAACTTAAAAAGAGTTAATAATAAATTCACAGGTAAGTGTGGGTCCTCAGAGCACTGATTCACCTTTGTCTGGCATTTGGTGCATCTCCCTGGCCTAGTGATTTAAAAGAGAACTTTTCATCTCAGCCTTGAATGTAGACCCCATATGAGCCCTGGAAGGATCATTTCTCTCCAGATAGAAGCATATTCCGTGATAGGTGGTCTTTCGGCCGGTCATTCGTCTGCAGCTCAGGGGATTCGGAGCAGGTGCTGAACAGAGGGCTCAGTCCGCTGGGTTCATCGTCAGCCTTCTTAGGTGGGGGGTGAAGAGGAGGGAAGTCTCCAGGCGGCCCCAGGAGGCCGGAGCGCAATGGCCCACAGATGGCGAGGCTGCATGGTGGGGCGCTGGCCCCCAGAAGGCGCCGCCTTTCCCTGGCAATTGCAGGTTGTGTGCCAAACATCGCTCTCCCCATTCAATTGCCTTTGCTTTTCCCCACCGCGCTTTTCAGACCTGCAATTCTTCGAGCCTTCTGTGAACCCTGAGCACGTCCAGGGTGGGAAACATTTCAGTAACTCATCGTTTTGGCTTTGTGGAAACGTGGGAATTCTAGACTGTTCTGAGAAACAAATGGGAAGTTACTATAGCAATGACCAAATCAGGTCTCGGTGGGGACCAGGACAGTTCAAGTCATTCGATTTGGTTTTAGCTGTTGCCTCAGTGATGAGAGAAGCTATGGTTAATTAACAGCCTACTACTATGGTTATATCTGGGTTATCACTGAATGGACCATAAAGTGATTTTTTGGAGCTACATACCTTCCAGCTCTCCTTGAAATAATTCTAACATGCAAGGCAGGCTATAAAGATAAAATAAGTTTCTGGAAGAGGGCCCTCTAAGTTACCTAGCAGAGCAATTATTCCTTCATGATACAATAAGGAATTGTATTAGCAATGACGTATCAACCCGCCGGGGTGACCACTACTTTGGTCAGAATGCTGTAAAGAATAAAATCATTCTAAATGAGTGTGATTTTAATTTTTTCTCATTTAAAATACTAAATGCTGGTTTTCCTGTTTCAAGATAATCAATACACCATTTGTTTTTCTGTCAAAGAAACTGCATTAAAAAGAAAAAAAGTAAATGCCTTTCTATCTTATTTTTCAACAATGGTAGTAAAGATTTTGGAAAAAATCTGCTCTATTCCCTAAGATTCCTTACAGGGTTAATTATATATCTTCTATTCCTTTCTTACCTGTGTTTTACAACATGAGCACTGACAACAATTCAAATGAATTTCTAGGTTTCTAAATAGCCCAATGTTTTATCACCTTGAACCAGAATTTGTGCTGATTCACAATCCTCAGAGACAGTTTATTCTCAGAATAAGTTTAGAAATGGATTTTTATTTCAGAATGTTCAAAAGCCCTGGATAAAGTATGTCCATCTGTATTTAATCTGAGCATGTAGTTACCCATCAAAATTGGCCATATTACAAATATGTGTGTATGTGTGTATACTTTGGAGATATGTATATATATCTCCAAATTATGAACCCGCTAAGGAGCAGTTACATGGTAATAACCTCCATTCACTGCTCGTCTGTATCTTAAGTACAAAAATCCAGTACTTGTTAACATTATTCACCTTTGTAAGAACCTCTTCACTTACTCTTGGGAGAAAAGTGTTTTTATTGTTCTCACCAGCATAGAGAATGTAAAACAAAAACTTGTAACTTTTGAACTTTCGGACAACTTCTGCACATGGCAGCCCAGAATTTATTGTCTGTTACATTTGGAATTCTAACGCCGTTTAAACCCTGAGGTGGCCACAAAAGAAAAGCAGGAAGAGTAAGGAGATGGATTTTCAGCAAAAAAATCATACCTGATAAAAGCTAGAACCGAGAGGAGTGAGGAGAAAGAACAGGCCGTTGGGGAGGGAGCATTAACACGCGTACGCCGTGTCTCTGAGCTGCATTCAGTGCCCACTTAGATTTGGAGTTTGAAGTTAGTTACTTATTATTATTATTAAAAAGTTAGCCCAATATGCTAATTTTTGAAAATAAATAGATGCCTATCTCTCAGTCATTTTACACTTTGTCGCATAAACGCAGGAAACAGTGGCAGAGACACCCTGGCTTCCTCCCACTCTGTCCCCTCCTTCTGCGTCTTTGCAAACCCCTGAAATTCCTTTCACCTCTCCGACCTGCCGATGAAACCCCTGTCTGGTGAAGAGCTGAAACTCATTCCTCCAGGGTCTGCACCCGGACCTCGACCCCCTTGGGTGCAGGCAGGGGGCTGAGGGACACTGACTTGGAAGGGAGCGTGGTTACCGAGCCTCCCAGGCCCAGGAGCAGACGCCGAGCTGTCTCCTGGCAGCCCTCACCGCTCAGTCCCACCCTGGCTCCACGGCTCACCAAGGACACACCTGGGGACCAGTTAGAGTCCCAGCCCTGGTTCTGATGACCTTAGGTCCAAAAGGTGGGAGGAGGCTGGGCACCAGTGCTGCTTTCCCCCCCGGAACCGCAGGGACGGCGGTGGGCTGACCGCAGAAAGTGGAGGTGGCCTTCTAGGGCTTTGTCATGTTGCCGAATAGGAGGCACCGTGACCTAACTGGCTGGGAGGGGGACAGAGACTGGCTGGCATTGACGGGCTGGGGAATAAAGACTTATGAGCAACCCTGTGCTGAACAGAGGGATCGACAAGAGAAACAGAGGTGCTGGGTGTTTGGAGCTGCTGGCTGAGGTCAGTGACCACGAGTTTACAGTGCAGCCAGTCTTCCTGGTTGTGCGGTTCTGTCCAGTTTGGGATAAACCATATGTGATAAAGCAGGTAAATATTCATCCTCCCTCCCTCTGTGGCGGGTGTGGGTTACAGCCCTGACCTTGGTAAACAAACACTTCTCTTTAGGGTTTGGAAACATTTGGTGTGTTTATAGCCTACCTTATTGTAGATGGGAGCTAAGGTGTTTCTGAAATACTGGGCATGATGTGTGGACCCTTACATTACAGTCTTCAGTGACTCCTTGAAGAGAGATGGGAGAAGATTACATTTGCAAGGTCTTCTGGTCATTTGCAGATGGGACCAGTGACACACTTTTTATTGAAACAATTACTCAGTCTATTCAACAAACATTTATTAAGAGCCTATTATGTGCCAGGTACCTTTCCAGGCATGGGGTACAAAGGTAAACAAGGTAGGCACAGTTGCACTTCCATGATGCTTACCTGAATGCATGCTAATTGGCTAAAAATAGTCAAACATACTAGAAAGAAAAGTGCAGGTTCCGTGTGTGTGTGTGTGTGTTGGGGGTGCTCTAAGGGGCTGAGTCCCAGGAGGGAGGGCCATCGGCATTGGGCTGGGAGCTGGCTGTCACACCCATTTCCCACTTTGCCTATTCCACTCCTGGACCCAGTTTGGTATGGTAAATCCTTTCTGAAACTTCCCTAGAACATTCTTTTCTTCTCTTTTTTTTTTTTTTTTTTTTGCTGTGAATGTTTAACAGAATAAGAGTAATGGACTGTGTTGATCCTTTCCTCAAACTCAGAGCAACTTTTTGTTCTATTCTTCTTTTTAATAGAGTTCTTAGATTATTAAACAATTACTAAAATATTAAACTATTAAGAAATTCAAAATCAAACCTTAAATCAGCTTACATAAATTCCTATTGTTCTGTAGTTTTTTTCTCAACTGATAGGAAATATACAATGTGAGGCAGTTAACCACTGAAATTGGACAAAGTATAAAGGTGAGATATTTCCTAATTTTCTATACAATAGGTATTTTCTGGAATGCTTTTTCTTCTTCAATATACATTTTCATAAGTAATGCTATTTTTGTGGAATGTGACCAAGCATTTCCCAGAGTTCTGTTTTGAGAACATGAGGAATACTAGAAGAATTTACCATTTGTCCTCATCGGCTTGGTGAAAAGCAGATGTCCAGTGCAGTTCCCACAGGTCCGGCGGATGTGATTAGCAAGCAAGGTTGAATTTTTGAGACCACATACTTGAAAGCTAAACAAACACATGTAGAGACATGTGGGATATTGCAGCCCATCCCATTTATACAGTTTTTATCCAGTATTATACTCATTTTTATTTCTTGAATCATAATTGTTAAAATAACAAATGTACTGCATTTATCCAATCAAAAGTAATGCAGGTGGATTTATGCACATGCTTTCTTTCCTGTAAGCTTAGAGAAAACATAATTGTGTTATTTTTATAGTTAGAAGCTCTATGAAGGTGAATTTCTTAAAACACCATCCTTCGGCAGAGGGTAGCATTTTAAGTTACGAAAGTTTACCTCTTTGCCAAGTCTACATAAAAATAATCGGATGACATTTCTCATCAAAATAAGTTGTCCGTCAAATTATGTCAAAGAATAAATTAGCAAAAACTTTCAACAACAAATCCTCTTTCTCTGTTTGCTTTTGCCCTCCAGAGATTAGGGAGCAGCCCCAGCTTCTGTGTGCAAACGGTCAGGGTAAGTTTTAGTGTCTCACTCAGTATTTCTTCACGAGATTCCAGGATGATTACAGAGTACCTTTTCAATTGCAAGCTGCTTAACGATATTTAACTTGTCATTTTTCAATACTGTTTAGCCTGTGATATAAAACCTGCAACATTAAGGAATAAATTATATTCCAGAATTTGCTAGGCAGTCTACTTTTTGATCTCCTATTGGATTGAAAACTAGCCCAATAAGGATGATCTTGTGTAGTCATGGGCTGAATTGGAGTAGACGAACCCTTTTCTGAAAATCACTCCATGTTCTTGATAGTGAGTTGTTCCACACAGACTGTGCCATGCCATGGGGGGGCAATTCAAACAGAGGGATGTTGGGGAAGCATGACGTATTCGTGGGAAGATAACTGGTCCAGGTTGACTGTATAAAGCAGAAAGGAATTACATAGGAAAGCAGGAGAAAACAGAGGGCATTGGTGGATTTTTATAATACTCATCCTTTATAAAATAACATGGAAAACATGCTAGCTAAAGAAACATTGGAAAAGTCAGAAAAGCCAACATTTTAATGTAACTTGATTTTCATTGAGGAGAAAACATCCCAAATGTACTTTTTTAGATGGTAAGAGGAAAAACAATGGTTCACTTTAAGAAATAGGACGTATGATGTTAAAAACATTGACCATCACATCCAATCTATTTTTCATAAATATTTTTAAAACAAATGGAAAGTACTAGTACTATAAATAAAGTAGATTGTTTTAACTGATAGTCTTAACCTTCTACCACACTCAGAGTTCCTTGGCTTTTATAAATTGAAACTATGTCTTCTGTGTGGTGAATCAGACTAAGTCTCAAGTTAAAAAGAAGAGGTAGTGTTGCCCTCCTGTGGCTGTTTCAAAGCCCAGGTCGGTGCTTAAAAAGGCCTGGTATGAGGAATATCCTTTATAGGCAGAGGAATTAGCCCTGGTGGTTTGAACAGCCTCTTTTATTTGGTCTGGTTCAGGAATGCCACGGGACCAGTGAGGTAAGGCCATCGAGGTCCCCCTTGGGGCAGCTGCAAGGAGTGTGACGCAATGCAAGTGGAGGCATGGGGTAGGATCTCAGCTCTCACTGAAATCTTTACTAAGTCACGAATCAGTCTCTCTAGTTGAGACTCTTAAAAATTGGGATCCCCATTCATTTCCTCAAATCCCTTCCGTTTTGGATCTTCAGTCTGTCCTGTGCTCTGCTTCCCTGTCCGAGGTCACCATCGTCTCTTACTCAAAGTGAAACCGCTCAGATGGTCTTTCCCAGGGATCCCGAGACACCAAGAATGTTGGCTGCTGATCTCAGGCTGGCTTCCCACTTGTGATCCTTAGAAAGTTCCTTTCCTGGTAGGTCTTACTCCTCTTCAATAAAGAATAAAAGGACGAGAGAGGTGAACCCACACTTTCTGAGCATCTTTTCAGAACCTCAGCCCTCCTTGTGCTCTCTCTGCCTTGTATGAATGCATTGTTAGGCATATAATGACGCAGGTCATTATAGGATCTGATCCCGAAGGAATCACAGTGTGCATTGTTATCCCCAGTTTACAGATAAAGAAGTTAAGGCTCAGTGAGCTTAACTGACTTCATTAGGTTAACAGAGGCAAGCAGTGGAATAATTAGGGTCCAATCCAGACATACTGGATTCGATGGGAATGAGTATTACTAAAATTGACCAAGTTAGATTACTCAGTGTGCATGTTTGGGAAATACCAAGCTGAGCAAAGATGGGTAACTTTCCTTCCAGTTCTCATGGCCTTTGATACCTAAGTGCCCACAGTGATGTACACCTTTCCAAACATCCTTGATCACAGATCAGTGCTCTATAGGGCACATTTTGAAAGCATTGATATATGCCCACAGATTTTCCAATATCTCATCTAACCAAAGATCTTCCCTGATTATTTCCTGCATCCCTAAGAGCTATTGTCTTGATTTGTGTTTCTTTCTATAACTGTCTTTAATGATATTTATCATATGATTTATTTTAGTGCTGAAATTTCATTAACTACTTGTAAAATTTCCAATTCCTAGAGGCAGACATTCATTTAGAGATCGGTACAGTACCATTCAAGGAATAAGTACTCAGTAAATAGTGGAATATGAGAATAAAATGATGTGGTTATGCAAATTACAATTTATATTTAAGTTCCCTGGGATGTTCATGGCTGGCATGTCATGTATCTCTGACAGGTTATTACTGTTCCCAGAGGCACTGCCTATCTTACCCAGAAGGGTGTCTAAAATGAAAATTGCAGGCATCCAGACCCTGTCAGAGAGGATTTGATTGAAAGGAGATTTCAAGGCCCTTTAAATCACATGCCCATTGTTAGAACCTTAGCATTAGAAGGGATTATATGAGTCTGAAAGATTAAAGAAATAGAGACTTATTTCATCTGTGATGATTTATTCTTCCTACATCTCGCCCACTCTGCGGCTGCGTCTTCCTTGAGCCTAGCAAAGCTCCAAACAGGAGTTCACTCAACAGCACCTACTCAGCTCAGAGAGCAAATACAGTCATAGAATTTCAGGCTGCAGGAGCTCTTAGAGGTCATCTTGCCAGGTTATTTTCAAACTGTGTAGGATGTTGGGATGGGGAGGTCTCAGAAGGTTTGATTACATTTTTATTTCACAAGATATGCTTAAATATCTCTAACACTTAAAAATGTTAACACGTCAGATACCACTTTTCCTTTGACTAGAGCTGCGAATTTTTAACTTCTGTCACATACCTGATGAAGGAATATTCTGCACCGGAAGATTAATTACCAATTGTTTTGATCACGATTTCTCAGGGTCAGTACAGTCTCTTGAAACAAATTGGGTATTATGACCTATATAAAATCGTAATCCTTAGTCATAACAGTTTCTTTGTCCTGGCTGCTGGACTTTCTCGTAATAAAAGTTTAAAGGGCAACCGATGAAATATGCTGATTCTAATGAAGTATCACCTTTGCTGTTTTATATTTTGGGTTTTTCCTGTGATGGTGTCTGAAAACTCTTGTTCCAGAACTTTCCCCGCGGTTTGTAATGGGAGAAACCTGGGCCCATTAAATAGCATTAAAATCTGTATCTTAACTCCAAGTTTGCTGTTTTGCTTTCCAATACATTCTGCTATGTTTTTGTTTAGAGCCAAACCCTAGCATGGAATGGTTGGTGAAGAGGACGTAAGTTATTTAATGAATAAGAAATTAAAAACTATGAAGCTTTCATTTTTAAATTTCATATGAAGTCTCTTTTTGATCAAAGTGCAGAACAGCCTAAATTTGATTGATGGAAGTCTATGCTGATCTGCATTCATTATAATCACTAAGAATAAATTTTGGTTCCTACTGATTTGGCCTTTGTTGAGTTTTCAAGACTCTTCATTTTTGAGAACACAGGATAATAGACAGGCATTTGCAAAAGGATGCTCCAATAGGAACTCAGGAAACTCACCTTCCTTTCAGAGTGGAGTCAGGGCAGACTGGTGAAGGAAGACTGTGACACCCCCAGCCTGAGCGAATGCGTCTCCCCATCTGTGGGGTAAGCCAGGCGCGGATCGCTCAGGGGTCACTTCCAGAATAGTATTAGCAGGAGTGCTAACCTTGCCCTGCCCGACCATCTGGAAGGCAGATGCTGAGACTGGGGTTTCTGTTCTTGGTCAAGCTCACGGCCTTGCATTTTCTGTGCCTCAGGCTGACAGACATTTAACTTTTGAAAGTAAAACGTGTAAGTTTCATAAGACAGGCATTCTATCTACAAACTTTCCATGACCAGTTTTTCTTCCGGCAGGGTAATTTGTGTTCATTTGAATTCAGAAAAAATATAAATGCATGATAGCTTGTTTACTTTCTGTTCCTCCTTTGGTTTGGTTAACGAATGGACTCGACAGTTATAATAAGGCCCTAATTACCATCTTTACACTTTGCCCGGAGACCATCTTTGGAAAGGCGTGGAAGTTAAGAGTGTGGAGAAAAGATACCTTCTACTTTTTATTATATTTTGGAACATCTTAAAGAAGGGATAATTTTAAGAGTAAGCTATTTTCATAATATGAACTGTCCAGAAGAATGCCTTCTATTTCTATTCCTAAAAGCTGTTTATACTGTGGATGGTGATCAAACCCTTTTTGAAAGAATTTTAAAAATCCGTCATTAGAACCCAAGCCTAGGAAGTAATGACTTTGCCAAACCTTTTATTCCATGACCTTATTAGCTTTTAATTCTTTAATTCCTAAATTCACTAATTCATTCAAAACATATTTATTAATTATACAGTAGTATGTTTCAGAAAAACAAAACATGTAGAGAACAATTGATTTTAGTGACTTTTTATATACTTACAAATATATACACCCAATGAAAAATACATAAAAATTGGAAAAGCAATTATATTCCAGATATTGAAACACAAACACAAAGATGAATCTTGACATTCTGAGGCAGAGGAGTCACCTCAGTTGAGGACATTTGTAAAACGTCCTAGAATGAGCCATGGTGAGAGCTCTAACACAGTGATGTGTCAGGCGCTACGGACATTCAGAGGAGGACACTGAACTTCTTTGGGAGGAGGGGAGCATGGACGAGGTACTGGGAACTTGGGGCAGATGAGGCGCGGGAGGTCCCAAGTCGGGCAAGAAGGGAACTACCTTACATGCAGAGGGAATAGAATGTGCAAATGCTCAGGGCTGTGTGAGAGCTGACATATTTGATAACGGTGAGTGATTAGGTCAGGACGCAATGCACTGGGAGAGGCATCGCAGGGGAGGTAGTGAACGTGTGCCCAGGGAGGCTCACCGCAAAGGCCGAAGGGGCCGAACAGTGGCCCCTGAAAGATAAAGATATATCCATGCCCTAATCCCTGGAACCTGTTAATATTACCTTACTTGTAGGAAGGACTTTAATAAACCTAAGTTAAGGATCTTGAGATGAAGAGATCGTTCTAGATTATCTGGAGGAGCCCTAACTCCAATCTCAAGTGTCTGTCCAAGAACAGAAGAGAAGACGCAGAGGAGGAGGCCATGTGAAGACACAGGCAGACCGGAGTGCATGCCAAAGATGGCCTCCAGCCACCAGAAGCTTCAAGAGGCAGAGGAAAGAGTCTCCTAGCCTCTGGAGGGAGCACAGCCCTGGCCTATATCTCAGTCTTGGACTTCTTGCCTCTAGAACTTGAGAGAAGACATTCTAGCAAGTCTGGTAGCTTGTTATGGCAGCCGCAAGAAACTAGTACAGAAGACATGACAGCCATATGATAAAGACTTTCTATGGACTTTAGTTGGGAGTGAAGCCACCAATTTGTGTCACAACTCTGAGGAGGGAAAAGTTACCCTTTGTGGCCAAGATGCAAGAAATCACAGGTTTTCCTAAGAATTACAAGGTGTAAAGAGCCAATTTTATGTCTGTTTTATGAGTGCACCTCAGCATAAATACCCAAAACTACTTATTTTTTATGCATAAAATTAAAATCTCAATCACTTAGTACTTTTCATAGGAAACCACAGTGTTCAGTATACTGGTTGCACTGAAATCAAAGACACTGTCTTCAATAAGACATCCCTTTTAAAATAAATATTATTTAGATATATGATTTTTTGTTGTTGTTGGGCACAGGGAAGTTGTCTACCTGAGTTCCTTAAGCTCAGTCCTGATTTGAGCAATTTTCTTAGCCCATCTGAACATTTATCTAGTAGTTTGTTAAAGTATAATGATATTTTCCCTCTTTGCCTCTCAGGATAGTTATGAATATCAAAATGAAATACTACATTATTTTTCACCGGGGCATGACCCTGGGTGTGAGAATGTGTGTTGCTGTGCACACACGGGTGCCCATGATAATGCTGTGGGTTAGTGAAGTGGGCTGGTTGGCTCGTCCTGCAGCCCGTGAGGCTGTGAAACCATAGGCTCTATGTGTGTCCGCCTGTGGGTGGGGCAAAATTCGGGCCACCTTAGTCATTAGTTCTCCCTCAAGTTTGCTTTTCTTCTGTCAGTCAGGAGAGATGCCAGTCAAATAAGAAACATGATCAATGAATCCAAACAGGAAATGAAGGGAAGACTCTGTCCTCCAGCTTGGCCTGAAATAAGAAGTCAGGACAGTGCGAATTCTGGAACAAACCCAGCCGAGTCTAATTCAGGCCTGGGCCACCTGTGCACACTTAATAAGCACCAACCAATGAGACACAGACCTGGGTTATAGTGGAGAGAGTCATGGCTTACAACTCAGTCTGCTACTGCTGTGATTCACTCCTGAACTGTGTGCTTACAATGGGGATGGAGCATGTAGTTATCCCCCAGAGTTTAAATTATAATTAATTCCCAAATTTAAACACAAAAACTGAATTGTGGTGTTTCTCCCTTTGCCTTAGCTCTGGCACCCAATCCTGGCTTCTCACTTCCATCCTTGAGTAAGAGACTCATCATTTCCAACATTCCTTCTTCTCTTCCCTTGGAGATGAGACATGCCCAGGGACACTCCAAATAAGGACTTCATTTCCCATGAAACAAAGATGGGGCCAGTGACTTACAGAGTAATCAGGAGTATCTTGAAGGGAGCCTGTATTTCTGGCATTTCTTCCTTTCTGCAGGCTCCAATATTTCCATGATACCTAGATATGGAAACCCTACTGAGGGCAATGATTGATCAATAATGGAGAAGGTCCTTGGGGATTTGCATTGCTTACAATTAATTGACAGTGATGTAACCTTCTACGTTGCTGAAGCCACTGTTATTTTGGGCTTTCTATTCCATAGCTTTAATGTCTCTTCCAAAGCAAGTCATTTGGCAGAATTGAAGGTGTGGTGCAACTTAGTCATTCGATAATGCGTCACAGAAGGAATAAAATAAAGGGGAAATCATGGCTAACCGAAGACTTTCTTGCCTCAAAAATAAATTGGCCTGAGACCTTTCACTGATATATTCATTAAGCTTTAACATGAAGTGGAAGGAAAATGTTGACTCCTTTGCTTAAACTCCATTTTACTGTCTGATCACTTGTTCCTTTGTTCAGCAATGTAAGGCACCAGAGATCTATATGCAAGTCCCGGGCAGGATGCTGAGCCTAGCATCGCTGCCCTCCAGGACAGGAAGCACAGAACCCACTCCTCTGGTCTGCATGGTGCAGACACCAAAGTGAGGATGGACAGGTGAGGGTCCACGTATCTGCCACCAGGTGTTTCAGCAATCTTAATCATGCTAATAACTACTAACATTTTCACATTTCTGTATGTGCTACACAGGTAGACAGGTTTCAATTCGATGTATATCACCACACGTTGCATTTCACTTCCACACACTTATGGCTCTCTACCCTCCGCTTTTTGAAGATTCTGAAAACTGAAGTAGTTGACACTTCCCATCCAAGATTAGTAACATATGCGTGTGTCATAGGCAATTTGACCCCTCTATGCCAAAATTACTTCAATGCCCAAAGGGATGCACCACCTCTTTAAGCACTGTAAGCTGTATCAATTGTTCATGAGCCAAGATACTGTAAATACTACTAAGTAGCTTCTGTTTCTATTTCTATTCTTACTCAAGTACACATTCTCAGTGAAGGAAGCCACCTGTCAATCAGATTCCCAGGTTACCTGCTGTCATACCCAGAGAAGGCCAAGGAACAACAAGAACTAAATTTTACTGCATCCTCTCTTTGAAAGAAAATAGAATGTCTTAGGATTTTATTTATAAACACCATTGAGGTGTTTTTAAATTTTGATCCAAGAAGTATTTAGGCCCAATTTATTTATAATAGTGAAGCCACTTTTGGAACAGATCAAAACTTCCATCATTTATTGTGGATCTTAAACATAAGCAAACCAAAAATAAAATCATATTATTCTGAACAAATCACATAAACCATATTTATCAACCTCATCTTAGTATAAACAACATTCTGAAGAAAGAATGCATGCAATTCTTTTTGACCATTTGTAAAGTGCTAAGATTAATACTTGGTAGGAATCAGTAAGTTGACACTGTAAGAAATGTTACAGGAGAAGACATAGTTTATTGACCTAAAATATTGTAAGAAATAAAAAAGGGAGAGGGAGTTAAAAGAAAGAGAGAGAGAGGGGAGAAGATAGCTACAGGTTAGTAAAGACTTTTAAAAATCAACTATTGCAATTGTTCTGATTTGAACAAACTATTAAAATTATGAAATAATGAGAGAAATTTGATTACATTAAGGTGTTATTTTAATATTTAGGTATGATGATTAATGATGCTGACATGTTTATAAAAGTATGTTTACAATATGTTTTTAAAAATCAATTATACTAATAAATGTCTGGCATTTATTTCAAAATAACCCAAACTGTGAAAAAGTGAATACAGATATCGATCAATTATAATTTGGTATTAATTGAAACAAGGTGATGGTATATGAGGGTTCATTTATTGTTCTTATATTTTTCAAGTATGTTCAAAAAATTTCATAATTAAAAAAAAGATGGGCTGAACATGACAAATAACAACTAAACCTTCCCCAATTTTCATGATGTGGAAGAGTGACATATCTCATTAGCAGTTCAGCTCCAGATGGATTTGATGACCCCCCTGGGATTTAGTCTGTAAGTGTAGAGGAGAGACAATTTGGGGCCTGAATTCTTGGGGGATCTGAGCACCAGAATTTAGTGGAGTTTGTCTTACAGGTCAAATCAAGTTTAGGCTCTGATATACTATTGAGTCAGAAATGACCAGGGATTTTACACAAACTTCCTTTGGCTCGTATTCATTTTATTTCCAGTGTTAATTCATTGACTTGTGAATGCATACAAGTGCCTACTTTTATCGTCTCTTTACTAGTTCCATAGCAGCCATCATCAAAGTCATTATTGCTACTGCCATACATTTAATTTTAACTTGTCTCTTTCATGCTGCTACAAGTCATGTGCAGATTCTCACATCTATGCAATAGCATAACCACATCTGTGGTCGTCAACTTTAAAAATCAGTTTCTCCCTTGTGCCCATAGTGAAAATGATTACAGGTTATATGAATGCAAGTTTTATCATGACAGTAGAACAGAACTGATGTGGCATACTAATTTATTCATTAAAGTGCAAATGAACAAATTATAATGGAAGATAGTTGCATACTTTCCTTCTGCCACTGCTGTCTGGAAACACATGCTCCATTCAGATGGGAAGCTGATGAAGACAGAATCTTTGGCACCCTTAAGGGCACTTTGATTTCGACCCCACTTGAAAAGTGATTAAAATGCCGCACTCCAGAGACAGCAGCATTTTTTATTTTGTTCTTAAAGTGGAAAGATTGGCATTGAAAAAAAGGAAGGGAGGAAGGGAGGAAGGGAGGAACGACAAAGGAAAGGGGGAAAAAGCCTTTGAAGGAGTAGAATTTCATGATTTGTAATCAACATGACACTCAATAATTCTTTAATGTTTGTTAGGTGGGCCACTCGTAAAGGCATATTCTGTTTGTGTCTTTTATAAAGTGACATCATGGCTGTTACAGCTCTTCAGTTGTGGGTCTAACTAGATCACACGTCACTGCATTTGAAACATTGCAGGACGGGAAGGCAAAGTCCACACTCATTCATACTTTTGGAGTCGAGTAGCAGACAGTGACGAAATACATGAATGGGCAAATCAGCCGAGCAGCACAATAATGTCAAGGTGGGAGATGCTGGCTGTGGGTTTGAGTGTGGGGGAGAAGTCCCTGTCAGAGAAAGAGACTGAGGGAGGAAAGGGAATCATTTTACCTGGGAGAAGAGAGAAGAGTGGGGGTCAGTGAACACAGTTTCAGGGGAGGCAGCATTCACAGCATGGCTGGGGAAAGTAGAGCTTCTTTACTCTAACTGGCCCAACCCAGTCAGAGTACAGAACCTGAGATTAAAGGGAGATTCAGCAAAACTGCTCAGAATCGTCACTAACATCCAGGACTTTAAGTAGCCTTTAAAAAAAGGAATTAATACAAAGGGACACTTTAAGAACAGGCTCTTGTGGTTGAAATGCTGACAGAAAGTAGCTGCCATGGTGAACATTCTCTCTATGTGCTCTGTCTTTACATGGGGTCCCTCCCAAAGAAACCTGTATGTAAATAGAAAAACTATGTGTTACTCGTCAGAATCAACATTTCAGTTATGCATATGGTCATGGTTTTCAAGCTTGTACATTAGCATAGAGCCCACTTCGGGGATGTTGACTAAATTCGCTTGCATAATACATTGTGCTCAAGATGCAGGGGCCGTGCATATGGCTTAGTCTCCTGGCGGTGGTAGAACACATTGTATTTTTAATTTCCAACACTGTGTTTCTTTGGATATTTTAAAAAGACATGCTTCTGAGAGTTTCCTCTTCAGCTTTCCTTAAACAAAGAGGCCTAATATTCCGAACAGTTTAATTAGCTTTCCATGTCTTTTAGAGTGTGCTTGACATGACTCCATAGGCAATAACTGGGTTAAAATATGTTTCCTGGCATTTACTAAGTTCATCCACTGCAGAGCAGTCCTAGTCTTTATCTCACTGGAGCTTAAATGCTTTGTGGGGCAGTTACACGGTTTACTTCTTTGGGCTGCTGAGGACACTAAGGCTCAGAAAAGTTAGGTAGTTTTCTGAAGGTAACAAGAGCAAGCAAATGATAAATCTAGGAAGCAAATTATATGAACATCATTATCAAGTTAATAATATGTATATATATACACAAAAACCTATTTATGTGTACACATGCATATATGTACATGTATATAGATATACATAAGTGTATTCATGTGTGCACATATGTCATTATCATATAATTCATATATGTTTGTTTACTTACCACAAATGCAGTAAGTCCACAGCCCAAATGGCTTGTTGAAATTGTTATCTTAGTACTGTCCTTGCAAATAACAGGGCTACTACATCAAGCCTCATGGTAACCCCTAAAGTATCCGTGAGCTGTGCCAAGCCATTACTTTACTTGAAAACTCCTCTAGAAATGATCCATTAAACGAAGTTCTCTAATTTATGCCCTTAGGTTACTGCATTGTTCTTCTTTCTGCAAGAAAATGTGGATTTATTTGCCATTAGCATCTCCAGATTATGTCTTAGTGCTTTGGTGGGAGCCTTTCATTATGGTAGGACTGAGTGAAGAAGTGTGTGAA
Source organism: Manis pentadactyla (assembly GCF_030020395.1). Classification (NCBI taxonomy): domain Eukaryota; kingdom Metazoa; phylum Chordata; class Mammalia; order Pholidota; family Manidae; genus Manis; species Manis pentadactyla. Next base: position 62,162,298 of record NC_080035.1, on the reverse strand, counting down.
AAAAAGGGCTCTTCACCTGAGGTGCCACCCTCTCCATTCAGTGGTTCAAACTCTTCAAAGCTCTTTCTGGGGTCACAACCGGAAGTAAACTCTCTCTTGCAAGACCTGCCATAACCTTGTTTTGTTTTTTTACATCTCTATGCTTTCTAAATTATATGATATTTATTCCCGTACATCTCTTTCTTTATTGGATTTCATGCCACTGTAGGTTTGGTTCACCTTCCTGTCTGTCACTGTGAGTATATGGGTAAACTGTGGTATTCACCGAATTCACTGCTGTTTAAATAGTGGGACTGCACCACAGAAAAGGCCCGAGAGCAGAATCATGAATTTTGCAGAGTTGCATTTGTTTTTTCAAATGGTTGTTCAAAAAGATAACTAAAATTCCTCATGGTGGGTTTGGTAGTTTGGTTGAAACCTGTTGGCCTTTGTTGATTTGAGCCACAGTGAGAACATGTCCTTATTCAGCATTTATAACACAAGACCCTTTACAAGAGTTAAATTTAACAACAGTTAAATTCTCTCTTAACAAGATAATTTTATTTTAACAGGAACTTTATTTACTTTTGGAGTTTGTTGTTTCGTCATGAACTTTTAAGAACACAGATGCCAGTTACTATTAGAAGTCATTTGATTTCTAAAGCTTTGCCCTGGTGGAGTGAACTGCACAATCCATGTTAATATCACTTTTCTGACCATGAGTGTTAAGCAGTGAGCAAAGCTAGGGGATAGATAGAGCAGAACAAATCATCTAGCAGAATAGGGTAACCGATTGTGCTAATGTGGGAGTGACAAGGACTACCCAAATTGCAATCTTGCTTTCCAAGCAATTTCAGTTTCCTTAATAAATGTATGCTAATCTGAAAGAATCTAAGTTTCAAGAAATCACTTTGGCACTGAGCTCACTAGAGACCTCAAGTCCTGTTTTGTTGGAGACCCCTGACATTTTCAAACTTAATGAACTGAGCATCCCTGTGCTCTAGTAGAGTTTATATTTTCATTAAATCTACCTCTGCCTCAAATATCTAATGCAGGTGATCTTTGAGAACTAAAACTGAAAACATGAATCCATACTGAAATATAGTCACTTTCACAGCCGTGGCCACTTCTATAGGGCTTCACAGGAAATGAGTGAAGTTCCTAACCTCACCTGCACTCGGACACACCTGCTTGTGTGTGAGTTAAAGCAGTGGGCACCTGGAACTCCATGTCCCAGGTTTTCAGGAAGACAATGATTTGTCGAGTAAAGAGGGCCTTTAGTGAGATAGAAGGTATGTAGCCATCAATCCTAGATTTTCATTGCATTTTCAGGTGCCAGGAACCCTAATGATTAAATGCACTAATATATTGTGCTTAAGAAACAGAAGTGCTACAAATATTAAAATCTTTTATCTTTCATTTGTCACAATATATGGTCAGTTTGTTTCCTGGGTATCCTCTCTAGAAAAATCTGGAATAAATACATACTAGAAACTGTCATAATTTTGCCAAAATTGATGGTTGCCAAGATCAATATTTCTCATGCTGAAGTTAGAAACTGATTCCCAAACATTGCCCTGTTTGGAGCACCTTGTAACTTAATTCTTTCCACTCTCCCTGTTCTTTTTTCCTTCTGCATCAAAAACTCATTTTCTGGGCTCAGTTACACTTTGTCCCCTAAGATGACATAGTGACAGGTGTGAATTTACAAACCTAGTCATGCAGGAACTGTTTTCTGTGAGACCTGCCACCTCACTGTAAACTACTGTCCCCAGAGGGAGAATGGTACCTAAGCTGGGCAAGACCTAGCTATCCACAAGCACAGGACACCAAGAACAAAGGCTGGCATTGCCCAGATGCCTGCCAGAGCCTCTTGGCCACAAAGTTTGGCCTGAAGTTCTCGGTTCCATGGCCTGCCGCAGCCCTTAGCTCTCTCCAGGCCTCTGTGAAATACTGAGTTTGGAGCCCTTCACTGGGGAGGGTGGTGGAGTCCTGATATCTTCTCCTCACTGGATTCTCCTTTCTCCAGCAGAGGAACCATTGTGTTGGACATGGAAACGTGCAAGATATGAAGGGTTTATTTTAGCCGGTTTCATTGGTTTTTGTCCTTATATTTTTAAGTGGTCTAAAAATATCACCTCACACATACCCAGGAAGCCATCATTAAAATATTAAATGCCAGCTTCCTCTGAAAATATGTGACTTGTCACCAAGTGAAATAAGTGAACACTCTTCACTAATGATGAAGAAACAAATGTTTATTATATGAATTTTAGAATTCCCCAAATGATTTGGCACATTTATCATTATCTGTTGAAGTGTTAAAGTTGCTTCTGAGTAAACTTACCCTTTTAATGGCAATGACATGCTTCTTTAAAAAGTCTGATAATTCATAACTCATATGAATTAAATTAAACTGTTTAATCCGTATAGCACACAAGGTTATTAGTATTAATTTTCTTCTGAAAATGCCCCTGGCATATCAATCAGCCAATCAAGTATTGAGAAGCTCTTTTATGTTTTTTATGGAAGTGAAACAAAATAAACAACATTCAAAGCTAGACAAATCCCAGACAGTGTAAAAACAATTGAGAAGTGTTCCTAGATAATTAAGTGCAACCAATAAAAACCAGAATATTCTGAAATGGGTGCCTCGGGAAGAATGTCAGTGGTGTTCAATGCTTCTTAAAATCAGAAGGGAAGGACTCGTTAGGGTTTTCCTGCTTCTGCTGGGAGGTATAACAGACAAGGCCAGACCCAGCCCATTGCAGTATAACTGCTGGTTTGCAGAGCGTACTCACTGCACCATTTGCGTCATAACGACTTTGCATCTTACAAGCCTGGAACATTTCATGAACAACCAACAATTAACTCATCATTGTAACACATGCTAAGTGGTCACTGTTGAAGTTTAAGCTTACACGTTGTTATTAGGGTAAGTGCAATATTTGCAGCCACTTCTAGAGGTATGGTTAGTAATTAGAAAGTCTTTTTCTTCTCATTTGACTCAAACACAGACTTTTCTATTTGTACTCTGAGTTATTAAACAACAGCACAGAAATAAAGACAGGCCCAGTGATGTAGGGGCGGATGTTCATGCACATTACTGTTTGACTCAGCGAGAGAGTCTGCCCTGCAAGGGAAGATGATGGAATTTTAAAGTAGATTGTGTAGAGCTTGTCATAGGCTTGTAGTAATTACATAGACTATTTTGTGCACCTTGTTTCCTAACTCAAAATGTGCGTTTGCTCTGCTAGGAAGATGCAGAGTTTAGATGTGTCCACTTGAAATTCCAGGCACTCCAGGGTGCTTGATTTAGCAGGTAGAATGAGGTGTAGGTATACTGAGGAAAGTGCATCAGATGGCTGGTGGTCCTGCGGGCAGCACCTGATGTCCAGCAGAGACTGAAGGGACTCACCGGCAGGTAGAGCCCGCGGAGCCCACAGGTCAAGGCATTGAGCAGCCCTGGAGTCAGAACAGGACTGCAGCCCTCCCACCAGGACAAGCTCCCAGGGGAGGGGTCCGCCAAAATGAAAGAAATGTGCCCAGGCCCAGGGCTTCATTATAACTTTTGTGGGCCCTTCCTCCATAAAAAATTGGAAAATTATGCTTTAAATCTGCATTAGTGTGAAGATGGGTGGAATCCATGTTGGATTGCATTCACCCTTTTTTTTTCCCTAATACAAAAAGAATTGTGGGCCCCTAATTGAAAAGGATTTAAGACTACAATTAACCTAATCCTGAATTTCTGAGCATAAGTATAGTTGGAAAGACCCCATTAGTAAAATCATGATCCCTCTACCCAAAGTCCCAGAAGGGAGAAAAATAGGCAGTTGTCCCAAATGACATAATTTACAATACAGACCTGGCTGCATTGTTTCTCAAATTTGGTCAGAACCCTAAATCTGCAACAGGGCAAAAATCAGAGACCATTCTTCAATATTAACAATTTCAGAGAAAAACCATCAACATTGGACATTTTAACTATGCCTTAATATGCCAAATTTCATACAACTTCCCTTCTGTGTGGTTTGTTTTTTCCCAGGCATTTAAAGATCATTGCAGACATAGGAATAGTGCCTTCAGCTTCTATTCCACTTGTAAAAGCTGAGTACCTGTCCACTGCCTACCATTCACACTTTGTTTGATTTAGCAAACTGATAATACTGTGCTTACGTGGTGACATCTCCGAGACGTTTACAAACATCAATCCTCATTTGATCTTCAAATCCCTTCATTTTGGGTTGAATCGTGTCTCCCACAAAGGTAGCTTGAAGGCTTGGCCCAGAATCTGTGAACGTGATCTTAGGTCAGAAATAATGTCTTTGCAGAGGTAATTGAGTTAAGATGAAATCATAGTGGAGGAGTGTGGGTTTTAAGTCCAATATGGCTGATGTCCTTATAAAACGACGTATGTTATGTATTTCTTACTACAATAAAGCATAACCTTCATAGGTTGTCTGGATCTATTACCCAGTGTTGTATGAGAAAAATCTAGGTCATTACTTTATAGTTAAACAACAGAATTTGAACAGTACCCAATGTCCGATCCCACTGAAAGGCTTCGTAACAATCAGGCTGTCTTAGCACCTGTGAAACAGGAACAGCGCGGGTGGTGGCCAGGAGGAGGCCTTATTTCCAAATGAGCAGTTACCTCCGGTAAATGCTCTGCTGGCGGAGAATTATGCCTTCCTACCCAGCCTGCTCTGAGGGCGATGGTATTACTGGATGGTACATTCTTGGGAAAAAAAAAAAATTGAACTGTGAAGATAAGGTCTTACAAGATAACCTTCAACCAGATGTTAACAAAAAAACTTTACTTGAAACATGATGAACTTCCCTTCACCATCTGGCATTCATGTAGGCAGCAAAACAGAGTGGTTGGAAGCACAGACTCAGAATCAGCTGAACTCCAGCTCTGCTCCACGCCGGCTGGGGACCCTGGCAGGCCCACCGCCTCTCTGTGCCTTGGTGCCCTCTCTGCAGAAGGGAGATAATGACAGTGCACCCCGCATAGCTGGCATGGTGGTGCCCCAGGGCTGCCGTGACTCAGTAGCACAACAGAGGCTTATACCAAAGCAAATGGGTCCTCTCACAGCGCAGGAAGCCAGAAGCCTGAAATCAGGGCTGGTCCCTTCTTACCAGGCTCAGAGAGAGATTGTTCCCTCCTCTGTCCTACCTGCCGGCATCCCTGAAGCAGGTGGCTCTGCCTCCATCATCATATGAGTGTCTTCCCTCTGTGTGTCTTTGTTTCTGTGTTGTAAATGTTTATTTGCAAAATGAGGAAACAGTGGTACCTGGCTTGCAGTGAGGTTTATAGAGCCAATATTTATTATATGGGCTTTAACCACTTTTAAGTGGTTGGCTTGTTCCTTTCTCTCTCTCTCTCTCTCTCTCTTTCTTTTATGCACACACACACACACACACACGCACATGCACAGACACACAAATGCACACTCTGTGTGCTTAGGCCAGTTTGCATATGCTAGTTGTATTCACCCTGCCACTCCCTTGTGCCGTATGTTTTCAAGTTCAGCTGAGGTGAAAAGCACTCCTCTATACAGGAGCCCTGCTCCAAATATTTCAGAGTTTATGCAGAGACAGGCTCCTGGAGAGTGTCTGTGTCAGGCCAAAACCATTTCCCACTTTTGCCTTTGATATAGTCTAGGCCTCCTGGTCCTTAGCACCAGGTGTCTGTCAGGAATCACTGTCATTCTCCAGCACATGGGCAGAAAGAAGGCTGTGTGTGGGTGTTCTGGGAAAGGAGATACGAGGAGAAAGAAAAATTGAGCAGTAACAGAACTTTTTCTGAATCTTTCCAACTAACTTTCCGTCCATAAATCAGCTAGAGTTCTGCAGAGCCGAACCGTCACGCAAGCCCCCTCCAGGACTCTCCGGGGGCAGCACCATGATTGAGTGACTTGTCCGGCCACACAGACGTGACGGATCAGGATCTGCCCCTGCCATCTGTGAGGAGGCAAAGCCTGCTTGCTTAAAATAACACCCTTCACTAAAGTTGAATATATGAGGAAATAAATCAAGAATATAAAGAACATATTAAAACACCGAAACTGAAAATGGACAAAATGTAGACTTCCAGTGGCCACCGTGGAAATGGAGACCCTGAGCTGTATGCAGCCGCATGGCCCCAACACCCTTCAAACATTATGAAAGTCTATTTATATTCTGTTGTCAGTGACAGACACAGTAATTCCTCTCTTCCCACAAATGCTCCTTCCCTTTCACGCTGTCGTTTCTAGCTTACTAAAATGAAAGGGAAAGAGAAGAATATGCAGGAAGCACTTAAAGGAATGCATATGGCAGGACACAGATGTAAGGGGCAGTAACAACAGACAGGTTGTGGTCATGGGATCCCGGAAAACACAGGGCCCTGAGGAAGTCTTGGCTCCCAGCATCCTTGAACCAGGTAAGTCAGGGCTGACCGGCTCCCAGCAGTTTTTACAGGGTAAATCGAGAACGATGTTTTAGTGTTGGGTAGCCTCCAGAGGCAAGTAGAATTACCCACGAAGGGGAAATATAATGAAAGAATTGAAAAGAAACATGTTTCTCTTAAGAGAAGAATTATGACAGAACACAATTAGGAAATGTGTGCAGACTCACACACGTGTGTGTGTATACATGCGCAGTGAACCAGATCTATAGAACAGCATTTCTGTCGATTACATTACTTGTAAAGGGCAAAATCACGATGCATTCTGACTGGAGTGCAAATCTCATTGGAGATGAGGAGAAAGAAAATGGCTTATTCTTTGAAATTGCTGTTTACCTTTGCTGCAGAATGTTCACCAGCAGTGGGAAGTAAAGCATGGACTATCTCATTTTAAGAAATAAGTGATAAAGTTGCCAGTCAGTAACTGTGTGATCTTCAGAAAGCATTTAACCTTTCACCTTTCTCACCAGTGAAAGAACACAAATATATTTACAATGAAATCATGTACCAAGTGGTCAGCATGTGCTGCCTGGAACTGGCTGTCTGCCTTTGATTACTGGCCTTGTTACTTACTACAGGTGTGACCTTGGCCACTGACCTAAGCCCTTGGAGTCTTACTTTTCCCATTTGTGAAACGGAGCTAATAACCGAACAGCACATCCCAGGTACCTGTGAGAATTATAAGCTAATATTTGCAAAGCTCCTAGGAAGGTGCCTGTGACCTAGCAAGGTCACGAGTAGCTCCTATTCCTCTTATCCAGTACAGTTGTGAGGATTGGAGGAAGGTTCGTGTAGAATTATCTGCTGGCATGGGGTGTTGGGCCTGTCTGCCTGTGTCTTTCCCGAAGACGTATGTATAAAACAGACCAGCTGTATAAATGCACCATCTAAGGGATGAAGTGTGGCGCTCTATACACATCAGGCTTTCGGTCGGTGCTGAATGCTGGGTTGCCCCAGGATAACCCTTATCTGCAACAAATATCTGAAGTTGTTACTCTGAGCTCGACGGGGTCGTAGGTGTATATATTTGTTTTTCATTTTCTCAGCACTAAGGCATTATTGTTATTTCATGGCACGGAGGAGATGGTTGAGACTTAAAGAAATTAAACAACTCATTCAAAATCAAACAAGTGAAGCAGAGTCCAGTCGGACATTTGGTCCCTGTGATGCCAAGGTCTTCGTTCCGCACTGCGGTGCCTCAGCGGCCTCTACTCCCTGCGTGCCTTGCTTAACTCCTGTCTCTGTACAAGTCTTCCTGCTCAGGGATCTTGACTTCGTCTAGGAGGACGTAGCTGTAACAATGGCTTCAAGAGCTTTCACGGGATCGAGGGAGATGAAGGACAGGGACGTCCAGGCTTGGGGTACCGGGCATGACGCGAAGCCCAGCTTTCTCTCTCCCCCTCCTTATCAGTAGTGATTGCAGTCAGGAAATACATCATGCATAACAAACTTCAGCAGTTCAGTGAGGAGTCCCAAAGTACATCTCAGCATCCTCAATGATTCAAAGACATGCAATCAATGATAAAGAAACAGGTTTATACCTGAAAACAATTCAGATACAGCACTGGATTTCAGTCTTCAAAATACTTACACAGCAAATTTTGTTCTGCTGCAAAATAATTGCCCTAGCATTAAGTTTAAAGAAATTACATAATTATTACGAATGTCCATACTGCACTGTGGTCTGAGGTAGGGGTATATCAACACCTGGCATTTTAACGACCAGTCCCAGGCTTTCTGATCTAAGCAGACTAACATCTGACCACTCAGATTGTTGTGGGCCACACCTGGTAGGTGTCATACCCAGAATAGTCCCTTTTCTAACATGTTTTCATAGTTAACAAAAGAAAATCCTTTATTTTCAGGACAACCTAATATTTAGGATAAAAGAAGAACAATATTGGTTTCTTTTCCTTTGAGTATGTGCAAATGCATTAATACTGGTCAGAAACAGTCACTCTGAGAGGTGTTCCTACTTACCTGTCTTGGTCCTGTTGTTACCCTGGAGTAAAGGGAGACAGAATGACTTGGAGACACTTCAAGCCAAGTTCAATTATAAAGCTAAATTTATTTTATCTATTCAAATGAGTCTTACTTGAGTTAGACTGTTAGAAAAAAAATTATAACAATTCAGCAATAGATTATTTTCAGGGTAGTTTCACAACAAGAAAAAAAATACTTGCTACTACTAATAATGGACTGTCCTCATAGTTTTGGGCTACATGAAATTAATGTGCAAGTACATTAATATCAGAGAGGAACATGAGGCCCAGTAGGTTGTCTTCCTGACAATAAATTAGAAAACAGAGATGGTGCTCTTCTCTGCATGATTTCAGCAAATAACTTTACAACCTCAGTCTCTTCTGCACTAGTAAGAGCCAACTAAATATATATAAGAATTCAAACATTTTAATATTTGAGCTGTGACGTTTCTGAATTTTTCCCACTCATGAATTTATCAGTAGAATTTAAACACTGATAAGATACTTATTTTGCAAGAAAGGGGAAGACCAAGAAAAATCCGTCACCCCTCCTGAGCGGTTTCATCACCACTCCGCACCACTTCCTAGTTTGATTGAAAGATGCATTTCCTAAAACTGAAGAAATAAATTAGTTAAAATACAGAAAGGCAATAAAATGTAGAAAGATGGCAAGTTCTGAAAGATGCAAAAAGTGAAAAAAGAGCAAGTTAAAATTTGGAAGCTCTATCTTTATTAATTAGGTAAAATCAAATGTATTATAGTTGCTTGGAAGGATGAAAAATAATTAGAACTTGCTTGAAGCTAAAAGAAATGCCCCAATTGTATTTTTAAATGGCTACAGATCTTGAGCTGCTATGAGGAAGCCACAAACATGCCTCCCAGTTGGAATTTTAAAATCACTTTTAAAGTGGAGGAAAATTAAAGGGAGATGTTCGGGCATCGATGAAAGAAAGGAAAGGTCATCGCTCCGGGAGGTGTAATAGGAGGTCTCCGGCGAGCTTCCTCTAGACTTTCTGAAGACGGGTGAAGATTGGTTATAGCTTCAAAACACTTCATCAGGTTTATTTGTGGCGCGTATAACACGGGCGATTCAAGAGCTGCTGTGTCCGTGACAGTGACTGAGAGAAGTCATCAGACATCTCTCAATATAAAGTCTTGAGGAATTTAATGTTCTCATATAGCCAAGGCCACTAATTTTAATTTCCAAGAGATTTAAGATGAGATCATGGGAATTACTTAGTCCCATCGAACTGTGTCTCTGCTTAGTGAGAGCAGCATCTCTAGCCGCTTGTGTGTGTGAGCGCCCTGAGGCTGGCTTTGGGGCAGATACAGGGAAGACAGCGTTCCCTCCAAACCTGTACCCCAGACCTCCTCTGACTCTGCCACCGACGAGATTTAGTCCCAGGAAAGTGAGACCATTAGAGTTCCCCATCTTCTCCTCATCTTTGTCTGCAACTCTCAAGATCTCAAAACCAAAACCACGAAAACACCACCCCCGGCGATCAGGGGCGACGTGGGCCTCCCTCGCGTGTTCTGCTGACCTTAGGGACAGTACTCTGCCTTCAGCCGGCAAAACAAAACACCACAAAATCCACAGGGTTCCACAACTGCTGAGCAAACACACCCAGCAATTTTCTTCCTCAGTCGTGTGTTCGGTAGCTTCATTATTTTTCCCCCAAAATAGAAGGAGGGTAATTGCTTTGAATCTGTGTAAAGAGCCATTCAAGAAGTTAAAAGAGAAGTACACATAATCCTAAAGGTAAATAAAAGCTCCATTTTTAGTAAGCATTGCAAATTTTAAATACAGGTCTCTCCCCCCATCTCCATTTCCACTTTTGAAGGTTAAAAACATAATTTTACCTCTGGTGAACCCGTGAATCCTCTCACTAAGTGGGTGACCGAGCCTTCTGGGAAGATGTGGAGCTCAAGCGAGATGTAGAGGAAAATTCTAGAGAATCAGAGCTCATTGGTAGGTGCGAGCAGAACAGGCACTGGAAAAGGCTCCAAGTAGGCAAGTGAGGGCACAGCAGTGGAGCTGAGCCTTGGCCGCTCATTCCATGGCCTCCGTGCTCTTGACTGAAAGATCGAATCAGGTGCTCAGATTCACCAGGGAGGCATTTTTTCAAAATACACATATTCTGTTGTTTCTATTTGGTGAAGATCTTTCCAGGTAATAATGATATCCTTCTATGCAAATCTTAGAATATTAATGCCATGTTAAACAAAGGTTTGTTGAAAATTGATTTCTGAAATTCAATCTGCCATAGCTTTAATTTAAAATAACAAGAATATTTACCATTCAGTTTCCTTTACAATGGGGATGTTAAAGTTTGCTGGGGCATTTCTTATCTTCTTAACCTAACATTATGAATGAAACATTGGCATGAACAGAAGGAATGAACAGAATAGATTCCTTTCATTTAAAGGAAACTTGAAAGAATAAATGTACAAAAATAAAGACATATCCTTTTCTTTGAATTATTCTTCAGTGAGGAATTCTGAAACTTGCAAATCACAATGCATTCTTAAATAACAAAGAAAATGCAACCCTAGTCAACCAACAGAAGCAATCCCTTCTTGCAGGTTGGAAACCTTCACTGTCCTCTTGGGAAAAGAAGGGAGGACAGCCCTTCACTTCCATTTTGACTTTCTCTTGCTCTGCCTTTTAGTATGCTGCATATTAGTAAGCACCTTTTTAGAATTATCTCAAGTATTTGAATATTTGATGTACTTTTTCAAGTTTTGCCAATCTTAATTGTTCACTGATTCTGTATTTGCAAATTCACCTCCTTGCTAAAAGTATTTGTAACCCCAAGATCAATACTTGGGGTGCTTTTGTGGACATTGGGAGACATGCACAGAGCAGTGAAAGTGTGTTCCCAATGGGCATAGTCCCAGGTGAGGTCACCGGAGGCCACGTGCTGCCTTCTCACTTCAGCTGCCATGCTGTAAACAAGTATGCTTTTCACGGTCTACTTAGTAGCATGTTTTTTGCTACTTTTTCATGCTTTGTGTTGGTGATTTCATTATTTACAATGGCCCCCAAAGGGAGGGCAGAAGTGCTGCCTAGTGCTCTTCAGTGCAAGAAGGCTGTGATGTGCCTTACAGAAAACACATCTGCTAGGTGAGCCTCATTCAGACACAGGTTACGAGCTGTCGGCAGGAGCCCAGTGTTAATGGATAAACACTATGTATTAAACAAGGTGTCTTTAAACAGAAACACACATGAAACAAAGTTACCTATTAGTTGGTTGATGAAAATGTGACCAGAAGCTCTTAGGAACCCAGCCCTGTGTGTTCCCTAGAAGCCACAGTTCAGTATTCACTAATTCAGTGTTTGTGGCATTTTAGTAGACTTTAATTGCCATGAGAAAAGAGTATCACTGTGATTTATTTTATCATTCCTTTTAAATGTTTATCAGGTATATAGCAGTACTAATCTTTTATTTTTCTAAAATCGTTTTTGAATGCTGATAGGAATTCAATTTCAGCGGTGGGTTTCTGTAGAAATACGCTCATATCTTAGCCTCCCTCAGTGTGGCTGAGGGGAGGACTCAGTGTCTGGGCCTGGGCGTGCTGGCCCCACACCTCTGGGGATGAAGCGGCTCTGTTCCTCTTGGGTCAGAGGAAGGCCATCTGTCGCAGTAGGTGAAAAGGATGCCCTCTGGTTGTTTTTCTACTTCTGCTGTTCTGCAGAATTTTTTCACTATTTAAATAGCTTTGCTTTAACTCCCTTCCATGTTTAAATTCCCTATCTGTATGTCAGGTGGCACTGTAGTTAAATGTAAATATTTTTTGTCCCTTTTGCAACCTGGACAATTTGAATGAAGGGAGAAGGGCCATCCAGAGTTGTTAGAGAACTGATATATGGATGTTTCTGAACGTAGGCTGTTTTTTCCTACTTTAACAAAATCTGTCTATTCAAAAGCAGATTGTTTTATGTACAGAATGTAGTTATTGACAAAGGGGCAATTCCAGGAACTAAGTATTGAAATCCATGTCTAGGAATTGTTGTTTTATTGAATTTAATTTACATTTACTCAGTTTTCTTTGGAAAAGAAATATTTCACAAGCATTTCTCTTTTGAAAGAGGCAATAGAAACAGAATGCTTAATGAGTTTTCCTCTTCTTTATTTCACTGATTAGTTTGATGTCCTTTGAAACATGTGGCTTTTCATCCCAAAGAGCTAATGTTCAAATACATGAAATTGAAATATATTATGAAAACATTTATAAACATTTTGATTTTTTTCTAAATGTCTGACCCTTTCTGAATCTTTAAAATACGCACAGCATTTCCTCTAATTATTAGTTGAATGCAAATTGCATCTGTTGTGTAAGAATTGCTTCATGTTCTAATGAACAGTTATCTCAGTTTCGGGGAAGAGCCTGCAGTGACTCACCACCAGGAGAACACGCCTGTAGCGCCGACGCGGCTTCTCGTTCACTGTGAAAACCTCTCCGCGTGACTTGATTTGGGGGCCTTGGTTCCCCAATTGTGGAATGAGGTGTTGAGACAGGATTTATTCTCTGATTCATGTTATTTGGGGGGAAATATGCACATGGTAAATATTACTCACACCTCTGGAATTTTGCCTTTATATCCTATCATTTTCATCATTTATGAGTGTATTGTTTCTCTGTCTTCACAAATGAGCAATCGTTTTACAGTCTGTAAAGTATCATGGAGAAAGGTATCAAGAAAAGAAGTTAGGTTTGAAATTCCTCTAACTGCTAACAAAAATGAAATCAATATGCAGACATTTTTGCTCCATTATTGTAAAAGAGACATTTCCAGATCAGCACAACTATTGTTACGTGAATGTGATTTGACTCACTGTAGAAAAAGTGAATATTTAAAACCATTAGTATCATCTTTGCTTCTATAGTTCTCTTCCCATCCTGTTCTGTATCATTTCAATTATTGCATGTTTTATGCAGATTCTGGGCTGCCTTCCATTTCTGTATTCCATCATACAGGCGATAGTCAGCCGTTACAAAGATCACGACAGAAGTAGAGAAAGGCTGTGGCACAGGGAATAAGTTGATAGAAGTGTTTTCATGCATTTAAGAGAATTTTGTTAACATAAATTTCATTTATATTCTTGTTCAGAGCATTCTATGATGTTCTTTGTGATGGGGTTTGAATTCAGACTTATCCCCTTTGAAATGGAAAGATGCAGTTCCACTGTTTGTACACAAATATGAAACAATTATCGCTGGAAGCACATTCATTCCACTCTTCCTGTGTAATAAGTAACCATAGTGACACAGCCCCATGGCTCGAAAAACAGTGCAGAACTTGCATCTATGAGAAAACCTCACTCTGTGATTCTGGAAGCCCAGTATACTTAAAACCCAGAATATGAAGTGCCTTTTATTTTGTGCCCTCTCATTTGGGGTTATAAATATAATCTACTCCTCTCAAAGTTACCTTAATGTATTTTTCACTCCAATGAGAATCAAGTGAGAATTACTTTGATTCAGGATGTTATTCCCTACAATTTCATCTATACCATCGTAATACTGAAGATATAGATAAAGCTAGAAATGTTATATGGATATTTATAGATACTAAATTTTAGGCATCATAGAGATGGTATGTCCATATATTTGTCAACATCTTTTCCCTTTTGCATTAAGTAGAAAAAAATCTCAAAATCCTCCTCCTTGTAGCTCGATCAGCTCCTCTTCCTTCTGGGGCTGACTGTCTCCTGGGTTTGTACTGTGATGCGTGTTCCAGCTGGATAGAATGTAGTTAGGACAGGGGATACTGCCTTGAAATGCCTGCCTGTGGTCCTGGTCTACATGGCTAAGCAGTGCAGCCCACTTCATGCTCCTCTCCTCCTCCCTGGGCAAACCTAAGCCTGCAGGCTGTGCTGGGCAGGAGGAAGTGCAGGAGGACCCAGGGGCTTCTGGCATGGCCTCTCCTGCTTGAGATTTCAGGCCCAAAGAGGCCTCTCAGGCAAATGTCTTGTTCCCCAAGCTTCAATCCTCAAAGTCCTAGGACCTTGTCATAGCTTGGGTGGTGACAGCACACCACAAATGGAGCGGCTTAAGTAGACATGTATTTCTCATGGTTCTGGAGCCTGTAAGTCCAAGATCAGCTTGCTGGCATGGCCGGGTTCTGGTGAGGCAGCTCTTCCTGGTTTACAGATGGCTGGCTTCTTGGTGTGTCCTCACATGGCAAAGGCAAAGAGAAAGAGAAAAAACAGCCCTCTGCTGTCTTCCTTTAGGGGCACTAATCCCACCATGGAGGCCCCACCCTCTAGACCCCATTGAAGCCTCATCACCTCCCAAAGGCTCCACTTCCTAAAACCATCACATGAGGGGTTAGAGCATCAACATATGAGTTTGGGGAGAAGACACAAACATTCAGTCCATAACAGACCTGAAATGAAAGGACAAAGAAAAAATTTGAAATTTCAAAAGGTAAGGTTAGGCAACAAACTGGGTGGGGACAATTTCTTTCTCTTAAAAAGTAAATTGAAAAGTCAAACCAGAGGTTCCTAGGAGAGTAGCTACTAGGTAGCTGTAAATTAGGTTTCCTGGTAAACACTTAACCGAGGTCAGGACATGATGCTTTCTGCATCCTTGACATCAGATTGCTTTCACTTAGGTGAAATGCTCCTTTCCATATTCATTGAATGTTAAATCCTGCATGGACTTCTGGAAAAATGTTTCAGACTTTCTTGCACTGAAAAGTCAACCTTTTATGTCAAAGCAAACTTTTCATGTCTACTGAGATTTCTTTCTTATATTGTGCTTTTCTAAATTCTGCAAGGCATATTTTCAGTTTCTAACAGAATTTATGTTCAAAACAGTATTTTAAAGAAATATGCAGTCACTTTATAGTTATGTTCTTGAATATTACATGTTTCGTGACCCTGATAGTCTAGCTCTATTGAGAAGCCCTGCCCCATTTATAAAAGCTAACATTATAATGTCATACTGGTGAAATCTTTCTACTGTTACATCTCTAATTTACAATCTAGTTAACACTATTTTTTGTAGACATACTGGCTGAGAGTCTTTGTCCTGGAATTTTCTTTTTTGATTTGCAGTGGAATTATGTTTGTTTGAGATTCCGCAAAAGAGGTAAATTTTTGATGGTTTGGACAACCACTATGTGGATGAGCCCAGAAAGTGGGAATGCTGTCTCATTGATTTCCTGCTCTGAAGGTAGAGGCTTAGGCTGTGGATTGCAAGTTTATCCCTCTATTTCATACTTAAAAAAAAATGAGATTAGGAAATTGTTTTCCTGGAACATGGGTAAAAAGATTTATGAGGAATTATGCTGTTTATTTAGAAATATCTTTTGTTCCTCCAAATGCTTGTATATCCATAGAAGCAAGAGGGGAAAGCAGAGAGACTAAAAGTGGAGGCAAAGCCATTCCATTAAAGTGCCCATAATAACTGTTTGGCAGAAGGAAAATGCTTCATGTGAGTGAGAGCTTCTGATATCAGGCTGAACTCTCAAGTGTAGGTTGAGCTAAATTAGATAATTATAAAAAACTAATTTGGACAAGATTCAAGAAAAGTCTAAGCACCTAAATCATTCGAGTCACAGGGAATAGAGTGTGACAAGTCTAGGGAGGAAAATTACAAGTTGCTGGGAGGGAATGTAACAGTGAGAGTGATCCAAAATGTGTATGTATGTGTGTGTATGTGTGTGTCAGAGGGGAGGGGATGGGGAGTTGGAAGGCGAAGAGTTGTAGGGAACAGAAAACCCCATAAAGCTAAGACCTGGAGTTGCGAGAGGAGGAGCCACATTATCAGGAGGGAATGGCAGAGGTGTGCACCCAGTAATGGACAGTCACCAGTCTCATAAAATGAACCATTACACCCTTAATATCTGATGGCTGTTGAGGCTAATTACCAAGTAGTTAAGAAGGAATTATTAGCCAACTGAATGATGGTCTTGCAACCCAAATTTGTAAGGAGAAGGGGAAGTGAAATGGTCACCTAAAATGAGTTGTATTTGAGATCTGGTGGTTCAAGCCAGTGAAAGATTTAAAAGGATTGCTATCCTCACGTTTCATCAACCTGAGATTATTTGCCAGCCTGATATATTACCATATCTAGGACACTCAGTGACATTTGATTAAGTGGTATGCCAAAAACCTGATAATAGGAAAGAATGTATTAAAATATGTGAATGACAACCTGTCAGACTATTACCCAATTTAGACTAGTCTGGACATGGCAATCTCATTCACATTGCATTTGTTTTATAAAACAATTTCTCTTGAAATGAACAGTTCACCAGAGCTTTGGGCTGAACAGAAGTCAATACCCAGTACCTCCCCACTTCCAAGTCAGCAGACTGGCCCATGTCACAGAGGGAGGGCAAGTAAGTAGCCAGGATAGCCATAACCAACGAACGTAAGACAGTTGTGGGAATCCCCATTTGACAGATTTTATAACTTCCGGTATTTAGAGATGGGCAAGAGCTGTAGATTTTTACAGCAGACTCAAATTTCTCTCTGAAAATGAGTATTTATTTGCAACTTGGCATAAAGAGGCATGCCATCTGTTCTGCAAGCTCAGTCAGGTCTACAAGCTCCCTGGTCTGGCCCTTGGTGGTGGTAAAAACCAGCTATGTGGGCTCCTCACAGAGCAGCTGTTCTCATAGCAGGATTCGGCCGACCTGGCTGGTCATGTGAGCGAATCCTCTGATTAAGGCCACACCCACACCTCATGGGGGCTCCTGGCCTTGGGTGCCATGAGGGAGCACAGATCCTATGCTTATTAATTTCTCACGCCTGTATCACTGGGGTCTGAAGCCCCTGTGCAATGTTCCTTAGCCAATTTATGAAGCTTCAAAACCCCTTTAACAGGAAAATCATTGCAATACCTGTCACTCAACCCTTTGGGTGTGAGCTGAGACAGAGAACCTGGTCCAAATCCATATTTCTTCACTTACTAAGAACAAGCTAGTTACTTAGAGAGAATTGCTCTAAGAATTATTTGCAATAATGCATGAGTATCACTTAGCACAATGTTACTAATTAATAAAGTTTCTTGTGCCTTTGATTTGCAATATTTTCATAGGCCAGGAACGCCTGTCCAGGTCAGCCATTCTTGGACTAGCCCATTCATCTGAAGGAGAATGGAAGAAAGTGTTTTTATTGGGTAAGCAGGCTAACCTGTATTAAACTTTGCTTCAGGTGTGCTGTTAAGAAACGATTTATGCATATTTTCCCAGATGTCACATTACTCAAATTCCAATCTCTGGTTCGGGTTTCCTAGATTTTCAGCCTTCAAAATTCTTTCTACTACCAGAGATTTTTAAGAAATTGTTTGAGAATGTGCATATTCTCTTTCTTCGATAACTTGATGCTAATGAAATGAGTTGATGAGAAATAAGATTATTTTCTTGAAAACTAGCAGTGACTGTAGAATAAAATGTTAGGAGTCAAAGGAGAGAAATGGCATGTATTTTGCTCCCAGCTCTGAAACTAGTAGGTTTCACAAGTCCTTATTTTCCATGAATTCCTTTGCTTCAAATCAGGACTATAAAATATGTCTCATATGACTGTCAGAAAGATTAAAAAATAGATGTGAAAGAACTTAGAAAACACAAATCCTTTGAAATGTTAACTCATTATCATGCATTCTGTAATTAGGCCATTATATTACATCATGTTATCTGTATTATTATTTCATCTTATATTTATATTTGAATTAATTATTCCATTTTGTATTATAATATGCACATTATGCTTTTCAAATTATATAATACTGGTTAAGTGTTAAGAAAAATTTTAGAACATGAAAAATAAATCACGTGTTAACAGAGTATTTCATGTTTTTAAAGACAACGCTGACAATTTTAAGATAGCATTTGAGTGAACAGACTATCTTTGGCAGGATGGAGTGCTTGCAGTAATCATCTTTACAACTGATTCAATCGTTCAGCAAATCCATTTTGAGGCAATAGCATAAATCATTTAAGATGGTTGCCATGAGCAAATTGACTTATCCAGGTTTTGCTAATATCCTAAAGTAGAAATGGTTTATGTGGCATTGAAGAATGCACCTTGAGTTATTGACAGTGGATCCTTTGCCGTAATTGTCCTATATCAGTGCATTTAGACCTTTCACTCTTTGGCAATGAAAAACAATTTCTCTGGAAGTAATATGAGCTATTGAAAAGTGGAAAATATTTGGCTGCTGTTTCATGAGATCCTGTGTACACCTATAACACCGATACACCTGGCCAAACTCAGACACAATAAGCCATGAGCTAATATGTATGTATGCTGAGGAAGTAGAAGGCTTTGATGAACTGTTACATCTCTATGCAATGTTATTACCTAGCATATACTTTCATGGAATTCAGGAATCTTCTTAGAAATTTATCTCTGAATTCTGAATGTGCACAGATATCCTGAATAATAATACTGTTTAAGGCAGAGGTTTGGGGTTTTTTTGTTTTTTTAAAGAAATGTGGTACTTTAATCTGCCATCAAGAAAGTTAATTGCAAGGTCAAACACTTGAAAGAGAACTCAGCAATGTGTATCTGAAATCACCTCTGGTGAGTTTAGGTAGACGTATTATAACTAGAGGGAGGTGAAGTTATAATAGATTGTAAAAGCTTTTCAGGGATAAAAAGCACAATCTTTTAAAATGATAGACATTTTGAAATAAATCTTTGATTAAAAATACAAGATACTGTGCATTAGAAAAATAAGAGGAAGTACTGGAAAATATTTGTCAATGTGTTGGGACAGTAATAAAAATGAACCTTCTTTCAAGCCATTTTTCTCTCTCCTGCTGGTGAAAAAAATCCACAGGATATAAAGGACAGATACATCCTAACAGTCTCTCTGATAAATTCAAAACTGTAACAAAAAATTAAAGAGAAAAAGTAAGGATAAACAAAAGACTAAGGAAAAGTATAATCATAAGTTTTCATAATTCTGTTAATGTGCAGTTATTTTATTCCACAAATTGTTTTTGCAGGCCCACCAGAGTACAAGTACTGTAGTAGGCACTGGGACTGTGAAGAGCCAATAGGCATCTCTTATCATCTGATGTGTGGGAAAAAATTAGAAATTAGGAGCCAGAGGTAGCTTTTTTTCCTACTTTTTTAAAAATAAAGGTATCATTGATATACAATCTTATGAAGGTTTCACATGAGCAACATTGTGGTTACTACATTTACACATATTATCAAGTCTCCCCCACACCCCATTGCAGTCACTGTCCATCAGCATGGTAAGATGCTGTAGAGTCACTACTTGTCTTCTCTGTGCTGTACTGCCTTCCCTGTGCCCTCCCTACATTATGTGTGCTAATCATAATGCCCCTTAATCCCCTTCTCCCTCCCTCCCCATCCACCCTTCCCCAGCCACTTCCCTTTAGCAACTGCTAGTCCCTTCTTGGAGACTGTGAGTCTACTGCTGTTTTGTTCCTTCTGTTTTGCTTTGTTGTTATACTTCACAAGTGAATGAAATCATTTGGTACTTGTCTTTCTCCACCTGGCTTACTTCATTGAAATCAATACCCTCCAGCTCCATCCATGTTGTTGCAAATGGTAGGATTTGTTTTCTTATGACTGAATAATACTCTATTATGTATATATACCACTTCATCTTTAGCCACTCATTTACTGATGGACACTTAAGTTGCTTCCATATCTTGGCTTCCATATCATAGGTTTTTGAAGAACCTCCATATTGCTTTCCACAGTGGTCGAACTAATTTATATTCCCACCAACAGTGCAGGAGGGTTCTCCTTTCTCCGCATCCTTGCCAGCATTTGTTGTTTCTTGTCTTTTTGATGTTGGCCATCCTAACTGATGTGAGATGATATCTCATTGTGGTTTTAATTTGCATTTCCCTGGTAATTAGCAATGTGGAGCATCTTTTCATGTGCTTGTTGGCCATCTGAATTTATTTTTTGGAGAAGTGTCTGTTCAGATCCTCTGCCCATTTTTTAATTGTTTTATTTGCTTTCTAGATGTTGAGGCATATGAGTTCTTTATATATTTTGGATGTTAACCCCTTATCAGATATGTCATTTATGAATACATTATCCCATGCTGTAGGACGCCTTTCTGTTCTACTGATGGTGTCCTTTGTTGTACAGAAGCTGTTTAGTTTGATGTCCCATTTGTTCATTTTTGCTTTTGTTTCCTTTGCCTGAGATGTGTTCAGGAAAAAGTTGCTCTTATTTATATTCAAGAGATTTTTTCCTGTTTTCTTCTAGGAGTTTTATGGTTTCATGACTTATATTCAGTTCTTTCACCCATTTTGAGTTTACTTTTGTGTATGGAGTTAGACAATAATCCAGTTTCATTCTCATACATGTAGCTGTCCAGTTTTGCCAACACCAGTTGTTGAAGAGGCTGTCATGTCCCCATTGTACGTCCATGGCTCCTTTATCATATTAATTGGCTATGTATGTGTGGCTTTACATCTGGGCTCTCTTTTCTGTTCCATTGATCTATGGGCCTGTTCTTGTGCCTGTACCAAATTGTTTTGATCACTGTGGCTTTTGTAGTAGAGCTTGAAGTTGGAGAGCATAATCCCCCCAGCTTTCAACGAAAGGATTGATTTGGCTATTCTGGGTCTTTTGTGGTTCCATATGAATTTGTTCTAGTTCGTTGAAGAATGGTCTTGGTATTTTGATAGGTATTGCATTGAATCTGTAGATTGCTTTAGGCAAGATGGCCATTTTGACAATATTAATTTTTCCTATCTATGAGCACAGGATGTGTTCCCATTTATTGGTATCTTCTTTAATTTCTCTCATGAGTGTCTTGTAGTTTTCAGGGTATAGGTCTTTCATCTCCTTGGTTAGGTTTATTCCTAGGAATTTTATTCTTTTTGATGCAATTATAAATGGAATTATTTTCCTGATTTATCTTTCTGTTAGTTCATCATTAGTATATAGGAGTGCAACATATTTTTGTGTGTTAATTTAGTATCCTGCAACTTTGCTGAATTCAGTTCTAGTAGTTTTGGCTTGGATGCTTTAAGATTTTTTATGTACAATATCATGTCATCTGCAAACAGTGACAGTTTGACTTCTTCCTTACCAATCTGGATGCCTTTTATTTCTTTGTGTTATCTGATTGCTGTGGCTAGGACTTCTGGTACTATGTTGAATAAAAGCACAAAAGTGGGGAGAGTGGGCATCCTTGTCTTGTTCCCAATCTTAGGGGTAAAGCTTTCAGCTTTTCACTGTTAAGTATGATATTGGCTGTGGGTTTGTCATATATGGCCTTTATTATGTTGAGGTACTTGCCCTCTATATCCATTTTGTTGAGAGTTTTTATCATGAATGGATGTTGATTTTTGAATGATTTTTCAGCATCAAGATAATCATGTGATTTTTGTCCTTCTTTTCATTGTATGATGTTGATGGATTTTCGAATATTGTACCATTCTTTCATCTCTGGAATAAATCCTACTTGATTGTGATGGATGATCTTTTTAATGTATTTTTGAATTTAGTTTGCTAATATTTTGTTGAGTATTTTTGCATCTATGTTCATCAGAGATATTGATCTGTAATTTTCTTTTTTTTGTGGTGTCTTTGCCTGGTTTTGGTATTAGAGTGATGCTGGCCTCATAGAATGAGTTTGGAAGATTCCCTCACCTTCTACTTTTTGGAAAACTTCATGAAGGATGGGTATTAGGTCTTCTCTGAATGTTTGATAAAATTCAGCAGTGAATCCATCTGGTCCAGCAGTTTTGTTCTTAGATAGTTTTTTGATTACCAATTCTATTTCAATGCTGGTAATTGGTCTGTCCATATTTTCTGTTTCTTCCTGGGGCAGTCTTGGAAGGTTGTATTTTGCCTGAAAGTTGTCCATTTCTTCTAGGTTATCCAACTTGTTAGCATATAATTTTTCATAATGTTCTATAATAAATCTTTGTATTTCTGTGGTGTCCATAGTGATTTTTCCTTTCTCATTTCTGATTCTGTTTATGTGTGTACACTCTCTGTTTTTCTTGATGAGTCTGGCTAGGGGCTTATCTATTTTGTTTATTTTCTCAAACCAGCTCCTGGTTTCATTGATTCTTTCTATTTGTTTTGTTCTTCTCAATTTTATTTATTTCTGCTCTGACCTTTATTATGTCTCTTCTACTGACTTTGGGCCTCATTTGTTCTTCTTTTCCTGGTTTCATTAATTGTGAGTTTATACTGTTCATTTGGGATTGTTCTTATTTCTTGAGGTAAGCCTGTATTGCAATATATATTCCTCTTAGAACTGCCTTCGCTGAGTCCCACAGATTTTGGGTGTTGAGCTGTTTTCATTTCTCCCCATATATTGTTTGATCTCTGTTTTTATTTGATCATTGATCCATCAATTATTTAGGATCATGTTGTTAAGCCTCTATGTGTTCGTGGGCTTTTTTATTTTCATTGCATAATTTATTTCTAGTTTCATCCCTTTGTGGTCCTAGAAGCTGGTTAGTACAATTTCAATCCTTCTGAATTTACTGAGACTCTTTATGTGGCCTAGTATGTGATCTAATCTAGAAAATGTTCCATGTGCACTTGAGAAGAATGTGTGTCCTGCTGCTTTCAGGTGGAATGTTCTGCAGATGTCTGTTAGGTCCATCTGTTCTAATGTATTGCTCAGTGCGTCTGTCTCCTTACTTATTTTCTGTCTGGTTGATCTGTCCTTTGGAGTGTGTGGTGTGTTGAGGTCTCCTAAAATGAATGCATTGTATTCTATTTCCCCCTTTAATTCTGTTAGTATTTGTTTCACATATTTAGGTGCACCTATGTTGGGTGCACAGATATTTACAATGGTTATATCCTCTTGCTGGACTGACTCCTTTATCATTATGTAATATCCTTCTTTGTCTCTTTTTTACTTTCTTTGTTTTGAGCTCTCTTTTGTCTGATGCAAGTACTGCAACTTCTGCTTTTTTCTCCCTATTATTTGCATGAAGAACCTTCTTTCATCCCTTCACTTTTAGTCAGTGTATGTCCTTGGGTTTGAAGTGAGTCTCTTGTAAGCAACATATAGTTGGATCTTGTTTTTTAATCTATTCTGCAACTCTGTATCTTTTGATTGGTGCATTCAGTCCATTTACATTTAGGGTGATTATGGGTAGATATGTAGTTATTGCCATTTCAGACTTTAGATTCATGGTTTCCAAGGTTCAAGGGCAGCTTCTTTACTATCTAGCAGTCTAACTTAACTTGCTTATTATGCTATTTCAAACACAATCTAAAGGGTTTTTTTTTCTCCCTCCTTTTTCTCCTTTTTCTTCCTCCACTCTTTGTATATTAGGTGTCATAGCCTGTACTCTTTCTGTATCCCTTGACTAACTTTGTGGGTAGTTGATTTAATTTTTCATTTGCTTAGTAATTAATTGGTCTACTTTCTTTACTGTGGTTTTATTTTCTCTGGTGACAGCTATTTAGTCTTAGGAACACTTCAGTCTATAGCAGTCCCTCCAAAATACACTGTAGAGATGGTTTGTGGGAGGTAAATTCCCTCAACTTTTGCTTATCTGGAAATTGTTTAATCCCTGCTTCAAATTTAAATGATAGTCTTGCCAAGGGTTGGAGGCCCTTCTGTTTCATTGCATTAAATATATCATGCCACTCCCTTCTAGCCTGTAAAGTTCCTGCTGAGAAACCTGATGATAGCCTGATGGGTTTTCCTTTGTATGTAATTTTTTTTTCTCTCTGGCTGCTTTTAATACTATGTCCTTGTCCTTCATTTTTGCCATTTTAATTATTATACATTTTGGTGTTGTCTTCCTTGGGTCCCTTGTGTTGGAAGATCTGTGCACCTCCATGGCCTGAGAGACTATTTCCTTCCCCAGATTGGGGAATTGTTTAGCAATTATTTTCTCAAAGACACCTTCTATCCATTTTTCTCTCTCCTCTTCTTCTGGTACCTCTATAAAGCAAATATTGTTCCCTTTGGATTGATCACACAGTTCTCTTAGTAGTATTTCATTTCTAGAGATCCTTTTTTCTCTCTATTCCTCAGGTTCTTTGTATTCCTCTTTTCTAATTTCTATTTCATTTACCATCTCATCTACCTCATCTAATCTGCTTTTAAATCCCTCCAGTGTATGTTTCATTTCAGATACTATATTTTTCAAAGCTTCTATCTCTTTCTTCAAGTCCTCCCTGAGATCTTGAATATTTTTCTGTTGCTCTGTGAGTATGGTTATGATTTTTATTTTGAAATCTTTATTGAGAAGATTGCTGATTTCAGTTTCACTTAGTCCTCTTTCTGGTGTTTGAGGGATTGTGGTTTTTACAAGATTCTTTTGTCATTTCATATTACTAATGATTACTATGGAATAATAACTTTGTGTAGGCGGCGCCCTCTAGTGCCCAGAAGCTGTACTCTCTGGAGCTACCGAGCCCCTGGAGCGATGGTGGGGGTAGCAGGCACGCAGCGCTGGTACCTGAAGGAGAAGAGAGGTCTTTCATGTTTCCCAGCTGCAGTGCCTGTTTCCACTGCCAAAGCCAGTGAGCCAAGTGCACAGGGAGGACACTGCGCTGCTTCCCTATAGCTGCCCTAGGAGAAGCCGCTCTCCTGCTGGCTACATAGAGTGGCAGGGGCAGCAGGCTTGTGAACCTGCGCCAGCTGGGAGGAAGGAGCACCTGAAGCCCCTGAAAGTTACCAGCCTGCTGGGCTGAGTGTGCTGGCATGATTTCGTCCACCTGTCCTTTTTCCTGAGCAGCAAGCTCTGTGTAATCCTTGCCCCTTCATCACTCCTCTCACTGCTGGGGAGTCTCTCAAAGTGCCCACCCTTCCCTTGTCCTGGAGCAGCCAGCCATGGGCACCTGTTCTCCACAAGTGGCTTGAATCTCAGTCTCTCTGAATATTCTGTCTGTCTTTGCTTTCCAACCCCTCTGATCTCCAGAGCACCATGCAATGTGGGTTTGTGCTCCCAGAGCAGATCTCCAGGGGTGGGTGTTTAGCAGTCTTGGGTTTCTACTCCCTCCCTGCTCCATTTGTCTTCCTCCTGCCTGTGAGCTGGGGTTGGAGGAGGGCTTGGGTCCCTCCAGGGCAGTTTTCCTACTTTACCCTTTTCTGTGAGGTTTTCCCCAGATGTAGGCAGTCTGTAGCAGTCTTTAGGTTGCTCTTTCAGGATTCATTGTATTTGCTTTATTTTTGTGTTATATGTGGTTTTGGGAGGAGGTTTCTGCCTCATTTCTCATGCTGCCATATTTTTCTTGTACCAGAGGTAGATTTTAAGCAGAAGAAGTTGGTTAAAAAGTCTCCCTTTTTTTTTTTAAAGATCTGTCCAAGAACAAAGTAGGAAAATAAATGGAAGAGGACAAATTGGAAAGTCACTCAAAGGCTGATAAAATACCTCTTCCCTAACCCCCTAAAAATCAGTAGCAGAGCTGTAGTGAAAATGTAGAAGCAGTACAGATGCACTCTCGAAGGTCATAAACTGATGATATGAAGATTAAAGGACTCAAATGAAGCAAGATTATATAAGTGGTATAAGTTCAGAGTGGAGCTTTTAAAGCTCTTCAGTAGACACTGCGGACTTACAGGTAGAATATTCTCTAGTGGCCTCTTAGAGAGCTGATCAGAAGTTGTGTAGCCAGAGGCATTTTCAAGTTTGTTGGGAGACAGGCGTGAATCCTCGGCTGGAGTTTGGAAAGTGAGGGTCTGCAGTCCAGCACTCGCCCCACAGCAAGGGCTTTGCTTCTCAGTCCTCTTCCGGCCACTTGAGGGAGGGATGGAAACTTCCTTCATGAAATCAGGCACGGGCCCTGAAAACGGAGAAATGGCTCCTTTTAGTGTTTAGTAACCACTAACTCAGTGGTGGTTAATCAGTCTTGGCACAGTATTTGTTCAGAAACCGGGGATTAGGCTGGAGATGCCAGAAAATTACAGAGGCAGTATTTTTCTAAAACAACAAAGGAAAGGAAAAAAGGGATTAAGGGACAGGGAGCCTGGTAATGGCCCTTTGTTGGCCCTTTTGTTGGTCTGTGGTTCCTTAAGAAACAAGGAGTTATCATAAAAATCCAAAAACGTTTTATCCACTTGATGCCAAAGATGATCTATTTTCTAGGGAGTCATTTTTTTCCATGGGGCATTTAACAAAATGTCTTAGGACAGACAGCCTTGTAGATAAGATTGAGATATGTAGGTTTAGTCATAATATGAGGTGAGTTAGAGCTCTTTGAAGTTTTTTCTGGAGAAACTTGTTTCAGGGGAGAATCCCCGTCTGAAGGTAATAAGGTACTGCAGGGTTTTAAACAAAGGAAGGTTGGATCAGCAGGAGCAACCCAGTGAAATAGCAGTTCTCTCTCTAGAGGCCAATGGGGAGGCTGTGCCAATGTTCAGATAAAATCTTCATAAACTGAGGACTGGGAGACCCGGTTTAACAAAAACTAAATTTAGAGTAAACCAGTAGTGGTGGGGGTATGGCTACTAAAAATAATAACAATAATAAACCATTAGGCTCTTTTAGTGGAGAAAAGGAGGCAAAAATTTCACTCTACCTTAATTAATTGAATATGTCAGAAATATATATATATATATTTTATGTTTTAGAAGTCACATTTTATACAGGGATATTGGTAGAAGTATAATCAGAAAAGTGTTAACAAGAAAACAGTTAACAGGTAAAAAAAACACCTGAAAGGGTGTTTTAAAGAAATTGTGGACAGTCTGTGAAGTTCTAGACAGGACCAGGAACAATCCACAGAAATTACTGGAAACCAGGGCTCAGTCCAAATGTGGACAACCTTTTTTAGCACTTAGGGTTGTCTGGAGACAGAATAGGCTGCTTTTCCAGAGAGAAAGAGTTGGCGGATGTCCTGATCCTCAGAAAGTCATCTCACTAATTATTCCTGAAATCAGCATTTAAACACTTGGAACAAACTTGCTAAGTGTAGCTTTTTCTTCAACTCACAAAGCAAATGCAATGTTTCCAGTGGAGTTCAAGATGTTCTTCTAGTGGTGAAAATTGCACAAACTACAGGGAAAATGATTAATACTCATTATCAATCACTTGCAATGTTCCCATATTTTTGTCTCAATATTCAGAAAAATGAAATTGCTTGTTCTGTTCTTGTAGCCAGGCTGTTCCCTTCAACTCATTAATTTCTCTCAGAAACTCCATTTCAAATCTAAAGGCCCATAATTAGAATGTTTAATATTGATGCAAAAAGTAAAAGGAATACATTACCAACAAAAATAAAAACATTTGCCATCCTTTTGAATAAATGTTCTCTAGGTATGCTCCATCCACTGTAACTTTCATTATTTCTCCTAAAATCCAGTGTGCAGTAACATTGTAAGGTTCTCCAAGTTAAACATCCTTAGCTTGTAGAGTCACATAAAATCTTTTTTCTAACTATTGACAGGAAATAATATTCTTAAAGATGAAACAGTTCCTGTTGAAACAATGTTATCAATAAAAATTCATACAGATTCACAGTCAGAAGGAACATTAGAGACCATATAATCTAACATTTTGTTATAAAATGAAAAGTTGCAATCGATAAAGGTGACGTGAGTAAGTTCGTCATATCAGCTATCATGTGCCCAGGATATGGACTTCAGTAAGTGGTCATTAAGCCATGGTTCCTCACTCAAAGGAACTAGGATTCTTGCAATATTAAACAATTATTTATTAATAATGGAAGGCTTGTAGAAATAATTCCTAATTGTCCCAAGATTTATTTTGCAGTACTGGTCATTATCCAGTCCAGATCCTGCATGAATAATAGCTTAACTCTGTTTCAGTCTCTTGACTTCATTTTCTGTTGTTAGGAGTCAAGGTGGGGAAGCAGGAAAATGCCTCAAAGATATGGAAGATGCCCATTTGAAGTTTGGTTTCTCTGACTAGCAGTTGGGTGGGCCAGGAAAAGGTGGTTTGGTTTGGCTGGTTGGTTTTCTTCACAGTTTTGTTTTTGGTGGGTGGGAAGAACTATGGAGAATGTTCCAAAGGAGAGGCAAGCCATGGGGTGGTTTCTCCCCAGTGCTATAGTTGTTAGATTTATCTTAAAGGACAAACATGCCAATTCCTTCTACTGCCAGTCAATGTCTGTTTATTATATATGAACATATTTAAAAGATTTATCCTAGAGAAGTATATGCATAACATTGCACACAACAAACCAAAGGTCTCGGCATTTTCTTTCCTAGGAAACCACTTCTATGCGCTTATCTCCATGTGATGCCATGTGGTTGCCAGGGAGGTTTGATAATTGCATGTGGAGCCCTGTTCACTTCTCTGAGCTCCTGCTAAACGTTTTGACCTGGCTGTGTCTCAGATCATTCAAATTTGAACTCTTTAAATTGACCTCCTGGTCTGACCATTCAATCCAGCTTCTCCCGTCAGTATCAGATTAGTGGTAGCTCTTCTCACGGATTCAGTCAGATTGGAATCCTGGCATTGTCCTGGCGGCTCAGAGCCACCAGGGAGGCCTAAGGTGAAGAGCGTGGTGGTTAAATGCACACGCGATGGCACTGGACTGTCTTGGTTGGTGATTCTGGGCCCATCACATGCTGACTGCGTGACCTTGGACAAGTTTTTTAAATCCCACAATACTGCTATTTAATCGTCAGTATAGTGAGGATGGTGATATTAGAACTTACCTTATATAGATGTTTTGAGGGTTTCATGAATTAATATTTAATATCCTATATTTATTTTGTATTTATAAACTTCTAAGAGCAATGCATGATATATGCACTTTCTTTTCATATCAATCTAATCAATTTTCACCAAATATACCCCTTAAAATAAATTTTATTATGAAAAGTCAATAAATTTATAATAAAATAAATAGATGCAATAGATTCCATCCTGTCTATGCTGTATGCCATTGCTTGAGTTCAGACCCCTGTTACCTCCCTATGAAATACTGCAGCTGTCAATTTATTACTCTTCTCACCTTTAGTCTCACCTTGCATTATCCTTTATGCTCCTGGGCAGAGTGATCTTCAGATATATAAATTTAATCATCATAGCATTCTGTTAATTGATCATCAGTTTGATATTTTCTGTGGCTCACTGCTTTAACACCTAAGCTCCTTCGTGTTTTCTGGTGCGGCAGTTCATGAGCGGCCTGTCTGCTCAGTGGTCCAGCCTTGTATCCTAGCACTCTCTCCCTCACATTTTTCAATCAAAGCTGGCCGGGGCCTTGCCTCTATCCTCTACCATCTATCAAGCTGTTAGGACTGGGTTGGTTTATGCTGAACTATGCTGCTTCATTCCTTTCTCCTGGACAAATGTAAGTCTATGTAGGGATCTGGATGGATGGAGGGACGTGTCTTGGATACATGCATTCATTTACTTTAAAAATTCACCTACAAATGGGAGCAACTGGACACCATGCTTCACCTTGCTTTTGTAAGTTAACAGAACCTAGTGGACATTGTTCTGTATGTAGTACATATCGGTCTAATCCTTTCTGATTGTTGTTTTATGAATTTTATTTAAGCTGTTCCCCAATAATGAGCTTTTGTTTTGCTTCCATATTTTTGCTCTATAAGCAATGTGACCATGAACATCCTTGTGCATAGACTTTGCTTATGTGTGCATTTTGTTGGGAAAATTACTGGAAGTAGAACTGTTAAGTCAAAGAGTATGAATAGTTAAAATGTTTATAAGTATTTCCAAGTTGCACTTCAAGAGGGAGCCTCACTTTACACTCCCACTACATTACATGAGAGATCCTATCACCTATCTCTTCAACAAAGCATATAGACTTATAATTGGTATCAATCGAAATTCCCATTGGAAAGTTCTACTTTATAAATACTGCCTCTATCTTCAGAGAGTTTTTCAAGTTTGAATAGTGGTATTCATTACCATGGCTGAATGTAGAATGAACTACGGTTTTGCAATTTGTGCTATTTCAACAACTCATAACTTAAACTTCTTACAGTGACAACTTCTGTGCAATATATATATGCATGGTATATATATATGCATAAATTCTAGTTTTTATTTCCTTAAATCAGGAATTTTGCAGTTGATAATAAGAGGAAGAAAAACTCCAGAAAGATTTATTATGTGCTGACATTGATTTAATCTACACAAGTTTTCATTTGTAAAGAAATCTTTAGTTTGTAAATGTTTCTCCAATGAAATGAGGTGGAATTGAAAAGAAAAAAGTTATTTACTTCCTGTACTTTTTCCCAGAATGATTCTACAGAGTCTATCTCTTCACCATACTGCACGCCTCTTGTAAAAAGCAGTAACAGAAAAGTTCTAGAATCCTCACTGCTTTTCCCTTCTGTGGGTTCTATTGACTTATGCTATTGGGTTTTGCATGCTTTCTAAAACACTTTTCATCCCAAAAAGTTCAACTCTTTTTTGTTCTCATCAACTTTTTTGATAGTCTTTGCTTCTTTTCTGCTACTACCTTGAATAATTTCAGTGACTATTTATTTTTAATTCTAAAATTAGTATTTAATGCTTTATTTTATCTCTGTGTTTTATTACTTATCGTAGGTCAGCTTTATGGTATGGAGATTGTGTTTAATGTAATTCCTGGTTAAGTGTCCAAAGACACATCCATTCTTTCATTTTTTAAGAGGCTATTTTATACATATTATCAATAGATACCTGTTACATGCTGCTATGACATATAATAGTTTAGAATACACTCTCAATATTGACAAAATTTGAATCAAAGTAGAAATCCAATCTGCTCTGGACATGATGTTTCTTACTTTGTTCAAATTAAGATTAAATTTAGTGTTTTTGGTCCCAGAGTTTAGAAGCTGGATGGAATGATTTTGAACCTAAAGATGATTTCCAGGAATTTTTCAATTTTTTTCAAATCTCTAATTTGTTTAAAACTTACATGTGTAAAGTAGTTATCGGTATTATAGACAGAATGGATAAAAACTCAGTCTCTCTTACAGGGATCTTAGAATGGTTCCGTTAAAAAAAAAAACATGATTGACCTTCAAGGACATATATTATATTAGACGCATTAGAGATGCATTAAAATAGACAGTAGGCAAGTTTTCCCATCTCAGTGATGGATTTCATGCATGGACTAACTCTAGACAATAGTTATATTATGATTTTGATTATTAGCTTATTTTCCAAATAATCTCACTTTACTTCCAAATAGTCTTTTATTTGCCAAGTCAGTTTTGTCATAGATGATAAAAAAATTAAATGTAGAACTAAGCAGCATTCTGACTGCAGACCCAGAATTACAGCCTTAGGTACTAATCCATCAACTCTAATGTTAGGTAAGTCACTATCTTCAAAATAATCTGTTTTCTCTATTCCTAGAAAGTATATTTCATTTACATTTCTAAAAATGAAGTAAAAACCAGGGTGTTTACTTTTGTAAATGTTGCAGTACTTTCTACTTCTCTCTTGTTTAGTTGTAACAATAATGAAATTAAAGATTCAGGTGCTATTGTTTGACAACAGTGGATGCAGTGAGGCCACAGGTTGCAAATAAATCAGCAAAACACAAATTTTTGAAAAGCAGAGAACTAAAGCTTAAGTTGTACAATTTTTAGACTTTTTTTACTTCAATTTCACTTAACATTTTTATTAGGAAGAGAATATGTTCATCTCTACTATTTCGGAAAGCAGCCGAAAGCAAAAGTAATTTTCAGCAAAGAGAGATGCTGTAGAGTTTTTTGAAACCCAGTAAACAAAAATAGGGACTCAAGCTGAACCTAGGAAAGAACTGTATAGTTTGTCATAGTTAACTTTTGATAAGTTTGAAAGACCTGGAAAAACTGAATTTCAAGTCCTACAATAGAAAAAACACTTATTCAAAAGTAAATCTGAAGAAAAATAGTACACTGGAAATTGCATTTGCTCAGTGCCACTATGAAATTACCCATAATTTTTTATTTCACCATAATGTGGCAAAGTAAGTAACCAAGAGATGGCAGCCAAGGTAAAATTATGAAAGGCTTTTCAAATCAGACAGAGGAAGCTGCACAAACAAACCACAAGAAACCCCTAAGTATAAAAAACACTCAGTGGAAAACCGTGTTCTAACCAAGTTGAATGTGCGAGCCGGGTCCCTGGGGGCATGGGCCGGAGTGCGGCCACCGGCAGGGCCGAGTCCCGCGAAGGGGGTGGCCACGCAGCTGTGCAAATCTGGGAGTATTGATAAGAAAACACGAAAACCTTATTGCTGAGTGTCTGTAGTAACGAGAAACAGAATTCTAGATTCTTTCCCTTTTTTTTTACACAAAATGAGTATGAAGAAAAGGGTCGTATTTTTAGTTTTGTTCAAGCGGAGTCTAAGGTGAGGGCAGGGAATTTGCATGGAAGCGGGAGGGTGTGTGGCCACCCGCAGGATAACCACGTGGGGAGCACCGGGTTGATACTGGGCACAGGAAGAGGCGCAGGGCAAGTATTTACAGGGAGTGACCTGCTCCACCGGTTGGTGCCGGTATTGATCCCATTATTTGACTTCTCATGTGTTTGGATTTTTAATTCAACAGATGTTGTTGATGCGACTAAGTATTTTGAACAGAGCTCGCTGTATGGGGATGGTAACAGGAAAACAAGGCTCCTTCTGGGATGGGGAGTCTGTTGAAAGTACAAGTAAGTACGAGACAAGAAGACCAGGTAAGGTGAGTTCAAGGTCAAATAAGGTGTGTGCCTAACCAAGACCAGGCGGGGAGGAGGTCTTCAAGAGAAAATGGCATTAATGCTGAGATAGGGTAAGACTGGGTGCAGGGGCCGACGAAAGGGTACGTGCTCATCAAAGGGAAGGTCCTGTGCGAAGGGATGAGGGGAAAGGAGATTATTTAACGCAGGACCTAATCAACTTTCAGTCTTTCTGGAGAACTAAGAGGAGGGTGCAGCCAGCAGAGAAAGGGTTTAGAGAGTGGTGAAAAATAAAGCTAAAAAATGCTAAGCAGGGGGACATCCTGCCGAGTCTCATTAAGGAATCAGTACATTATCCCGAGGTGATGAGGACATGAAAGGCTTTGCATTTGTAGATTATTCAGACCGTCAGGTGGAAAGTGGATTCCAGGAGGCCAGCTGGAGGCCCACAGCCTAATGAGAAAGCTCCCTTAGCGTGTGTTCTGGGACAGGAATGCCGACGGCCCTTAGTGGGGCAGTGGCAGCGGGGCTCTGAGAGGGGAGAGCTACTGAGAAGATGGTCAGACGTGGTGATGGTGGCGCTCAGGGACTTACCGGGCTTTCCTTCACTGCGGCACTGTTGTTAAGGAGCTCATTTAGGTTGTGGTTAAGGTTTTTGACTTTTCAAGCTGGGAACATGCCTTTAGTGCTGGAAAACACACTTACATTACTTTTTAAAAAATTCCTGTCCCTTACTGTCTACGTTCTGTAATCAGGGGACTTTCATTCATTGCCTGTTTAATGCCTGTCCTGATCCTGCTCATGGCCATTCCTCTATATCCCTTTTACTTTTTCTTTGTTACTTCCTGAAGATTTCCTCATTTTACCTTCCAAACATCGTGGTGTTTTCTTTTTTTATCCTAGATATTATATTTTAAATTTCTGAGAAGTATTTCTTCTTCTCCAGTTTCTTTACATTGAACTTAAATCACATATCATGAATGCAGTTTTTCTTTTGTTTCTATGAAGAAATACATTTGTTTAGTAATGGCATTTTCTCCTGCTCTCTGTATTATGACAAATTTTCCAAGTTCTCCCTTTTGGTTTGATTTGGTTTCAGTCTCTTTAAGTAAGGAGCTTTTCTCCAATATCTCATGATACTTACTCATTTATTTGAGGAATAGATGTAAGATGCTTAAGAAGCTGGCTGAATAAGCTCTTAGTTGTGGATGAGAATTTGGGAGTCATTCCAGAGTTCTCTATGCAAATTTTCCAATGTGGCCACCTGGTCAGTTACCACTTCTCTATTTCCTCTTTTCTTTTTTTTTTAATGGATTATGATTCTGGATTTTAGGTATCTCTGAGTTTCATAAGAGAAGTAATTTGTGTTTCTCCTCTGATTTGCCTTGATTTTATTTTTATGATTTCTGAGCACAGAAAGCAGTTTTAGAAATGTGTGAATTTTGCCCCCCTAAACCAGAAGACTGCCATTTAATTAATTTTTTGAGCACTTTTTGGAAAACTGAATTGCAGTGGATTTGCTCAGAGATTATTAGATAATTTAATAAACAAGTAGAGTCCAGTCTTAAAAAAAACCTTTTCTACATAGTGTGCTACAGTGCTCACTTCTAAGCCAGTAAACCTGATAGAATACCAAGGAAACAAATGTTTTATTATTTAGGAAGTTTATACTCTCTGAGATATATGTTTTGAGATATGAGTTTTCCAATTAAAGAAGCAACATCAAGCATTTTCCTTTTCAGAGGGTTCTTTGAAAACTGACATACGGTTCCAATTACAGTTTAAACCTGGACGGTAAACATGTGTGTCTTCACAAGAAGCATGCTGGGAGGTTGCAGGAATTGCCTTCCTGTGCTAGGCCTCGTCTTCTGCCCCTTTTTTCCCTTAGACTGTAGATGAAGTACCTTCAAGCAGAAATCACACAAGCAGTACAATAGTGGAGGTGGAACAGCTAAAGAACTGTCTCTTTTCCTAGGAAACAAGTGGTGTCAAATCACTTCTATGTATTTAGCTGACACCGAGTTGTTTTCTTATCAGATTGGAACCTTATTTTTTTCCCCCCTTAGACCACATTTTAGAATTCCTCACTAGTCTCTGAACCCACATATGGTCTTTAATAATCTCCAATGAATTCATTGTGTTTTCTGATAAGGTAGTTGATATATTTACATATTCAGTATAAAAAGATCGGGGGTTGCTTTTGCTGTCATTATTCCAGCATTATTTCCACCTCAGGAAAGCAACCATTCTTCTTTATATTTGATGAAATGAAAGTCCTGGCGATACTTTGATATACAGAATGTCACTAGTGGGAGGAAAAGAAAATCTGTTTCCTTGCTAATGTTTTAGGAGAAATCATATGTGATACCTGAAGTACCAAGACATTAAAAGTACACACACACACACACACACACACACACACACAGCTCTGCATTTGCATCCTAACTGCTGGTAGCTCATGACTCAAAGTGCCATATGGAATTGACATCTGGGATGTTCGAGGTAACCGTCTTAAAATGAAGAATTGAAATAGCTATGTAAGTGTTTACTTAAGAGGAACCCTCTCTACTGTAAAACTCAGAAAATGAATATAATTGTAAAATAAAACCACTGCCACACTGAATATGAGGCTGAAATTTGAGCCATGAGATGGGAAAACTCAGTAGACAAGCAGTGTGCTTCGAAGAGGAGCAGGCCCTGTGTTCCGGCTGTATGACGATCAGCGCCCGGGTGAGTGGTGGTAACGGAGACTCGGATTTGAGACTGGCCACTCAGACCAGCGCTGACCCTCTGCACCGAGCACCGACCTCCACGTCAGGATGAGCTGCACCGCTTCCGAGGTGACCAGGCTCCCCACACTTACTTTCCCTGCACCTGTTCTTAGGATGGACTACTGTGTTGACCTCTTACCAGTTCATGAAACTTCCCTGAGTCAAACAAAGTCTTCCTTCTCTCAATGTCTGAGTTTCATTTCCCTCACGATTTCTCTTAGAATTTTGAGAAACGTAAAATGATAGCGATCATGCTCTTTGGCATTTAGAAGCAGGAATATTTCCAGGTGTAATTCAAGTGGTCAAGAACGCTGGAGGCCAGTGAATGTGAGTTGAAATCCGGAAGGGTTGGATGGGATGATGTTATTCTGGAGACCACTTTGCTCAAGCCTGTTGCTTCTATCCTTTTCTGTACACCAAGAAAATACTTCACCAAACATACAGCTTCTGTTGCTCATCGTTGTATTGGTTTTTTCACTCTTCAACATTCTGATGAAACTGCAAGGTTGCAGGCAGATAGGAAAGTGTTCGAGATGCTATCTTTATCATTACTGAATTCCCTGGCTAGTAAAGAGGAGAATTAAATAAATATACACACTTTTTATTGAAAGGATGCTCTTGTGAAAGACAGATATACAGGCGGACAAGAAGTATTTGTTCTATAGCCTAACTGCCTTAAATTGAACTAGAAGTCAAATAAATTCAGCACTACAAAAATGCATAGGAATTACCAAATAGGCAGGTCAGACAGAATGCAAGTCTGAAGTGGCCGGTGGCCAAGGAGGTGAGAAGAAGGAATGCACAGCAATCCTCCACTGGGCATTGGCTTGAGAGGAACAGCCGGTGCCATCCCTGCATACCCTAAGCATATCACTCTTTTGCTAATATAAGTTAAGTTGGTGATAAATCTATTAAGAAATGTTTTCATACATTTTAATATATTTTATATATTTAGGATAGTTTTCTTTTTTTTTTAGCAGAGACTTCCAAAAGTAGAATTAGTGGGTCAAAGGTATGAACATTAAAAGTTCCCTAATAAATATGGCAAATTGCTTTCTAGAAGAGTATGACAACTTACACTCACACCCACATTGTCTGACAGTACTAGTGTCACCAATACTGTGCTAGCATTTATTATTTTTTTGCGTGTAACTTTTTGTAAGGAAAGAAAGAACACATAGATTCAACTTAAAAGCAACTGAGGTGGAATGTTTTTTTCAATCATTAGGTGATTGGGTATTTCCCTTGTTCAGAATTATTATTTCATGTCCTGTACCCATTAACCTTTGGAAACTTAGTCTCCTCATTTATAATTAATAGGAAATTATTGGTAATATTCCAGATTATCACCAATATTTCTCAGTTCCTTTTTTAGCATTTTAGTTATGATTGCTACAGACATTAAAGGAAAAAAGTGCAGGAAAGCATGAATACAAAGTAGAGGAAAAGTGATGCAGAAGTCTAATGAGATTCCCAGTGATTTCCTGGGTAAAAAACAACAGAGAAATAGGACATTAGCAGCACAACTACTGTATTACTCCCCTCCTCACCCAGCCACCCCACACCCATAGCAGTGTTATACTAAGGGTGTAGTGTGATGTATTTCATAATATTAATTGTTCCTGAGAAGATACTCATGACATCATTAATGAGAGTTATGAATTGTATGATAGTCTCCAATCTAATATATCACTTCTTAGTAATTAATTACACATGATCAAGTTTGTATGTCCACTTTTTCTCTTCTGTACGTGTCTTCCGAGCACTCTTTGGCCGCTAGACCCACAGCCGTTCTGTTTGTGTGAAAGAGCATCTGACTCCCTGAGTTGTTCAGGGCTGAACCCGACCGTCCGTGGTGCTGCTCAGAATGGGGATCCGTGGGGTCTCAGAGGCGGGTGCCGTTCCCTTGCTTAATTTTATGTCATCAAACTAAATGTGTGCCCTTAGAGCTCTGACAACTTTCAATAAGAAAAGAATCACGTAAACATAACCCAAATGAATCAATCGAACTAACCAGGAAAAATGACCCTCCCGGGAAGCGAGATGTCCCTCCCAGCTCAGGGCTGCTCCCCCAGCCGAGCGCCCAAGCTGAGTCAGTGAATCCACGGCTGCCCGGGCCTCTCTCCCTCCCCTCTGTGTCCCAAGAAATTTGCATCTTCTTAATGTAGGACATCATTCACTGTCACAGCAAACCACAGAGACAAAAGCATTCTTCCTTGTTCGTAGGGGGAAAGTGGGCCCAAAGCAGGATGCAAGGAAGTTCCAAGCCCCGGGCTCGCCACCTGCTGCATGTGAGGTGATCTGGGAGCTTTTCAACTCCTTGTGGGGCTCCTCCTCGGGGGTGAGGGGCAGGGGCACCCTGGGCACCGGGTGTCTGGGCTGCCCAGGTGGACTCGCTGGCAGTAGAGATGGAGAGCAACCGGTCGTAGGCACAGCTCCTGCCACCGTGTCAGTTAAAGGGCTGGAGAGCCTGCAGGCCGTGTGGCTTTGATGAGCCCTGAATGTAATGGGCATAGGTGCTTTAGGGGGAGATAGCACAAATATGAAAAAAAAAAATCTCCTTTTATTAAGGAAAAACCGTCAAATCAGGGCTTTCAGATGAGACTTAACATTGCGAAGGCGTGGTATTTTTAAATTGAAGTTTCACTTAATTCTCACAGAAACTATATTGGATAGGATGGGTTTTCCGATCAGTTACAGATAGAAAATAAAGGGCCGCTCAGCTTTGTTGTGGCAGTGCTGGTGGTGGCGGTGGCGCTCACTGACCAATCAGGACCAGAGCCTCTTCCCTCAGCCCTCGTGATGATAATCCATTGGCAAATCATGGAAATGCCACATTTCCTCATCGATACCGAATCGTCATTGCTGCTGAATGATAACAAAGTCATTGCCGGGATTCGCACACAAACACGATGGTAGGCTGTGGCCGTGAGCTTTGACCCGATCCTCTGGTGCCCTGTGACCCAAGTGTGGCATGTCTGCTGCAGATGGGAAGCGGACCCCTTCATGGTTTGGTCTGTAACCACCGTCTGATATCAGTCTGGGGTCAAAGTGAGAGGTCACACCACGGGTATTTTTGTTTGTTTTTTGTTTACTTTTGATCTGTTTAGTGGTTTTCTTTATTTTCAAGGAAGCTAATCTAAAGAAGATATTGTTTTGGGTACAATGAATATTTACTTTGAGATAAATTTTTAATTTGTAGTTTCTAACTTTAAAATTTTATTTAATTTTTGACTATTTACTATTTAATGCTTTTTAAAAAATTTGTAATTGTGGAAAACTTTACACATATACAAAGGAATAAGAATAGAATGAATGAATCCCATTCACACAAGACCCAACTTCAACAGTTTTCAGTGTTTTGTCATTCTTATTTCATCTGCACCTCCACCCACTTCTCACACCCCTGCTTTGTTACTATTTTTACCATTTTTAAGGTAAAAATTGCAGCCATCAAAATGCATACACCTTAGCACTACAATTTTGACAAATGGATGTACCTGTTTTTTACACCTTTTCACGTCATAGAAGATTTTCTCCTCCAAAATGTTTCCTTCTTATTATTTGCCAGTCAGTCCCCAAACTGCAGAGGCAATTGGTATTCTTATTTTTCACCTTTGATTATTTTCCTTTTTTCTAGAATTTCAGATGTAAGGGAATATGCCATATGTCTTCTTTCGTGTCCGGCCTCTTTCCTACTGTGATGCCTGTCAGATTCATCCATGTTGCCCCATGTATCAGTGTTTCCTTCCTTTCCATTGCTGCATAGTATCCAGTGAGAATACAAGGGATGGTTTGGCGACTCAGGGATGGTGTCCAGATCCAGGCTTCTTTCTTCCTACCAGCCTTCCTGGGTAGAAGTTATAATTTTCCATGTCAAGCTCCGCCCTTTCATGACAACATCTAAAACATGAGAAGGGGATAACTGTTAAAGATTTAGGAATTTTTTAATTTAACCCAAATAAATAAAATTAGAACTTGGATAAATAAATGAAGGATGTGGATATGGTGATGTCTTTTGTTTTAGAAATCCCAACAACTCAGCAATCAACTTTTTAGTTCCATTTTTATACCCATACAGTTGGCCCTCTGAAGTTGTTGCTAGATAAGGAATGGATAAATAAGAGATTTTATGTGGCTTTTATGAATTTAATTAACATGAAGACAGTACAGGAAATAAATTCTTCATGTTTCTTTTTGGTCTCTCACGTGAAGTGCTGGACATGTTGTAGAGACACAATAAATCTTTTTAACTTGGCAATAAGAGAGAGTCTGATTTGCTGATGTGTGACCAGCTAGTTGCTAAGTATAGGCTGTAACTTGGAGGAAGTTGAATGGGGAGGTTGATTTTGTTCAATCCACCACTAGTTTGAAAACTTCTGACCACATTCCTTTTAATAGATTATCACCACGCATGCTGAAGGGCTTTGAATTCTTATCATTTTGTATTCAGGAAGGGCTCCAATAAGACCTTGGAAGACTTCTGCATTAATTTTCCAGGAGTTAG
Organism: Manis pentadactyla; assembly: GCF_030020395.1. Lineage (NCBI taxonomy): Eukaryota > Metazoa > Chordata > Mammalia > Pholidota > Manidae > Manis > Manis pentadactyla. The sequence continues at coordinate 62,122,088 of NC_080035.1, read as the reverse complement.
CCTGTGCTCTTAATTACCTAATGGTCCTTAGTGTGTTCGTGGAATAATAAGAACAGAGACAAATATGATATATCACATCATGGGGCTACAAAGTCAGCAGAGCCTGGGCCTCTCTGGCAGTTGGCGTTCCCATCACCACCATCTCGTTGGCAGTGGGCTCCCTTGGCTTACTAGCGCAGTGCGGCTCTCCTTCCTCATTCCCATCTGTCTTCTTTAATTGCATTTTCCTCCTGCTCTTAAATGTAATTATTATTCAGGTTCTTAAGGAGCAGTAGACCAGGAGAAAGAAAATAAGAGTTCAAGTGTTTGATCCGCATTTTTAAAGTTTATAGCGGATGCCATTAATCCTCTCAAGCTGCAGCTTCTTCAGCTATAAAACAGGAATTTTCATATTTTCTTTTATTCTGAGGATTGTCACCACCATCATTTGAGATGTCCTCTTTCCAACACTCTGAACACTTTAAATTTTAAAGTACAGTGCAAATTGTAAACACTGCCGTTACTATGCTCCATATAGTCTCAGCAAATCCATCTGTTTTCATCTATTTATTGATGATTCCCAAACTCAAAACTATATTTCCTTTTTTTTGGCCTAACTTTCAGGTTTTATTTGTGAAGTTCATGTCTTAATGTTCATTAGTACCTCAAAGTCAATGTTGAGGAACCAGTTGTAACAGTCGCAGCACAGGTGGCCAGACAGGAACATGACACATCTAACTTGAGAATAGGGATGTTCCCCTGTGTATAGATCTGTAAATATTAAAGATGCAGTGCAATCACATTGTGTTTTTAAATTTACAATCACCCATTCCTATTTCTCCTGAATCATATCAGGTAAAATGATATAGGAAAAAATTGTATGGTCATAAGACATTGTGAATGTATGTCTGATTATTTGTAAATCTTGAATGGGAATCTGAGCCCAGAGGAATAGGTTGGGTTTGATTTACTTTTCAAAAGGATCCTGACACTGAAAAATAAAATAAGAAAGTATGTTACAGTTACTAAAAATACAATAGTATTTAGACTGTTTAGCTGTCTGAATAGCTCCTAGAAAAAAAAAATCTTGGTCTACTGAAAGATAGTGCCTGCTACATTTTTTAGCTTCCCTTTTCTCAATGATGGTCAACATTTTACCATAGGCTCACTGCCATTTGTATGTCTTTGGAGAACTGTCTATTCAAATCCTTTGCCCATTTTCATTTGTCTTCTTGTTGTTGAGTTGTGGGAGTTCTTTATATATTCTAGGTATTAAACCTCTATCATAAAGTTCAAACTGAAATAGCTTGACAAGATCAAATGGCCAAAAACCAAGAGAGAAAACTCAGTGAACTGTGCAGGTATGTGTTATGTGCTCTTCTGTAGACATATTACACTTCAACTAAAAATGTATATATAGGTTAATAAATAAAAACAGGATATTTCAGTGTTTATTCTTCATATCCCAGTGCTCGATGAATCAGTAAATGAACAAGTGATCACATGCCTGGATGGTGCTGAGCGGGCTGAGGGCTGCCGCAGAGAGCAGTGTGGATAACCTCAGAAGTGAGGCAGGATTGAGGACGAGAAGCATTATCATATCAGCCTTGGGTAAATTTCAAGGGTAGTCTGCATATAAGGAAAAAAGAATTTCATCACATTCTGTACGAAAGGAGGAGAAGAAATCCCAAACTCTGAATGCTGGCATCCCATTTAATAGTATTTTAACCTGATAGCTTTAGGAATATGTAAGAAAGGTTACCTACCGTGAATTGAGGTACTTAACATGCATCTGCCTTTTGGGGTGATCTAGGTATTTCCCCTTCTAGTTTTGGGGGATTTGTTGAAATAACACTTGAACAGTTTTTCTTGCCTTCGTTAAGACTGTATTTTAGCTAGGATATTTTAAAACTGCCAATGGATGGTAAAACTTCATGAATGTTAAACAATTTAACAAGCTATTTATTAAATCCAGTGTATTGTTTTTCTATTGTCATTTAGAGACAATGTTTTTATATTTCATTCCATGATCTGTCAGTAAGGTAATGACAACTGTTAAAATATTCAAATAGCATGAAATGTTAGTTTGCAGTTAAAATTTAAGATGAAAACAGTATTTTTTCTATTTTTTATCATAACCAAGTGTGGATACTGAGAGTTATAGTTAAAAAGTAAAGGAAATATACTTGTAACGTTTGCTCATTTCCTGTCAGTTAGAAATAATACAAATATTAATATGAATCATTCTAATTGTCCAAATGGGCTTAATTAAAGCAACAGTGTGAAGAATAACTCACCTTGTTTAATGAAACTACAAGCACATCTAATTAAAATTGGAGCCCAAGGCGGAAATGCAGGGAATATATTCATATCATGTTGTTATCCTGGATTGGAATTTTCTAGATCAATGTTAGAGTTGGCTGTCTAACTGGGCGGAGGTGCAGAGCAGGGCTAGAGCATGAATAATAGATGATGAGAGCGGGAACCTTATTTCATTGGTTTTTCTAATTACTCAGTGGGATAGCCTTTAGCAGTGTGACCCTCAAGTGCCCAGACCTTGTCAGCCAGTGGGTAATTATGGGCTCAATCGGTATTTACGTCCAAATTTCAGGAACTCTCAAACCCACACTGTCCTCAGAGGGCCTTCAGCTCCTGCACACCCTTTATTGGGATTTCTCAGGGCATCTTATGTGGGTGAAGAAACAAACCTTTTTCCTCGTTAAGCAATCCTTCTGGTCTGGGACAGAAAGTACAAGATGAACCCAAAACGTTGAGCGTAACATCCTATCTGCGGTAGTCTTTCCAAACAGCCCTCTACACATGGGAAGATATCAGGTGACCCCAAACGGGAGACATTCTACAAAATAACTGACCTGTACTCTTCAGAAGTGTCAAGATGAGGAAAGCTGCAAACTGCCGCAGACTGAGGGAGAATAAATAAGGAGAGACATTAATAACTTAATGCCACATGGGGTCCTGAGCTGGATCCCAGAGCAGAAGAAAGACCGTGGGGAAAAAACTGGCAAAATTGGAATAAACCCTAATATGTACTGAAGAGTACTATACCAAAGTTAACGGCCTGGCTTGAGAACTGTACTGTGTAGGTATGGAGGTCGTAAGGACCAAGAGCATTCTGCTAGGAGATGGGCAGTTGTGACGCAGGTCATTTCAGCTGAGAACAATCAAGGCACAAAAGACTTAGAAAGAAACTTTGACCTTCCATACCCTCCCACACACAACTGCAGGAGGAGAGCTATCATCATAGATAGCTATAACTTAAACTAGGTGTGATAGACTGGGAGGAACGAGGTTAAGTGTGCTAAAATTTGTCTCTGGGCCCCACTGTTTCTGTGTGACCCGTCAAGCCTTTTGTTTACCAGACATACACTCTTTTCACATTCCTGTGAATTCCATTTTTCCTGGGAAGTCTCAGACCCCAACGCCCTCCTCCTTGGTTTGGGATGACACCCATGCCTCATTGTCCCTGGCTGTCTCTTGAACCCATGTGTATGGCTTACCCGTACATACTTTGTTTTTTCCTCCTGTCAATTTCCTCATGTCAGTTTGATTCTTAAGCCAGCTAGAAGAACCTCAAGGGACAGAGGAAATTTCTTCCTCCCCAGCATTGACATCATTAGGGAAAGCTGGGTGAATAGTATATGGCAAATCTCTGTACTACTTTTGTAAATTTTCTTTGTCTAAAGTTCTTTCAAAAGAAGAAGCCTATGTCTATCCATATGTGTATATGCATATGTATGTGTATATGTTTATATGTATATATATATATATATATATATATATATATATATATATATATATATATATATAATGCTTCTTAACTCAATATAATCAAAACCTAATCTATTAAACTTGCCCAGGCTTCAGTGCTTAATTAGAAAAAAATTGTACTATCATTTAGGACATGTTTAGGTGGATAACAGGTGGCTTTTAATATAATTAGTGCTTCCATTAAGTGTTCAGGAATTCCTCATAGAATGATGTAACCCTATTTGACCTGTGTGGATTCATGGAAATATTTATAAATGTGTCCTGTTTCTCATTTTGCTCCTAATGTATGCACGGTTGACATCCATGTGGCTATAATCTGTTCAACAATAATTCATTAAGTCTGTTCCATGTTACCATCTGTTAAATAACATCAGAAGCCATTATTAAAATATAAAAATAAGCCTGATTATGAAAGTAGGAAATTATGCAGTAAATGGATTTAACTTGTTTGAATTATATCTGCTAGGCTGGACTGCTTTCAAATTTTTCATCAGTTATTCTGACAGCCATTGCCAGAAGTGAGAAGTTCTGAGGTCCTTTTATTTTTCTTCCTTTCTTCTTGTGATTTACATTTTCTGAAATCTAGCCTTTTGGGAATTACTGGCTGCCTTTGGGTAAAATGTAAAGATAATGTTGCCCCTCCTATTACTATCCTGAGGTCAGATATCTTCCTTTCTAAGTTTTAGACATAGAAGGAATTTCAGAGATACACGTCAGTTCAGGGAGAGCGTGAGACTCAGGCAGATGAATTGTACAAGATCTCAGTGGTTTTCCTAGTAAATTGAGAGAAGTACTGTTTCTTTTCCTTATCAATGTAGTCATTAAAGCCTTCAGCCAAGCATCATTTTGTATTACTAAGTCTGCGGCACTGAAGGTAAAAACAAAGAAAAGCTATGATCCTTTTTCCTGCAGAGCCTCCCAATTGGTGAGAGAGAGGAAAATCAATAGTTTTAATAAAGCCCAGAAGGAGATTCACAATAAAACCACAGAGGAGAGGCCTGTTATGTAGACGGAGAAAGTCAAGGTTACTCAACATGAATTTCACTTGTATTTTCTATTACAGCACTATTAATCAGTGAAAAAAATAACACTCTGGCCCATGTGGGTCTGAGTGATGACTAAACAATGCTACATTCTTTTTCTAACCTTTTTCCGAACACCTTTTGCCTAAATGTGAGCTTCAGGCGGCAATGGTCCACGTCATTGGAGTGAGTAGACCTACGGTCGCTCCATGACACTGGCTGTAAGGACCCCCACCCTGCCTTAGATAGAGCCTTATCTGCAAACACTTTCAACAATATGACCTTGTTTTGATTAGTTCTTGCCACTCTTTAAGATTATATCTTTATTCATCTTTTACCTGGAAATTTTCTATCTCACCGTGTAAGGACCTTGACATGTGTGCACTGCTATGAACTAGAAGATTGCCTGGCAAGTCATTCCTTAATAAATATTTGTTAAAAGGGTGAAATCTAGATATCAGATGAAGCCTATTGCTTGTCAATTTAAAGTAAAATGCCTTCTCTTAAAAAGTTCCTCTGTGTAGCTGAAACCAATGACTTGAAGGTAGAGCTTTAATGGAATGACTTTTCCTTGGGGCAGTTTCATCTTTGTCCCCTGCAGGCATCCTCAAGGCAGCATATTATGCTCTCAGAGATTCGTTTCACTGATGAATATTCACTAGATATTCTTTTAAAAGGTAGCCAGCCTCACAAAGCTATGGACAAATTTAACTGTAACTATTTTAATGTGTGTCTTCCAGTTATTCTTCTGATACACTCAAAGAAAATTTAAAAATAAAAACCAGAATGGATTACAACTGAAAATTCAGTTGGATGTATGACAAGTGCTTGTTTGGCAGCACATCTTGGCAGAGAAAATACAATTTGGGGGGAATCGCTATTAATTTGATGGTATTGTGCAATTTTTTTTTGTTTTTCATTTATTTGTGTCTTATTAAATTAGATAAGAAAATGTACATAGAATGGGAAATAGAGGCAAATTGGCAATGGTTTTTTTTTTTTAAAGAAATGTTTTGAATGTTCCCTGTATTTCACTTAACAATTTTCAGAATATATTTTGGCAAGCTTTTTTCTTCAGTTCTGTAAGCTTTTGCATTTAAAAGGAATTCAGTCAAAGTTTGCTTCAGAATTTACATGGACAGTTCAAAATACCAAGTTGCCAAAGAATTGAGATAAATAGTAGTTTCTGTGAGTTCTTTAGAGAAACTTTGAAGGCGGCATTTCTTTCAATAATCGGATTTGGATAGATGAGTGAATTTCATGCCCACAGGGCTTGCTGCCAAAATAAAACCACCAAATTTGATTTGAAAAAATCAGTAGTTCAGTTAAAAATCAAAGTAATTTCAATACTTCTCTTTTGGGGCCTGCGGTTTGTCGCCCTCTTTCCTCTTCTGCCGTGATTTGGGAGAGGCTTTAAGCCCTGGAGAGCCAGAGAGCCAAGACAGCCCCCAGGAGGGACCCCAGCCTTCTCATGGGGGGGGTGCAGGGGGAGGGGCTGCTGCCAGGAGGGACACTGAGCAGAGCAGGCACCTGAGACCCTCACCGCAGGGAGGAGCGAGAGTCTGAGGAGGGGCCGGGAGAAACGTGCAGCAGCCTAGGGCCTGACCCCCTGAAGCTGAGCAGAGGCCCCTTCTGAGTACTCTTCTTTCCCGAAGAGGGTGCTCACTGTCTCATTTTAGTCCTCACAATTACTGTGTGAATTAGGTATTTTACTTAGATCTGCTAACTTGAAGGAAGTGAGGTACTGGAGCAGCAGTTTAAAGAAGTGCTTAGTAAGTTGGACATGTCAGAGAGAGAGAGTGATAGATAGATGATAGGTTAGATAGTTGATAGATGGGTAGATAGATAGATGGGTAGATAGAAAGATAGATATAGATACATAGATAATAGATGCATAGGTAAATAGATACGTAGATAGATAATAGATAGATGGATAGATAGATGATAGATAGATATAGATACATAGATAGATAGATAGATAGATATAGATAGATGATAGATTGATAGATAGATGGATATAGATAGATAGATAATAGATACATAGATAATAGATAGATAGATGATAGATAGATAGATAGATGATAGATAGATAGATATAGATAGATGATAGATAGTTTGATAGATAGATGGATAGATAGATGATAGATTGATAGAGGATAGATAGATGGATGGATATAGATACATAGATAATAGATACATACATAAATAGATAGATAGATGATAGATGGATAGATAGATAGATAGATAGATGGATAGATGATAGAGGTCTGACTCCTCAGCTCTGTCACTTCCCAACTTTCTGACCTTAAGCTCATGTCACGGGTGAGTGCCCATTGCCTCTGTTTCCACATCTGTAAGATGGGGATGATAAGAGTGCCATCCTGAAAGCATTGTTGAGGACTGTATGATTTAGAACATGCCAAGTGCTCAGAGGAGTGCCTGACACATGTTAGACATTAAATAACTATTTGTGAAATGAGTGAATTTTTCAATAAAATTTAGCTATTGCTTCTCTTTTTGTTGCTATTAGTTATTAAGTGGCTTCTCCAAAGTTCCACAGATCGTTTGTGATGAAGTTCTGAGTTTGAATTTTGGGTATGATATTTAGTAACGTGTGACCACGGACACGTTATCTAACATAAGGCTCTGTTTGGCTATAAGCAATGGGAAAAACAACACACCTTTCAAAGATTATAAGGATGAAATAAAATAATAAATGGGGAAAGGAAGAGACCATGCTGGGAGGCCCCTAGTTCTCCTATCTGCAGAGTGGGCAGCATGAATTTTCTCCTTTGCTCTCCCTCCCCTATGTCCCATGACCAGGTGGTCCCCAGCGGGGTGAGGATAGCCTAGAAGTTTCTCAGGCTAGCAAGGACATACGGCAGAGTAGCCCCAGCAGACACGTGAGAAAGCTTTCCAAATGCACCTGCGAAGCCGCCCTCACAGTGGAGGAGAAGCCGGACCAGTGCGGTCAGCATCTAGGGGCGTAACTGAAGGGGTCTGAGATGAGCTTAAACCGTCTCATTTTCTCTCCTTAAAATGTATGCAAAACTTGCCTTTTTGCCACAAAATACCTGTGCTTATCTTTATATTTAAAAATAAGGTCTTTTCCTTTAAGTTTTTAAATAAAATTGCCTTTCCGGCAAGATGCTTTATATTTTCTGGTTTTATGTGGGCTTGTTTTCCCTGAAGCCTGGTTTTTCTAAGCAACCTTGGGTGCTTCTCATCCATGCATATTCATGGCTTCTACTCCAGAAATTCTGTGGGCTGGGCTCGGGAATTCACATTTTTCCCAAGAATAGAAAGGAATGCTCAATGAGCCCTAAGTGAGAATGACTCAGTATTAATTATCTCTAGATGCGTAAGGTTGAGATGTTTTCTTCTCAAGGCGTTTTGCTGCCTCCTCTGTCAGAGATCAGTTAAATCCCAGGGAGCGAGGAGCAGGGAAACGAAGCCTGGAGGACAGTCTTCAAAGCCTTTTACTTTGTGGAGCAATAACATAAAATAGCAAAATGAATGTGTGCCTGTCAAAGAATCATCCTCCAATAGGAGCAGAATAGCTGTAATGAGATCCTTAGTTTCATTTATTCATTTCAGCATTCTTACTGAATCATGTAAGAAGTTGAAATATTTCATGACTGTCTTCTATTTGGAAATTAAATCAATGTAGAGTATGCACTAATAGTTAAAGTAAAATACTGGAAATATTCCATTGATAGGACATATCTTTGAAAATTATTTCCTTACTTTTCTTAGCTTCCTTACTTTTCTAGATACCTCAAGAGATGAGTAATTTTTAATCTTTGGATTTAAAGGTGATTCAGGTTATCCTGTCTCAATAGAAACCACATCAAGAAGATGTTTTCTCATTATCACTTAGTGCTAGATGGACAACAGTATCAAAAGCACGAACTAGACAACAGTACGTCACAGTGCAATTTGTCATTTGTTGTTCCCATCAGTATAACTAACACATCAAGAGTTGGCTTCCAGAATAAAGATATACATTTGGGAAAAGGACTTCACATATTTGATTGTATATGTGAATTAAGCATATTCAGACTATTAACTATGGCACCCTAGATGACGTGTGATGTACGGAGAGACAAGGACGGAGTAGAGTGTAGTTCGTTCAGGGTAACCCTGGGTCAAGAGGAGAAAGCTAACACCTTTGTTTCTTGAAATTAGTCCCATGGTTTCACCTGAAGACTCTAAGACATTGTACACCTTCAGTCTCTAGCTGTTCCCAGATATCATTAAGAGTGGCACTATCTTTCCTTTTACTCAATGACACGCCAATTTGAAGATAGAATCAGAAATCTATGCCAGCCTATAAAAAAGTATAGGCAATGTGTACATAAATATATGTAAGTGGCACATGAAGACATGCCTTAATATCAATTTGTTTACTTAAATTGCAGTAAGTTCATTTTAAAATAAAATGTTGATAGAAGAAATACATTCTTCCTCTTTTATTCCTATTTTTTAAGGGAGGAGGGAATGACACTGGTTACTGGAATCACTATTCCAAATTTCATGGTATGAAATCATCCACCATAGTTTTTAGCAAAATGTATTTCGGTTTCCTGCTGCTGGGCGGGAGTGGAGGCCTGAGAACACTTCTGAGGCAGAGGATGCTTAACAGCTCAAAAGCTTAGCAGAGTTGCCACAGGTGAAGTCCACTGAGTGTGAGCGTCCTGTGAGTATGAGGTAACTCTGCTGTTGTTCTACCGCCACTATCTCGTTCCCTGCCGCCCTCATTCTCTTGGGCTGTCTTGGCCAAGGTCACCGTTAACACTTCCCCACCTTCAAATGGGTTTGCTGCTGTGACTACGGGCCGAGAAATGGCTTGTCTTTTACATGCACTTGATCTTTAGCCCTATTCACTTACACTTGTGACTCATTGAAATGGCCATATTTCTTTTATGTTCTTTTAGTCATTGAAACATCTATATTCCAGGCTATTCCGGTAGAGTGTTGGTGATGAATGCATCCAGGAAATGGCTCATTTTATCCCCAAGTGGTTGTCAGCCGGATGACAGAAGGTGAAGACTTATGGGTTTGCACGCGTACACTCAGATGCCTGCACTCCCTAATATGATCGGCAGGTCTGAATCGGATCATCCTCTGGTTCACTGGGCTCTACACCAGCAGTAAACAGTTTTGAACACACCTCTGCAGTAGGGATATATGTGCACATGTGTGTATGTGTTTATACGTATATAGTATATCACATCATAGCAGGTATATGTTATAAAAATGTACCATGGTAATATACCTCTATGATGTATGCTTATAAAACAAAAAGAACAGAAATAGAATATTTAAAAGAAGTAATTTATCAACTCTTTCAGCAAGCATTTACTGAGCACTCTTTTATGCTGGGTACAGTTCTAAGCCACGAGAATTCATCAGTGAACAGGACAAACTTTGATGCTTCGTGGAGCATGTAGTTTAGTGGGTAGATAAACAATGAACACATGTATATATAATAGAGTGAAAAACATTTTGAGGAAAAAGCTTGGCATGCTGTTCAGAGAGTGACAGGCACTGAAGGGGAATTTCTTCAGCCAGCGCGGTCGGGAATGCTTGAACCAAGGCGTCAGTAAGGAGAGGGCGTGTGGAAGAGTATCTGAAGCTGAGAGAATAAAATGTGCAATGACTTGAGACTCTGCGGATGGTATAAAGATAAATAATTTACTTATCAACAGTCAATGAGACCCTGTTAAAGGGAATGAGGGCACATCTGAACTTTACGTAGTCTTTTTAATACTTTTGAATTTTTCTGAGCTAACTATATGTCTCCCCTGATGGCTTGTCATTGTTTCACCTTAATGCACCTAAACCTTATACCAGGAATAAGCACAAGGGCTTTTAAACTGCAGACTACATTCTGGTTGTACTTTCCATGATTGTATTTTGGAAGTTAATCAACCAGCAAATGTTTGCATTTGTCACCCAGTCAGTAAGCAACTTCTTCATAGTTAAACATGATGGTGCCCCATTTATCACCTATTATGCAAAAATAAAAAAGACGTGCAGAGCTAACCAGTGCTCCTTACAGTTCACGCTGTAATTAAGTGGGATGTGCTAACTGGTAACATAACTAAAGTTTTTTTAAGAGAGGTAAAACTAAGGGCTTTGAAATTTCAGAGTAATAAGGTCATTATAAAAAAAAAGCATTTGAGTGGGGCCTTATGTAGTGAAGAGGGAATGTTTTTTAACAGTTGGAGATTGTTCATGGGAGGATTCCAAACTTCTGAGGAATAAAGTGCAGTATTGATCATGTAATAGCTCAGTCCACCTGGAGAATGGAAAATTGATGTAGGAATAAACTAATTTAGGAGCTACAGAAGACAGTAAAGTAAGAATTGAGAAAATGCCATCTTAAGTGGCACTTAGAAGGTAACTGCTGGGCAGAGAAAGACAAATACCATGATTTCACTTATATGTAATCTAAAAACAAAACAGAATGAATAAAATAGCAGTAGTCTCAAAGACACTGAGAAGTGACTAGTAGTAATGGGGGAGGGGTCGGTGTGGGCGGGTGGAGAGGGGGAGGGCGATAAAGGGACACACAAGTTTCAGTTATGAGTTAGTCACAGGGATGGCAGCGCAGCCTAGAGAAGTTAGCCGGTAGTTCTGTGGCATGTTGACAGGCAGTAACTGTCTTGACAGGTGGTAACTATGTTGACAGAGAGTAACTGCACTCGTCGAGGTGAGGATTTAGTAATGTAGGTAACTGTTGAACCGCTGTGTCGTATACTTGAAACCAATATAACATTGTCAATAAACTATACTTCAAGTTTTTAAAAAGGAAGGTAGCTGCTGACCTGGGGAAGCAGTAATTTCTATTCAATGGTGAGAGTAGATCGCAAATCGTTATTTGGCAGGTGGAGAGCAGATGAAGGTAGCAAGTGGAGGTTATGGGGACTGATGATAAGAAAGAGGAACGATAAGGCTGCCTGGCAGCTGCAGAGAAGCAGGATTGAGAGGTTCTTAGAACAAGGAAGTATTTGTAACCTGAGCTGAGTGGATGGAGATGGAGAGATTAGAAGACAAAGCGATAATCGGATAGTGGATAGTGGCAGGTCTAGTTAGAGGAGGTTTCAAGAGCATCTCTGGAGAATTTTACGTTAGGGTTGAGGAAAAGGGCGATCTTTCCTGCTTCTTTATCTGGGGAAGTGAAGAGTAGATGAATGTTGTGAGAAAAAGAAGAAAAAAAATTGCAGGAATTCAGACCAAGATGGCCTCGATCACAGTTCACTTAGAGGCTGATGCTGAAACTGGAAGGTTAACAGAGGGCAGATGATACATAAAAAAAAAGTCCTGAAAAAAATCAAATAGGCAGATGGACAGCTGAGAACAGATGACATTCATTTACCTTGAATTCAATTAGCGGTATTTCCTGACTTTCTCTAGTAACCTTGCTGCAGGGTGCAAAGAGGAATTTTGTATAACAAGGGAAGTTTAGCAGAGTATTTTAAGCAGATAACAAATTCCAATGTACTCTGGCAAACATTAGTCAAAATGTTCCAAAGCTAATGATGTCTTAGCTCTTCTGCCTACTAGTCAGGCATTTGTAGCTTGATAGGATCAGGTAAAAGTACTGCTCCTTGTCAGATTTAAAACCAAACAAAAACTAACAACTCATGTCTTGTAATGAACTGTTAAGTGGTTTCATTTTATGTAAGCAAACTACTTAATTGGGTGTCCAAAATTAGCTAGTATGCTCAGAATACCTGGTGTTCTTTTTTTGTCCTAGACTCTTAGATATGAGACGATGATACACACACTCCCTCATTCATTCATTTACTCATCACCTTGGTGGAGCTATTGAGTTTCAGGGAACATGATAGGAGTCTCAGGACGAAAGGGAGAAAATAACCTTACACAATCCCTCACTGCAGGGAATTTATAATATAATCTCTTATTATCGCCTATGTATGTATAAATACATATGCTGAATGAACATATCAAATAACATGGATTTATTAAGAGTGATTCTAATTCCATTTTTAAAATCTGCTTGGCAGATGATAAACAGAAAAACAATAGACCAAGAATTTAGAAAGCAAACATCAACACTAAGTCCACATCTATTTTGTGTGTGCACAGGGCAGCACAGCATATAAAACAGCCTAGCTAGTGACCGGCCCTTCCCTCTACTAAATACCCTCACAACCACAATTACGCCTGAATGGCGGACCATTAAGTGACTTGTGATTAACTGGGTGACTGATATTTTGTGACACGTCTTTAAACATCTTGTAAAAAATGCTTGCTCTCATCTTATCAATCATGCTGTAAAATGTGAGCACATGGCTGCTTTTGCCTGATTTTTCCCTTCCATTATTAAATCAGCAAAGTCAAAAGCATAGGGATAATAATACATAGTAAACATTTTACACATTGTAAAAGGGACAAAAAACATTTACTTGAAAAGATTCATGGGAGGATTATGTGATGATGGTGTAGGACAGAACATGTGAAACACATCACACCCATTCCGTTTGTTAAGCTTTTACCAGCTTGCTTATTCTCTTCAAGTCATTTCGATTTGATGCTTATAGTTTAAGATCATTTCCATAAACCCTCTTACTGGTGCTTTGTGAAAAAGCTGGTAGGTAGAAGAAATGCTAGGAAGTGGTTGATAGTACATAGGTGGGAACTGAAGCAGAAGTCAGGGGCACAGAGGAGAGAGCCTGAAACAGGAAACAGAGTTGCATCTTTTAGGCGCTGACTTTAAAAGCCACTTTCATCAGTAGGAAGAGTGACTTCAAGTCGCCATTTTCCAGTGCAATGCTAATGAGAACCTGACAGCCAAGATCCAAATTTAGATACTGATAATGGCTGTTCTTGGGCTGTTGATAACTTAAAACAGCTAAATCTTGACCTAGGAAAGAAAGAAAAAGCTCCCCTTCTGGGTAGTTGAGTTTTTAGAGGAAATTGCCTAAAGTAGAAATGAATATGTCATTCTTCCTTTCCTGAGAGAAGGAAATTGAGGCAAAGCTAAGAATAATACCTATTGTCTAAGCTATATGTCTTAATAATACCTATATGTCTTAAAGTTGCATGGTGTTGGCTAACTTACACTTTTATTAATAACTAGGATAATTATTTATGTAAAGAAAAAGACACAAATAATTCAGAGATTTTTTTAACTATGGTACTCAAAATGCTTCTCAGACATGAAGGAAAAAAAATGACTTTGTAATTTTAAAGTAATCAATTGGACATTTCCTGGCTGCAATTCACTACACCTTATTTCAAAATCACAGTCGAAGAAAACAATTATCTTAAATTACCAGAAAGCTCAAGTAATTTCCTAGAACTCAATGAAAAACTAGAATGTGAATACAGCGTTCTGTATCTTGGATAACCTATTTAGAAGAAAGATAAGTTAATTTGGAAATGTTTCTTGAGGAATGTTCTTTTATATTTTTCTCTTACTTTATTGTTTTCTGATTAAAATATAAAATATACTTGACAGGGCCAACAAAACAGACATCCATATTTTTAGTAAAAGGAACTAAGAATTTAAAATCATACATACATATTTGACAGCTAAGTTAAAAGGTGGCTTTGAAATAATAGAATGTTTAACAATTTAAATATAAATACATAATTTTAGACTTTTTAAATTGATAAATGATGTGTTTATCTCATGATATAGTTTGGGGGTAAAAATTTAATTTTCCGTTATAATGCATATGAAGATTAAATTGAATATGTTGGTTTTCTTGTCCAAAGAAGAAGCATATAACTGTCTCTCTCTATTCAGCTAGGCCTTCAGAAAGTTTGCCTTAACATAATCTTTATTAGATTCAGAATTTATGTGTACGAGTTTCAGTGTCAATTATTTTTGCGATTCTTCATCACTGATCCCACAGAATATATTTAGCTGATTATATGCAAAATCCATTAGGGTCATATAGCTTTTTATTTCTTGTTTTGGACATGTTTTGAAGGGAGAGAGGAACAACCAAAGAATAAATAAGGTATGTGTTGAAAAGCTGTTCTGAGCATGTTTTTAGAAAATTTAGCCATTAGGATTATACCCATGGTAAGCCACCCTCAAGATATGCCTCGTCTTCACACCTTGTGTGATCCCTTCCCTTGAGTGTGAGCTGGACTCATTACTTCCTTCTAATGGAACATAGAATAAAGGATGGGATGTCACTTATGAGATTGGGATAGAAAAGGACAGTAGCTTTCTGTTTTAGGGGTTCTCTCTGGGTTCACTCATGCTGGGGGAGTCAAGATGCCATGGTGTGAACAGCCCCGGCAGGCCTCCCTGTGGCTTGGCAGAGAACTGAGGCCCTCAGCCCAACAGCTCCCAAGGAACTGAGAGCAATAGTTTACAGCCCATTAGAAACAGAAGCCTCCCAACAACACATGAGTGAACCGGGAGTGGATCTTTAGGCCTCAGGTGGGTGTTAAGACACTGCAGGCCCAGCCAACACCTTAATTGCACCCTCATGAGTGATGTGTTCAGATTTAGCAAATGAAGATACAGGACAACTCGATGAATGGAATTTTAGATAAACAAAGACCATTTTTGAAAAATAGAAGAACGTTCCATGCAATGTTTAAGACACATTTATACGAAGAAAATATTTATCATTCATTTGACATTCAAATTTAATCTGTATTTTATCTGGCAGCATAAGACAAGAGATACCTTGCGGTGGAGGCATGGCTAAGCCGCACTGAAATTCCTGGCCCACTGACACTGTGAGATAAAAAATGTTTGTCGTTGCAACCCGTGAAGCTGAAGCATAGTTTGTTATGCAGCAATAGATAAGTAACACATTACCTAATAATTGGATGGGGGTCCATACAGGCCCGCCGGAGTGACCAAATCCAGTGCCAGGTGGGTTTTGTTTTTGGTCTCACAAGTGCAGAACCAGTGATTATGCTTTTGCCTTGCTTACCATGGGATATTAGAACATAGTCTATTACTTTGGAGTCAAGAGAGGTACATAATTTGCATTTAAACAGTGGTGACCGAAAGAAATCAGACTTCTGAGATATCACTTTCATAGCCTCATTAGAAAGATATTTGAAAAAAAATAGATACTTTACATTTTCAATTTTTAAAATATTTCACCTCTTTAAAAAACCATGGTCATTAATATAATGATGTGTAGAGAGGGTGTGTTGGTACTATAGTTTTCTCAAAGCAAATCAAAGTGCTTTTGTGCAACTTTTGAAACTATATGCATATTTTATACATGCAATGCTTTGCTGAAATCAAAGATTTTGTGCTCTCTGTAAGGCACTGTACACTGATCCATCAGTTCCCCGAGTTCCTCAGGGCACACCTCTGAATCCTGCCTGCATATCTAAGCAGTCACTACGTACTGCATGCCGTGCTTTGGAACATTTCTCACACCACTCTCTTCTCTTTTCACTTTTTTCCTTCCCACGAGATAAGCCTCTATCAATATACCTAAGTATGTGAAATGTAGCATTTCATCTCCTGTCCACACAGAGTGTTCGTGACATGCAGTGGCAAGGGTGGGTGTAGGCTTTGTGGGCATATATTTAACCAATATAAATTCACCAGTAAAAATCTTGCATGAAAGTAAAATACTGGTCGATATTTAGGAAAAAAATAGAACAGGCTTCTAGCTGTCTGGAGATACAGAACCTTTCCTTCTGAGACCTCACTGAGGTGGTGGTTAACGTTTCTAGCATCATGGACTCCCTTGAGAAGCTGAGAAGCCTGCTGATCCTCTCCCCAACAAACTGGGGAATATGTTTACAGAGGTTCGAGGAATTCGTCACTGCAAGGGAATATGATCTGGTAGATGGAAGACAATGTATCAGTTAAAATTTGATGGCATCATACTTCTGTCTAAAATGTGTGTGGTGTAATAATTGTTTATAAACATCGTTATCTTAAGGTCAATCTCAATGTCGAAATTTTTACAAAATATTTTATGACCGAGGAAAAGAAGTGCAGCTGAAGCAGTGACCTACCAAAAGAGATTACGTATGTATATGTTTGACAATTTCATAAATATTTTGCAGAAGAAAGAGGTTAGAAACACAACTGAGACAATAAACGGTTTGGCAAAATCAAAGAAACACAATACACCCAGAAGCTAACCCCAGAATAAATTAGCTCTGGCTACAAATGACCAGGCAAACAGTATTTGAACTCAATCTGAATTTATCATAATTAAATTTAATTCTAAATGAATGTACAAGCAGGATATATTTCCCATTTATGAGAAAAACAATCTCCAGCCAAATAAGCCTGCACTTTCTAATCCTCCATCTGATCCTTGGTAACCTTACACTGAAAATTTGGTCAAAACTTCGGATATAATTTGCTTGGAAGAATTAAAAGATGACTATAACTTAAAAAGCCTGATAAGGTAGAAAGTTCTATTTTGTTGTCTACCCAGTCAATTAGTGAAAAGAAGAAAAGGAGAACCTCCCTGAAAGTCACCTCCTTACTAAATCAAGACTCTGCTCTCTTTGTGGTTTTGATTATTCCCGGGTGTCCGACACCATGTGGCTGTTGTAAATGGCACTGCTGTTTGCAAAGTGAGCTTTCCAAGGCACACTGCCATCTAAAGGGATTGTTATCACTCAGAATAGCTGTGTTGTGTTGTAAAAACCTGCTACTGTCTCCTGGCGTATGGATTTAAGAACTGTTGGCAGAGAGAGCTGCTACTTGCATTTCACCACGTTTGTCTTGAGGAATCCCAATGCCCTTCTCAACAAGTGTCCCATTTCTGATTACTGCATGACAATTTGTTCTTTACTGGGCGATGGTGCTCAGTAGTGTGCAGAAATGCTTTTTCACTCTGTATCTCGTTGTTTCATGTCTTCCACTGCTTTTTCTGCAGACGCAGCATTTTGTCTCACAATGTAAAGACAGCTCCTTCCGTGTTCTGGTTAGTGTCCGCACCTCATGTTTCTCTCATCTGTCTACCTTTCTGTTGCATATGCTACAGATGATTCTTTGAAAAATGTGTCATCAGTCATCAGGAACAGTGTAAGAGCACATTCTGAGAACCTCTCTGGGGCAGGCTCTGTGGCGGTCGGATTCTTGGCGCGGTTTCCGGTGATCTTTGGCCATTATTCGAAAGCAAGGTACATTTGGGAATCATAGTAATAAAATGGCTACGACATAGACAGTGGCATGCGGAGTAAATGTCACATGATGCCGTGAACTCATACCTTCTCATGGTTCTGAAGGCACTGCTCGGGCCACCCACTTCCTTGTGGATGAACGTGTGGGCACGCCCTCAGGTGGCTTGTTTCTACGGTGTAGCTACTACTGTGTAAAGTGTGTACTACTTAGTTATCTTACGCAGCAGTACTCTTTTCTGTTTCTGAATTGATGACAATCTTTTTGTATTAGCTGTAATAGGATTTCCTTAGTTCAAGCAGCCATGCAAATTCAGCCTCCCTTAGTTCTCACAGTGCTACAGATGTGTTGACATTTCAAAGCAACCCATGATTTATAGTGTTTGTTTTCTTGAAAGCTTTCTCAAGGGTGGGTTTGAGAGTCTATGAAATGTATATAACTCTTGAAGTATGGAAAATATACTTTAATACTAATTTATCACTTTCTGATGAATCTTCAACATCACTGCATGAACTGTATTTACATAGTTGCTTAATCAAGCTAACTTCATTACAGTTGTAAAAAAAAATGTACAGAATTGTATAGGGAACCTTCAGATATGACTGAATATCCCCCACAATACTGACAGTCTTCTTCTTCTTGGACATTCCTGGGGTCTGCTTATTTTTATCAGCAAACATGTTAAGTATATGTAAGTGTATATAGATCGTATTCACACACATGTTTGTGTGTGTACATCTGTGTGCATAGATATGTGTGAATATTGTACTATTATACTGAGATATTTGGGTTGTTCCATGTACTTTCATAATTTTTTCATTACAAAGCATTTGCAAATGTAGGGGTTGCTCTCTAAAACCCAAGCCCTGAATTAGGGGGTAGGAGAGCCGCCTCATTGTGAGGCCTGGAAGTCTCACAGCTATTCTTATGTATAAAGTATAGAAAATTGTATCGGCCCTCCTGGACGCTCAGGGTAGTTCATATTTCCAGAAGTTCCCTGACAAAGCATAACTTGCCTCGAAGCTCAGAGTGTGATGTACAGATGGCCTATGAAATAGCAAATTCGTGGTCCAGCAGCAGAACAGGGAAAGAAGCTACCTTTATTACAGGACTCCCTTGGGCAGCCACTACATTTGTCATCTCAGATCATCTTCAAGACTAGGTCTTCATTTTCAGTCACTGGCTGACAAGTTACTCAAACTTAGCTCCTGAAAACAGTACCCAGCATTATCTTGCAGCCCCCTAGGTTAGGCCCCAGCTCAGCAGGCTGCTTAACCACTGGAGTCTCACAAGGTCTCAGGTGTCAGGCAGCCTGTGTTCTCATCTACAGTTCAAGTCCTCTTCCAAACGCGCACAGGCCGCTGAGCAGCCTCGGTCCCTTGTGGCTGCTTCCTTGCAGGCTGTCAGCTGCTAAGGGCTGCCTCAGTTTCTAGAGGTTCCTCATGTTCTTTGCTGTGCAGACATGTTTCTGAAAACAAGATCTCCAGCTTTCCATATGTCCCGCCTTACTACACATAAAAATTCATTGTATCAAAATAATTTTATATTTAAGTTTATACACAAATATAAACTTTATTTAACCTTAAAAACATGCCAGAAACAATTTTTTAAATTAAGACCTAACCATTCTCTCATTCATCTATCTGTTCAATAAATAATTTATTAATCAACTTCAGTATATCAATACTATACTAAATCCAGAGGGTACAGTGATGATGTATAAGACAGTTACTCTGCCCCCATGGGTAGAAAAATAAACCAATAGGTAGATAGATAGATGATAGGAAAGATGATAGATTGCAGATAGATATATTGATGGGCTAGATAGATGACAGATTGTAGGTAGATAGACAGGTAGAAAATTAGATGATAGATACTGGTGGGCAGGTGGATGGATGGATGGATATGAATAGTAGGTAGGTAAGTGGGTAGAGCGATAGATGATAGATAGATAGATGGATAGATAGATAGATAGATAGATAGATAGATAGATAGATAGATAGATAGATAGATAGACAGATAGGTAGGCAGACAGACAGACAGATAGATAGATAGATAGATAGATAGATAGATAGATAGATAGATAGATAGATAGATAGATGGATAGATAGATAGATAAGGCTTCTGGTAATTGCAATGAAGAAAATCATCTGGGTGTGCTGACTTATTAAACTGGAGATCCGATTTTAGATCAGGGATGCTATATAATTTCAGGCCTAAAGGACTAACAGAAACTGGCTCTGCTTCTGGAAGAAGCCAGGATAACGTGTAGGAAGCACTTTAGCAGCTAAGGAGCTGAGTGGTCTGAGAGCCTGAAGAGGGTCCGGTGAGGGCGAGAGTGGAAGGAAACAGACAGGGGCCGTGGCAGGGGGCTCTCGGGTCACGATGGGAAGTCATGGCTATTTCTTTGTGGCTCGTTTATAAATCATAGAGTATGTGTAATTGCATATATGGTGGTGAGTAAATCTTCTATTAAAAACTCATAATAATGGAAGTGATAACTCTGGATGAGCTTTTTAGAAAATATATGCAAAATTTTCTTCTAAGTATTAAAAATATAATTTTTTTTCTATTTTGAACTTCATTTAAGAAATCAACATGGTATATAGTGCATGTAATGCCTCAAGAAATGAAATTGTGGTAAAATTGAACTTAGGGAAATTGTTCTTGCAAAGCATTAATAGTCCAATTGAAGAAATAACCCAAAGTTTGATACAGAAACTAAATTTTGGATATTCTGAAAAAAGTTTGATTATTCCCAGACTAGGAACGTTTAAATTTTGATGTCATCATATAGCCTGTCTGTTTCAAATAATCATACATCAGTCACAATTAAAAATGATACGTTAGGAAACATATTTCTTCTTCATACAATAAGAAAATAGAATTGCTAGGACCATCACAAGACCCCAACGTTTCCTCATTCTGCAGCTGTCTCCTCCCCTGCACCTGTTGCCTGACATAGATCGACATTCCGTCTGCTCTTACATCCGTGAGTGATGTGATTTTACCTCCCCAGGGCACTGTATGGGGAAAAGAGAAGAGGACACTCTTAGTTATTATGTATCTAAACATGACTCTAAGAGCTATGGAACTGCTACACAGAAATTCACCTACAAAAATAAAAAACATTTTGAACTTTTATACAGAGCCCCATTTAAAACTATTATCAGCAGCCACACCTCCAAAGCCTTCCCAAAATTAATCTTACCGTCTGACCTCTTACTGCCACCCTTTTTTCTGCTTTTTCTGGCTTGAGTAAACAGCATTACTGTCCACTCAGCAAGACATGTATTTCCCCACTCTATTACCACATCCATTTCTTTCACTCCACAAATACCTCCCAAGTCCACTCACTTCTCCATCCATGCTGCCAACATTGTGCTCGTCCCTCATGTCCTTCCTTTACATTCTTCGCCATTGCTGTATTCCCTCCTTTATCAATTTGTGATTCTGGCCTCCTTTTCCATGGCTGTATCTTGTCAATTTTTATTTGGTGTCTGTGTTCCCAGCGGGACTGTGAGCTGTGTGCTGACCTCTGTACTTCCTGCTTCTAGCACATTGCTTGGCACAAAATAGGTGATCAGTAGTGTTTATTGACCCACTGATAGATTCTAAGGGAAAAAAGAAATAAACAGAGATGGTGGAGGGAGGCTGGCCAGAGACAAGTGATTCTGAGGAAGCCTGGACTCGAGGACTGACCCTGCAGGGAAGCACCCTGAGTGGCAGACCTCGGTTGGCTCTTGGGTGAAGGAAGGCAGAACAGGGCTCGGAGCAGCAGCTGTTCAGTGAACGTGGTGGTGCAGCCCGTGGAACTGCTTGTGGTCTAAGGTCACCACCAGCTAGGCTGCCCTGCATACACCATGTCCGAAACAGAACAGCCTGGTGCTGCCGTCACGTGCATCTCGGGAGACTACGTTCAGAGCTTAACTGTGGTGCTAGAAGCTAACCTAAAGAAAATAACGTTCTATCATTGAACAATAGGAGGGCATTTTGTTAATAATTATTATAACTGATTGTGTGAATCATGTTTCACTTTCTTTTTGGGAGACAGTAAGCAATTGAAGTATGATGTGCTCTGACTTGGGTCAGCTTCGGTGATGTGCTTTTTCTATAACCCTATACTTCGGTGTTTGTAGTTTTAAAATAAATATATAAAGTCCCAGGTATGGAACTCTTCCACAGATGAAGACGAAACACAAGAGGATGGGAGACTTAGAGCAATGGGAGAACCTGAGTAAGAAGAAATTAAAGACAGAAAGAAAGCAGGAGTTTGTACAACAGTGTAAAATCTCATTAATCAACAGTATAGGCAGCCATCGATTTGCCATGATGTCAATGTTAACGTACAATGAACAGCCTTGTATCCTTTCATACCGTAAAAGTCTAATTTCTTTATTTTAGATGGACAAAGAAATAGGGACAGTTTTTCTGTGTTTAAAGTAAAAAGCACAAAGCCTGCATGAGTATTTTGTACCTATGCCAAAGTCACCCAGGCCTAACCAGGTGGCTAGAAGCTATCTGTGTGAAGGAGTACTTTGAATGGGAAGAAGGTAGATTTATGATATATTTTCAGCTTTCTTATAGGATATGTATGTTAGCTTTCCTAGGTCACCGAGTCTCCCTTTTGCTGAATTGCTTTGCCAAAGCACTTAACATTTCTTGGTCTCATTGGCTGCTTCTAAGACTAGAAATTATTCCATTTGATATTTCTTCCAGGAAGCTTGAGACCATAAGTAAGAGAGAATAATGATGGATTAAGAGGTGGATGATAACTTTTAATGAGAGAGAATCTGAAATAATGACCTCTCAGCACCTGAGAGGAAACCCATTTATTATCTATCCTATAGGTTTATAATTCCCTGCACTGAAACTACACAGCTGATTTCTTGCTTAAGACTTACTTAAAAAGTATTTATTTAGTCTCCGCTTATATAATTTCCTTCTTGGTAAAAAAGAGAAGATTTCCAAGATATTAATTACCTGGAAAAAAACAACTCCATATTCATAGACCAAAGTAATTGTGATAACTTCTCTAAATATGTTTCATTTTAGAAAAGGTAAGATTTATGGCATGCCTTAAACATTAATGTTTAAAGTGAATTTTGACATTGAGCAGTGAAATGAATGTTCTAAGAAATAGGGTGAACTAAAGAGAATCCAGTGATATGTTAATATAAATAATAACCAAATTAAATAATGTGACTAGATGGACAATAATATAAACGGAAATTTAACAAATCTATGAGGGATGGACAAGCACCTTGAAAGAAAGTTGGGAAAAGTGCAGGCAGTTCATGAAAAAATAATTGGTCAAAAATATAAGATATTTAATCTCATTATAATTAGAGAAATAATATAACCAGAATAAAATCAATTTAAGTGAAGCAGGTGTCAAAATAAAAACAGGTGGATAATATTTAACTTTCATAAAGGTGTGTTTGACAGCATTTCTCAAAAGGTAAAATGCCTTCCTACCTGGTGGGTAATCTTTAAGGAATCTCTTCTGTAGAAAACTTCTTGAAGCTCACAAAAATTTACATGGAAGCATACTTAGTACAAGAGCATTGAAAAGAGTGAAAGTTTAGAAACTATCCCAGTGCCCAGCAATCAGGAAATGGTCAATTATAAAGCATACAGAGAGACATTAAGGTAAGCATTAAATGATCACATTAATCTCTAAGACAGCATTAGTCAAAAAAATCAAACTGGACAATAGAATAATAACACGCAATGTGATTCTATTTATATCTTAAAAATGAGAATCACAAAAACATTAGAGCAGCCACACAGATGCAAATAAATATAAAAGCATCAAAAAACAACTGGAATAATAAACATCACACTAATTGTGGTGGCTCCTTTCAAAGCAGGAGGTGGGAACTGACACTGCGTCAGGTTAGAGGTTGTAGCAAAAGGCATTTTTTTCCCTTAAAAATCACGTATACCTCCCTGTTTATAAAAAGCATTTTAAAATGAGGGTGGCATCAGATATGAATTGTATAGTTAACAAGTTTCATTGGTCCAATCGGTGATAGAGTATGTAAAGTTTGCAATAGATCAGTGATGATCAAGAAAAAAATAAAACAACCAAATATTTCCCCATCTCTTGACCTGGTAAGTTGTCTCCCTGAGTGAGATCAGCTCCTAGCTGTACCTGAATTAGCTAACTAGTTCATAAGTGAAATTGGGATAATTAGTTCAATTTAGTCAAAGAACCACATACTTTTCCCGATATGTTTCTACTAGAAACCAGTTAAATGAATTCAATTTTTAAAATGTGATAAGAAACAAGTCATTTGGACATAAAAGTAATGATTATAAACCAATTTTCAAAATAATTTGTCTCGAACAGCCTCAAGAATTAAGAAATGGACAACATAGTTGATGAAAAAATTATTAATACACCACAGCGGAAAAAGTAATTACAAAAAATGAAGATTATAACTTTACAAATAATGACATGTTTCTCACCTCCAAGGTCTGAATATCATGAGTGGAGAAAAGATTTAAACACGCATTTTCTCGTAAACTTTTCTTGTATTCAAATCTGCCAAGTGTACCCTTTGCATTAATCAGATTAAATCTGGCCATGATTTCATAAGGAATGGTCAACCACATCCCTAACTCAACAAAGGATTTGCACCGTCTACTGGGAGGCTGCTGGTGTCCCAGCTGGGCTCGGAGGGAAGCTCCAAGCCCTGCCAACATGGTTCCGGTCCATGGAATGATTTTCATAGTAGAGAGAGATAATAGGATGGAGTTTATGGAGCATTAACAAATAAATGAAGTATATAGCAAGCCATAAAAATATGTGGTAGTCTATATGCTTAGGACTTCAGTGAATCAGATGGTTTTTGTAACAGTTAAGCAGAGATTCACAGGCCTATTTGGTTTGAGTCCCTTGATGTGTGTGTGTCTTTATATGCTTATACACATGCACATATATAGTTGCATATATGTATAGTTATATGTGTACTTATATACAATTATATATGTGTGCAGGTGTGCATGCTGTTATTGTCATTTTGTGTGATATCAGGACCCTCTGTGTTTACACTTGGAGCACAGAGCTTAGCTGCTAGATGAAGAAGAGCCCTCTGCAGGTGACCAGGCTCTAGACGGCCAGGCATGGTTTCCTGGGATGGGGGACGTCCCTAGAGTTCCTGGAAAACTGGGACGGTTGGTGCTCCCAGTCTGCCTGGCCTTTCTTCACCCTTGCTACCCATTTAAGATCATTGTTCCTACCATTAGTCATGTGATGAAGAGCCTTGTGTTATCCCCGTGTGAGCATTAAGTCTGTAATTCTCCTTTTGCCCAAATACTCTTAAATTGGGCACCATGTGCAGACAGTACCATTTATGGCAGATACTGTAAAGTGACGTGTCACTTTGATTTTCATGGTATATAGAAATACCATTGCCTTGGTAATACAGGAAATATACCCAGTCAGGTAGCCTAAATGATAGTTTTATAAACAGTACTTCCTCCTACCATAATGAATCATTTCAGCATGTGGGAAAATCTGGTTTGCTGAGGAAACCATCCTTTTCTCTGCCTGTATCAAATACCGCCTGGGAGTGACTGCATTCTTGTTCAGGAAATAATTCAGTCAAAGGGATGCTGTCTTGGTTTGATGCGTAGTGTAAGCATTGTCTGAAAGAAACCCTGTGGCTTGCTTATGTTCCTGTGAGAACCTGCTTTATTTATTACAATAAAAGTAGAAGCTTGCTCAATTTTCTTTTTCATTTTTAATGTGAGTCCTAAGTATGTGAGCAAGCAAGGAAATAACAATTCATAAATGAAACTTGTTAGGTCACGTGAGTAGTGCATTGAAATAAACAAACCTTCCTTTTGTTTCATTTTAAATTTCACTTATAAAATGCAAAGTCAGATCTGACACAGTGACTATAAAATGAGTTAAGTGCGACATAACGTTGAACTCTAAGGACCATTAACCCGGATTTCAGAAGTTCATGATCTAGCTGTCAACGAATGATCCCAGAAATGCTTTGGAGAGACATGTGACCTAGACAGAGTTCCATGCCTAGATACTTCATTGAAATGGAGAGAAAAAAAGGAAATCCCCATGCCTATAACACTGTGCCTTGGAATTCCCAT
Organism: Manis pentadactyla; assembly: GCF_030020395.1. Lineage (NCBI taxonomy): Eukaryota > Metazoa > Chordata > Mammalia > Pholidota > Manidae > Manis > Manis pentadactyla. Next base: position 62,096,066 of record NC_080035.1, on the reverse strand, counting down.
TTTGAAACTGCAGTCACTGAGATATTTGCCCTCTGATGTATGTATTAGCTTGCTCTTAAATAATAAGAGAATTATTTACTCCAGTAACTGCAAGTCTAAGGGTAGTCCAGTTTCTGACGTCACCTTACTCCAGCGCTCCTGCCCCTGCGTTGGCAGTCCCTGTCATTTCCGGATCTGTGACCTCCGTGTGAGGTGGTGCAGGGACACCTTTTTCTTTTCTGTTTATTCTGGATTCCCTCTTGATCCCTTGGACCTTCTAGCTCTGGTTCTCAACATGTGCTTTTAATATCGTTCTACATGTTTCATCACGGCTTTGACCTCTTCTCTTATTGTCTGTTTTTCCTGTTGTTTGTTTGTTTAGTAAACTCCCTTTTGTGGCTTCCTGATCTCAACTTTGTGCATAACCTGGGTGAGAACCCAATTTTCTTGCTGTGATGATGTCTGGGTCTTGAAATGTGAGCAGGATTTTATAGAATTACAATCTTGATATTTGGAAAGGGAATGGATACTTTCTGTTCCAAGTCTTGAGGCATTAGGTTTTACAAATGATCATCTAGTTTCTGCCTAAATCCTTTGAAAGATGGAGAGCCCAGAGCCACAGTGTCACAGCCCTTTCTAGTTAGAGAGCTTTCCCATGAGTTCTTCTTTCCTCTTTAAACTGAAAGTTAACTATGGAAATACCATCCTATCATTATAATTTAGTATTATGGAACCACTCAGCCTGTTTCCCCATGAATATCCCTCAAATATCAGGAAGCAGCTCAGAGTCCCTTCTGTGGCTGTGCCATGTAGACATCCTTGATTCTATAAGCTCTTCCTAAACGCATTTCCTTTCATAAGCCAGTCATCGTTCTGGTCCCCTCGCTTTTGGAAGCCTTCCCTTTGGCCGTAGCAAATAATAATTGAACACAGTCCTCTGTGTGGTATCACCAGTGCAGAATAAGTGCTTACATTATGTTATCCTGGTATTGTCCCCTCCCCCAAGAACTCCAAGATCAGACTGGCTTACTGGTCTATGTCTGTATCATCCTGATGGGTCATTTCAAGCTTATGTAATTAGCTATGGATAAATTGCATCTCAAGTACTTGCACAGTTAGATTTTAGACTTGGGACAGGACTTTGCATTTATCCTAATTAAATTTCACCATAGTAGATCTGACCAGTCTTTCAAGCTAATTACGATCTCTTGACTCAGAGACTATTAGCTCTCTCTTTAACTAGAGGAATGAGACACGGCAATGTGAAACATTTCGCTTTACTTTGCATCTCCCACTTTGGAAAGGCAATGGGAGTGGGGTGTATTGTAAAACTAACACAAACAGAAGCAATGTTCATCTTGCTTGAAAAACTGATTTAGCAACCTAAAATAAACAGATTAAGAAATAAAATTAAAAAGTAATAAGTAATGCTCACATTTAATTCAATAAAAGCTATTATCATTTAATTTCTATAGATTTTACCTAAGGTCAGAACCAAATTTTTCTGAATTTTGCTATTACCAAATGATATGCCAGGTTATTTCATAATAGTATATTCTTATGGAAAGTAACTCATTTAAGTCAAAAAGTATTCCAGTTCAATATGAACTAGACTCACTTAAATATTTACTATATATGTGTATTGATGAATAGCTTACAGAATCAAGTAAGCTATATAATTATATATGTATGAATATATAGATAGATATTTACACACACAAACATACATACATAAGCTGCATCCCTTCACTATTTATTGATTGCTACAGAAGTGTATTTCCCTTTGACAAGGAGCTCTGGGACTTGCTTGCTAAATGCTTCCAGCAAAGAGGGAGTTAGTTGCAGCAGAGTTCTCCCTCCTATTCCAGTCATGGTAGGAGAACAATTTCCAGAGCTACCAGGAGGGCTCTGAAGCTCTTCGAATGCTGCATTACCCCTCCCCACCCCTCGCCATCCCTGTAATCCCCCCCGAGCCAGCCTTTCTGCACAGTCATGTGATTCAGCTGCGGCAGTTCCATCCAAAGACTCAGCTGCTCATGTCTCTGGCCGCCTCAGGGCATCAAGTGGTGGGAAATAGGTCACTGGCCTCTTCACAGATGGAGAGTCCCCTGGTGCAATTTCTCAAGATCAAAGAGAAAAACCCATTTTCAGTGATGCTCTGAGGCTCCTTATAACTATCCCAGTGGTTCCTAGTAGAGCCTATATGAGATTAAATCTAGATCTGGATCAAGAAAAAAAATGTGGAATTTGAAATCCCATGAGTGCTTGTGATAGCTCTCTTATACACTGATATTTTTACTAAACATAAGCATATGTTAGATGGATCAACTATTTCAAATTTCCTATCAGTAGCTGAATATTTCTGTGCTGCATGAGAGGCAAGATCATGACTATCTGCTTCACTCTTATGCCCTGGAGTGTACCGGTGAAGGGTCACACCAGACTCCAGGGGTCTGCACCGGCATCCATACCTACATTTATCCTACGTTTTGCTGGCACAGAGGATGTGCAGCACGCAGTTTTAAAAAAGAGCAACATCCAATACTCTTGTGTCATAACTTCTGTTTAGCTAATTGCTTCTCACAGAATGTTTTGCTTCTACTTGGAAACTCTTGTTTGTGCAGCCAAACTATGGCTGCAAATGACAAACAAATGGGATCCCACCACAGATGATGGTTGGTATTTCTAGCTGTACTGGCAACTAAGAAGAAAGTGATACATTGAAGACATATTAAAACTTCACGATTTGTCCATGTAACCAGCATCTTCCTCTCTGCACTGCATGATAGTTTTAGAACACTGGAGAACATTTTAGTTTTTGTGCTAATCACAGTGTGACAGTTACATACACGAAGTTTCATTTGATATATTAACATTTCCCCATCACTTTCTTAAGACTAGACAATCAACACAACAATACATCAGGCTGCAGTTTATGTTGTTGACATATTTCTTTGGTATAAGCACTTTCAGCATGGTTGGTCTCAAGCTATCAAAGTGATAGCACTGATGGCAGAGCTGAGCAGAGATGCACCGAACCTCACCATTAGGCAGTATTTCCAACCAGCCAAATACACATGGTGTCCATAATCTCAATAGCACAGATAATAGTAAAATGTAGAAAAAAGATTAAGAAGTGATATGTTTGGATTATTCAGTATCTTTGATTCTAATATAATTTAATTGTAAATTTATATAATTTAATGTTAAATAATGTCTGTTTTTGACAACTAGTTTGCAAAATTCTTAAAATTTTAACAATGAATTTCCTGAGCCAGTACAAACTGTCTGCACACACCACTGAATTCCCCTGTTGTCTGATAAGCTTGTTTTGGCACTGAACATATATTATCAAATGCTGTTATTATTGTCTGTGCCAATTTCTTAACATCTTGATACTAGCTTCCTATGTTAAGTTACTAGTAAATGTGCTGGACAATTGATGCAATTCTGTTCTTTATTTGAGAGCAGTAAAGAAAAGTCATTAAAAGGGATGGCCTCAGAGGCAGAAACCTGAGATCAAATCTTGGGTCTGTCACTTACTAGGTGTGCAGAACTAAATAAATGAACCAGGTTGCTCCAAATTATAAAATGGGGATAATAGCAGAAAACATTATAGGTGTTGTAAGCATTAAATTAAATAGGATATATGCATATATGTGTTTGGCATATATTGAGAACATGGAAAATGTTAGTTACTGTACGTTTCAGATTTGTTGTCCTGATATGTTTATATGGCAGTTGAGATTCTGTATCTATGAAATAGGATTGGGCATTTCTGCCTTTCTCAAACCTAGTAAGGCTGTCAGCCCAGGACTCGGTACACCTGTGCAGGTCACTGTGTCACTCAGAGTGAGGGCCCCGGCCAGGGCTCTGAGTCTTGTTTGGCTCAGCACCTGCTACAGCTGCAGAGACATGGATGCTGCCCCATCCTCCGACTCACAAGGAGTATTTCAGGATTTCAGCATTAGGAGATATTAAAGCAAAGGGGAAAAAAATGAAAAATCTTTCTTGGTGAGAATGAAGACAAGACAGGAGAGGAGGAAAGAGCTAATATGCCACCATTTAGAAAGCGAATACGCAGTCTTTGGAAGATTCTACTTTTCCTGCTTTAAAATACAATTTCCACATCTGTCAATGAAACATATTCCCACATACTACCTGTAATCCTCTTTCCTGTGGGGGTAGAGGACTGTAAAGGGAATCTGTGAAAAGCCTGTGAGCGAGAAAACGAAGATAAACTGAGTATGTCCTGAGATGAGCAATCATGTATTTGCTTAAGAGATAAACTAATACACTAATTTTGAGAAAGAAGAGTAAGTAAATACAGAGTGCCGTAGGTCCAGTGATTTTTATTAACTACACTGCATGTTTTCCTTGATTTTGTATAATTAAGATAGATATTTTTATGCTCATAAGCTAACAGGTTAATAACTGGAATGATATGATTGAATTATATGAGATTGAAATATAATTTTCCCAAAACTCTAGACACATGGGAGAGGTGAAGTCACTAATAATAATTTGTAAGTTCTCTCAGTGATGAGTGGAATCTCAGAGGAAGAATCTCATGATGCAGTTTCTGTCATAGCTCGTTTTGCAGGAGGCTCACTTGCCGTAGGACAGTCCTTTAGAAGTCACACACCCCATTCCAGGGGCAGAGCCAGCTCTGCTGCTAGGAACTTCCCCTCAGCATCTCCTACCATTTCCCTGCCCTCCGTGGAGCTTGTGGCGCCCCCATCTCTATCTTGTGTCAAGGACAGCTCTTCTCCATGTCATTGTCTGCCCATCTGTACTTACCGTTCGACACCCAATGTAAACCTCCTCCTTCACGTGATACTTTTCCGTATGGTGTAAAACTAAAAGTGTCAGCTTTCAGTGCAACAACTTACGTTCAAATTCTGCTGTTAATCTCCAGCTCTGTCCTCGTGACAGGCTAACGCTTTCCATCTCTGTCAAGGGTATATGTGAAAAGCCTGTCAAGGAAGGGTGAGAACGGCCCCTCCCTTGGGACCACTGTGGGTCCGCGTGGTCGAACCGCGGTGTCCCTGACTGCCTGTACACACTGGGCACTCACTGATGGTCAAAGTGCCTTATTCTTGCCAAGCTCCTGTGCGCCGACAGTTTGGATGAACACATTTAATAACTGTTGATTAAACACCTGTCAAGTTAACAATGAATAATTATCAATTAAACATTAAACATGTACAGATACTATCTGGGGTACTGGTGGGTGCAGTGGTGAACACCACAATGTCTGTGCCCTCATAAGCATCTATTATAGTGGGAGAGACACTCAGCAAACAAGTAAACATATGCATATGTCATAGGATGGCAGGTGATACAAGTGATACAAGTCCTGAAGGGCATAGGATATGGCTCCTCTGAAGTGCAGTCATGTGAGCTGGAAATCGAATGACGTACGAACATCTCAAAGTGGAAGGAGTTGGGTGCACAGAGGTATTGAGTCAGGAATGCACTTGCTGTGCTCAGAGACATAAAAAGATCTGTGTGTCTGGAGAGGAATATTCAAGATTGTGACAGGAGATTAGGTTGTAGAAACAGGCAGGAGTCACGCTAAGGAGTTAGAGTTTCATGTCAGTTTATAAACTAGGCTATGGAATCAGTATTTTAGAATGATGTGATTGCATCATGTAAACAAGCATTAGAGGTGCCAAGACCTAAACCCTGAGTTGAGAAGGGGTAGGTTGAGGGACTCCCTACTTCAGTGTGGAAGTCAGGAACTTAGCAAAGGAAGGGTGGTGGCTTTCTGCTGGTGTGGGGATATCCTGATGTGAAGCTGTGAGCATCTGCAAACAGCCTCAGCTGCGCCTGCTGTCTGGAGAGGCACTGGCCATCAGTCACTCGGTGTCTCTTTTGATTTATGGGCAAATGAATTTAGAAATAATCTGCTGGGTGTCTAACTTGTTGCTGAATAGATGTGCTTCAGTGCTCTGAAAACAAACTTATCACTTGATAAATGGAAGTAAATAATTGTGAAAGTATATGAGAGAGAAAAATCAAACAAGGGGAGAATGGATTGTTCTCTACAAAGAGAGAACAAAAGATTCATTACTTCAAAAGCCTTAGCAATATACAGGGGATTCAAGATGGCACCATGAGATGTGAGGCAGAGAACTCCTCCCAAAACTACATATAGTATAAAAATAAAGTCAATACAACTAACCCTAAAACAGCAGCAGGAAAGAGGGCTGCACCAGACTGCATACAGACCTCATGAACAGAGCAGACCTCACAATACAGGGTAACATACCGGTGCCTTGATCCTGCAGGGCCCAAGCCCTCGTCCCACCCCAGCTCACTGGTGGAAGGAAGAGAAACGGAGTGGAGAGGGGGTGGAAACCTAGAACTGCTGAACACCCAGCCCTGGAGTTCTGCTTTGGAGCACAAACTTACATTGTGTGGTGCTCTGGAGTTTGCTGGGACAGGTGGAGTGCTTGAGAGACTGAGATTCTGGCCATTTGTGGAGGACAGTGATCCACACCTGGCTGCTCTGTGTCAGAGGAAAGGCAGGCAGTCTGAGAGGCTTCCTAGCAGTGAGAAGGCTGCTGAAGGGATGGGGTTTGCACAGATCTTGCTGTGCGGGAGAAGGGATAGGTGAACAAGGTTGTCTGGGTGCGCTCTGCCCAGCAGGTTGGGAACTCTGAGGAGCTTCAGCCGCTCCATCCCCCTGGCTGGCTACTCAGCTCCGAGGCCCCCTACTATGATAAGCAGCCTGCTGAGCCTTCCTCCTGGCCTGCCAGCACCTGCTCGCAAACCAGCACCACTGTGCTGGTTTCAGGACAGCCAGAGGGATATCCCACCTACAACAGCTAGAGATGGAAAGCACAGAGGCTTACACCTGTGTGCTCAGCCCACTGGCTCTGACACTGGACACAGGCATTGCAGCCAAAAAGCAGGAAATGGTTCTTTCCTCCCACCAGGCACCAGTGCCACTCCCCTGTGACCCCCAACCTCACTCCAGGGGCTGAGTAGCTCCAGAGACTAGAGCTTCTTGGCACTAGAAGTTACCACATAAAAATATGAAACATCAAAGGAACCTGGTTCAGACCAAAATCTCACAAACCCCAGAAAAAGGGCCAAATGAAACTGAACTCACCAATCCTCCAAAGAGAGTTCAAAATAAATATCATAAACATGCTTATGGCAGTACAGAGAAATATTCAAGAACTCAAGAATGAATTTAAGATGGAGATTCAATCATTAAGAAATTCCATATCTGAAATTAAACATACAATGGAGGGATTTAAAAGAAGATGAGCTGTAGTAGAAGAGACAGTAAATGGAATATAAATTAGAGAAGAGGAATACAAAGAATCTGAGGTACAGAGAGAAAAAAGGATCTCTAAGAATGAAAGAATATTGAGATAACTGTGTGACCAATCCAAACAGAACAATATTTGAATTATAGGGGTACCAGAAAAAGAAGAGAGAAAAAGGGATAGGAGGTGTCATTGAGGAGGTAATTGCTGAAAACTTCCTCAATTTGAGGAAGGAGATAGTCTCTCAAGCCATATAGGTACACAGATCTCCCAACACAAGGGACCCAAGGATGACAACATCAAGACATATAATAATTAAAATGCATCAAGGATAAAGACAGACTTTTAAAAGCAGCTAGAGAGAGAAAAAAATATCACATACAAAGGAAAAACCCATTAGGTTATCATCAGATTTCATAACAGAAACCTTACAGGTCAGAATGGAGTGGCATGATATATTTAATGCAATGAAGAAGAAGGTTATAGAACCAAGACTACTCTACCCAGTAAGGTTATCATTTAAATTTGAAGGAGGGATTAAACAATTTTCAGACAAGCAAAAGCTGAAAGAATTTACCTCCCACAAACCACCTCTACAGTGCATTTTGGACGGACTGCTATAGATGGAAATGTTCCTAAGGCTAAATAGATGTCAACAGGGGAAATAAAACCACAGCAAAATAGAACAATTAATTACTAAGCTGATGCAAAATCAAATCAACTACCCCCAAAGTCAATCAAGGGATAGACAAAGAGTACAGAATATGACACCTAATATATAAAGAATGGAGAAGGAAGAAAAAGGAGGGAAAAAAAAGAAACTTTACATTGTGTTTGTAATAGCATTCGAAGTGAGTTAAGTTAGACTGTTAGATAGGGAATTACCCTTGAACCTTTGGTAACCATGAACCTAAAGCCAGCAATGGCAATAAGTATATACCTATCAATAATCACCCTAAATGTAAATGGACTGAATGCACAAATCAAAAGACATAGAGTTGAGAAGCGGAGCCAACATGGCGGCATGAGTAGGACAGTGGGAATCTCCTCCCAAAAACATATAAATTTTTGAAAATACAACAAATACAACTAATCCTAAAAGAGAGACCAGAAGACACAGGACAACAGCCAGACCACATCCACACCTGTGAGAACCCAGCGCCTCGCGAAGGGGGTAAGATACAAGCCCCGGCCCCGCGGGAGCCGAGCGCCCCTCCCCCCAGCTCCCGGCGGGAGAAGAGCAGGCAGAGCGGGAGGGAGACGGAGCCCAGGACTGCCGAGCACCCAGCCCCAGCCATCCGGGCCAGAGCGCAGACACAGTGCATGCGTGGAGGGCTGGAAACTAGGGAAACAGGGCAGCAAGACCTCTGAGTGGCTTCCGAAGCTGAGGCCCCTGCGACAAAGAAAAGCGGAGGCTTTTTGAAAGTCTTAAAGGGACAGGGACTTAACAGCTGGATGGAAACACCACAGGTCACAGCCCAGTGGCTGGAAATTACAGGGAAAACCAGGCGCACTAATCCACTGGGCAACAGTTCTGAGACCCCTAACGGAGGTAAACAGCCAAACAGCCCCCCCATCCATTACCCCTCCGGGCGCTGCAAAAGCACAGAAGCAGAATAAGGCAGACCAAGCCCTCAGAAAGGGAGATTCCTCCACTACGGCGGGGCAAGACACAAAGACCCACTCTACACGCAATTACCCAACACAAGCCACTAAGGGTCGCAGTTGTCCCAGTAAAGAAAGGCCAGTAGCAAGTGAAAAGTATGGCCCTCCCAGCTGACAGTCAATAGCACCTATCAACATGAAAAGGCAAAAGAATATGATCCAGAGAAGACTAACCCAGACAGCTTCGGCATCTGCTACATCTTCCCCTGAGAAGGAACCTGGGGAGATAGATTTAACCAGTCTTCCTGAAAAAGAATTCAAAACAAAAGTCATAACCATCCTGATGGACTTGCAGAGAAATATGCAAGAACGAAGGAAGGAGAATACAGAAATAAAACAAGCTCAGGAAGGACTTCAAAAAAGAATGGACGAGATGCAAGAGACCATTAATGGACTAGAAAACAGAGAACAGGAATGCAGAGAAGCTGATGCAGAGAGAGATAAAAGGATCTCCAGGAATGAAAGAATTCTAAGAGAGCTGAGTGACCAATCGAAACAGAACAATATCCGCCTTATAGGGGTACCAGAAGAAGAAGAGAGAGAAAAAGGGATAGAAAGTGTCTTTGAAGAAATAATTGCCAAAAACTTCCCCAAACTAGGGGAAGAAATGGCCTCTCAGACCACAGAGGTACACAGAACTCCCATGACAAGGGATCCAAGGAGGGCAACACCAAGACACATAATAATTAAAATGGCAAAGATCAAAGACAAGGACAAAGTATTAAAGGCAGGCAGAGAGAAAAAAAAGGTTACCTACAAAGGAAAACCCATCAGGCTATCATCAGACTTCTCAACAGAAACCCTACAGGCCAGAAGAGAATGGCATGATATACTTAATGCAATGAAACAGAAGGGCCTCGAACCAAGACTACTGTATCCAGCACGAATATCATTTAAATATGAAGGAGGGATTAAACAATTCCCAGACAAGCAAAAGTTGAGGGAATTTGCCTCCCACAAACCACCTCTACAGGGCATCCTACAGGGACTGCTCTAGATGGGAACATTCCTAAAAAGAGCACAGAACAAAACACCCAACATATGAAGAAGGGAGGAGGAGGAATAAGAAGGGAGAGAAATAAAGAATCATCAGACCACGTTTATAATAGCTCAACAAGCGAGTTAAGTTAGACAGTAAGATAGTAAAGAAGCTAACCTTGAACCTTTGGTAACCACAAACTTAAAGCCTGCAATGGCAATAAGTACATACCTTTCAATAATCACCCTAAATGTAAATGGACTGAATGCACCAATCAAAAGACACAGAGTAATAGAATGGATAAAAAAGCAAGATCCATCCATATGCTGCTTACAAGAGACTCACCTCAAACCCAAAGACATGCACAGACTTAAAGTCAAGGGATGGAAAAAGATATTTCATGCAAACAACAGAGAGAAGAAAGCAGGTGTTGCAATTCTGGTATCAGACAAAACAGACTTCAAAATAAAGAAAGTAACAAAAGACAAAGAAGGACATTACATAATGACAAAGGGCTCAGTCCAACAAGAGGATGTAACCATTATAAATATATATGTACCCAATACAGGAGCACCAACATACCTGAAACAAATACTAACATAATTAAAGGAGGAAATAGAATGCAATGCATTCATTCTAGGAGACTTCAGCACACCACTCACCCCAAAGGACAGATCCACCAGACAGAAAATAAGTAAGGACACAGAGGCACTGAACAACACACTAGAACAGATGGACCTAATAGACATCTACAGAACTCTACATCCAAAAGCAACAGGATACACATTCTTCTCAAGTGCACATGGAGCATTCTCCAGAATAGACCACATACTAGGCCACAAAAAGAGGCTCAGTAAATTCCAAAAGATTGAAATCCTACCAACCAACTTTTCAGAACACAAAGGCATAAAACTAGAAATAAACTGTACAAAGAAAGCAAAAAGGCTCACAAACACATGGAGGCTTAACAACATGCTCCTAAATAATCAATGGATCAAAGACCAAATCAAAATGGAGATCCAGCAATATATGGAAACAAACAACAACAACAACACAAAGCCCCAATTATTGTGGGACACAGCAAAAGCAGTCTTAAGAGGAAAGTATATAGCAATCCAGGCATATTTAAAAAAGGAAGAACAATCCCAAATGAATGGTCTAATGTCACAATTATCGAAATTGGAAAAAGAAGAACAGATGAGGCCTAAGGTCAGCAGAAGGGGTGACATAATAAAGATCAGAGAAGAAATAAATAAAATTGAGAAGAATAAAACAATAGCAAAAATCAATGAAACCAAGAGCTTGTTCTTTTTTTTTTTTTTTTTTTTTTTAATAATTATTTTTTATTGAAGGGTAGTTGACACACAGTATTACATTACATGAGTTTCAAGTGTACAACACAGTGGTAGAACATTTATATACATAATTCTAGGTTCCAGCTATCGCCCTACCAAGCTGTTACAATATCTTGACTATATTCCTTACGCTATACATTACATCCCGGTTACTAATTTATTTTACCATTGGAAGTCGGTCCTTTTTTCTTTTTTTTTTTTTTTGTGAGGGCATCTTTCATATTTATTGATCAAATGGTTGTTAACGACAATAAAATTCTGTATAGGGGAGTCAATGCTCAATGCACAATCATTAATCCACCCCAAGCCTAATTTTTGTCAGTCTCCAATCTTCTGAGGCATAACAAACAAGTTCTTACATGTAGAACAAATTCTTACATAATGAATAAGTTACATAGTGAACAGTACAAGGGCAGTCATCACAGAAACTTTCGGTTTTGCTCATGCATTATGAACTATAAACAGTCAGTTCAAATATGAATACTCATTTGGTTTTTATACTTGATTTATATGTGGATACCACATTTCTCTCTTTATTATTATTATTTTTAATAAAATGCTGAAGTGGTAGGTAGATACAAGATAAAGGTAGAAAACATAGTTTAGTGTTGTAAGAGAGCACATGTAGATGATCAGGTGTGTGCCTGTAGACTATGTGTGAATCCAAGCTAGACCAGGGCAATAAAACATCCACGTATGCAGAAGATTTCTCTCAGAACAGGGGGGGTGAGGTTCTAAGCCTCACCTCTGTTGATCCCCAATTTCTCACCTGATGGCCCCCCTGCGACTGTGCCTGTCTTAGGTTGTTCCTCCCTTGAGGAATCTTACCCGTCTCTGGCTAACCAGTCATCTTCCGGGGCCATACAGGGAAATGTGAAGTTGGTAAGTGAGAGAGAAGCCTTATTGTTTGAAAAAGTTAGCTTTTTACTTCTTTGCATATTTATGCCCTGTGGCTTCTATGCCCAGCATTTGTCTTGAGGTATCTTTACCACTTGGAAGAATTATGATACTCGGTAAATTTGATATGAGGCACGAATTCTATTTAAGGGTTGGAATTAGGAAGGAAGAAGAAAAGCTATAGAAGTAGCAGGCGGAAGAAAACATGGGAAGATTGATTATTTCTTTGACATATCTTCTTGTAGAGTACTTCAGCATGAATAGGTTTTAAGCTACTACTTAAATTGCGCACACACATTAACATAATAGGAGTATAGTTACATAAGCAAAGCATATCTGTAATTACCAGCCATCTCCAGTGAAACCAAGAGAACCAGTTAGGCACCTTAGGCATTTGTGAAAACTTATCTATGATATGGTGGATATTGTCCGACTGAACTTGAACAGTCTGAGAGAAATCAGACAAATTAAAACGACCCATTCCTGGGGACTGTTCACATGCCATATGTTCTTTTAACAGTAAATAGTCTGTAGTTGTAAGACTTTGGAGCGCTACAATTTGCACTTCTCCAAATTCTTGGTTGAGTTCCAACAGTATAGATCCAGTCAAATTTGTTGTTTTACTGTATGCACAGGCCAGCTTAGATATCTCCTTCCTCCTTCCCATGGCAAGTCCAGGAACTGGTGGGATGAGTGCATCTACAGCTGTAGCAGTGTGTGGATCTTTGTTGGGGTTTTTTGATGATCATCTTCTGGCATGAGTCTTCCAGAGAGTGCAGATGTTGGAAGTTCTTTTTCATATCGTATCTTAGTTCATTTTCGGGGTAGCCCAATTAGGCTTTGATCCTCTGTATAAACACAAACAGACCCTTTGCCTACACTTTTATATGCCCTTTATACCCTTGTGTAGAACTCGTTGGAGGTTACCACACAGGAACTGCCCTTTTTTTTTTTTTTTTTTTTTTTTGCTATCACTAATCTACACTTACATGATGAATATTATGTTTACTAGGCTCTCCCCTATACCAGGTCTCCCCTATAAACCCCTTTACAGTCACTGTCAATCAGCATAGCAAAATGTTGTAGAATCACTACTTGCCTTCTCTGTGTTGTACAGCCCTCCCTTTTCTCCTACCCCCCATGTATGTTAATCTTAATACCCCCCTACTTCTCCCCCCCTTATCCCTCCCTACCCACCCATCCTCCCCAGTCCCTTTCCCTTTGGTACCTGTTAGTCCATTCTTGAGTTCTGTGATTCTGCTGCTGTTTTGTTCCTTCAGTTTTTCCTTTGTTCTTATATTCCACAGATAAGTGAAATCATTTGGTATTTCTCTTTCTCCGCTTGGCTTGTTTCACTGAGCATAATACCCTCCAGCTCCATCCATGTTGCTGCAAATGATTGGATTTGCCCTTTTCTTATGGCTGAGTAGTATTCCATTGTGTATATGTACCACATCTTCCTTATCCATTCATCTATTGATGGACATTTAGGTTGCTTCCAATTCTTGGCTATTGTAAATAGTGCTGCAATAAACATAGGGGTGCATCTGTCTTTCTCAAACTTGATTGCTGCATTCTTAGGGTAAATTCCTAGGAGTGGAATTCCTGGGTCAAATGGTAAGTCTGTTTTGAGCATTTTGATGTACCTCCATACTGCTTTCCACAATGGTTGAACTAACTTACATTCCCACCAGCAGTGTAGGAGGGTTCCCCTTTCTCCACAGCCTCGCCAACATTTGTTGTTGTTTGTCTTTTGGATGGCAGCCATCCTTACTGGTGTGAGGTGATACCTCATTGTAGTTTTAATTTGCATTTCTCTGATAATTAGCGATGTGGAGCATCTTTTCATGTGTCTGTTGGCCATCTGTATTTCTTTTTTGGAGAACTGTCTGTTCAGTTCCTCTGCCCATTTTTTAATTGGGTTATTTGTTTTTTGTTTGTTGAGGCGTGAGAGCTCCTTATATATTCTGGACGTCAAGCCTTTATCGGATGTGTCATTTTCAAATATATTCTCCCATACTGTAGGGATCCTTCTTGTTCTATTGATGGTGTCTTTTGCTGTACAGAAGCTTTTCAGCTTAATATAGTCCCACTTACTCATTTTTGCTGTTGTTTTCCTTGCCCGGGGAGATATGTTCAAGAAGAGGTCACTCATGTTTATGTCTAAGAGGTTTTCGCCTATGTTTTCTTCCAAGAGTTTAATGGTTTCATGGCTTACATTCAGGTCTTTGATCCATTTTGAGTTTACTTTTGTATATGGGGTTAGACAATGGTCCAGTTTCATTCTCCTACATGTAGCTGTCCAGTTTTGCCAGCACCACCTGTTGAAGAGACTGTCATTTCGCCATTGTATGTCCATGGCTCCTTTATCAAATATTAATTGACCATATATGTCTGGGTTAATGTCTGGATTCTCTAGTCTGTTCCATTGGTCTGTGGCTCTGCTCTTGTGCCAGTACCAAATTGTCTTGATTACTATGGCTTTATAGTAGAGCTTGAAGTTGGGGAGTGAGATCCCTCCTACTTTATTCTTCTTTCTCAGGATTGCTTTGGCTATTCGGGGTCTTTGGTGTTTCCATATGAATTTTTGAATTATTTGTTCCAGTTCATTGAAGAATGTTGCTGGTAGTTTCATAGGGATTGCATCAAATCTGTATATTGCTTTGGGCAGGATGGCCATTTTAACGATATTAATTCTTCCTAGCCACGAGCATGGGATGAGTTTCCATCTGTTAGTGTCCCCTTTAATTTCTCTTAAGAGTGACTTGTAGTTTTCAGAGTATAAGTCTTTCACTTCTTTGGTTAGGTTTATTCCTAGGTATTTTTTTTTTTTTATGCAATTGTGAATGGAGTTGTTTTCCTGATTTCTCTCTCTGTTGGTTCATTGTTAGTATATAGGAAAGCCACAGATTTCTGTGTGTTGATTTTGTATCCTGCAACTTTGCTGTATTCCGATATCAGTTCTAGTAGTTTTGGGGTGGAGTCTTTAGGATTTTTTATGTACAGTATCATGTCATCTGCAAATAGTGACAGTTTAACTTCTTCTTTACCAGTCTGGATTCCTTGTATTTCTTTATTTTGTCTGATTGCCGTGGCTAGGACCTCCAGTACTATGTTAAATAGCAGTGGGGAGAGTGGGCATCCCTGTCTAGTTCCCGATCTCAGAGGAAATGCTTTCAGCTTCTCGCTGTTCAATATAATGTTGGCTGTGGGTTTATCATATATGGCCTTTATTATGTTGAGGTACTTGCCCTCTATTCCCATTTTGCTGAGAGTTTTTAACATGAATGGATGTTGAACTTTGTCAAATGCTTTTTCAGCATCTATGGAGATGATCATGTGGTTTTTGTCTTTCTTTTTGTTGATGTGGTGGATGATGTTGATGGACTTTCGAATGTTGTACCATCCTTGCATCCCTGGAATGAATCCCACTTGGTCATGGTGTATGATCCTTTTGATGTATTTTTGAATTCGGTTTGCTAATATTTTGTTGAGTATTTTTGCATCTACGTTCATCAGGGATATTGGTCTGTAGTTTTCTTTTTTGGTGGGGTCTTTGCCTGGTTTTGGTATTAGGGTGATGTTAGCTTCATAGAATGAGTTTGGGAGTATCCCCTCCTCCTCTATTTTTTGGAAAACTTTAAGGAGAATGGGTATTATGTCTTCCCTGTATGTCTGATAAAATTCCGAGGTAAATCCATCTGGCCCGGGGGTTTTGTTCTTTGGTAGTTTTTTGATTACCTCTTCAATTTCGTTGCTGGTAATTGGTCTGTTTAGATTTTCTGTTTCTTCCTGGGTCAATCTTGGAAGGTTATATTTTTCTAGGAAGTTGTCCATTTCTCCTAGGTTTCCCAGCTTGTTAGCATATAGGTTTTCATAGTATTCTCCAATAATTCTTTGCATTTCCGTGGGGTCCGTCGTGATTTTTCCTTTCTCGTTTCTGATACTGTTGATTTGTGTTGACTCTCTTTTCTTCTTAATAAGTCTGGCTAGAGGCTTATCTATTTTGTTTATTTTCTCGAAGAACCAGCTCTTGGTTTCATTGATTTTTGCTATTGTTTTATTCTTCTCAATTTTATTTCTTTCTTCTCTGATCTTTATTATGTCCCTCCTTCTGCTGACCTTAGGCCTCATCTGTTCTTCTTTTTCCAATTTCGATAATTGTGACATTAGACCATTCATTTGGGATTGCTCTTCCTTTTTTAAATATGCTTGGATTGCTATATACTTTCCTCTTAAGACTGCTTTTGCTGTGTCCCACAGAAGTTGGGGCTTAGTGTTGTTGTTGTCATTTGTTTCCATATATTGCTGGATCTCCATTTTGATTTGGTCATTGATCCATTGATTATTTAGGAGCGTGTTGTTAAGCCTCCATGTGTTTGTGAGCCTCTTTGCTTTCTTTGTACAGTTTATTTCTAGTTTTATGCCTTTGTGGTCTGAAAAGTTGGTTGGTAGGATTTCAATCTTTTGGAATTTTCTGAGGCTCTTTTTGTGGCCTAGTATGTGGTCTATTCTGGAGAATGTTCCATGAGCACTTGAGAAGAATGTATATCCCGCTGCTTTTGGATGTAGAGTTCTATAGATGTCTATTAGGTCCATCTGCTCTACTGTGTTGTTCAGTGCTTCCGTGTCCTTACTTATTTTCTGCCCAGTGGATCTATCCTTTGGGGTGAGTGGTGTGTTGAAGTCTCCTAGAATGAATGCATTGCAGTCTATATCCCCCTTTAGTTCTGTTAGTATTTGTTTCACATATGCTGGTGCTCCTGTGTTGGGTGCATATATATTTAGAATGGTTATATCCTCTTGTTTGACTGAGCCCTTTATCATTATGTAGTGTCCTTCTTTATCTCTTGTTACTTTCTTTGTTTTGAAGTCTATTTTGTCTGATATTAGTACTGCAACCCCTGCTTTCTTCTCACTGTTGTTTGCTTGAAATATGTTTTTCCATCCCTTGACTTTTAGTCTGTACATGTCTTTGGGTTTGAGGTGAGTTTCTTGTAAGCAGCATATAGATGGGTCTTGCTTTTTTATCCATTCTGTTACTCTGTGTCTTTTGATTGGTGCATTCAACCCATTAACATTTAGGGTGACTATTGAAAGATATGTACTTATTGCCATTGCAGGCTTTAAATTCGTGGTTACCAAAGGTTCAAGGTTAGCCTCTTTAGTATCTTACTGCCTAACTTAGCTCGCTTATTGAGCTGTTATATACACTGTCTGGAGATTCTTTTCTTCTCTCCCTTCTTGTTCCTCCTCCTCGATTCTTCATATGTTGGGTGTTTTGTGCTGTGCTCTTTCTAGGAGTGCTCCCATCTAGAGCAGTCCCTGTAAGATGTTCTGTAGAGGTGGTTTGTGGAAAGCAAATTCCCTCAGCTTTTGTTTGTCTGGGAATTGTTTAATCCCACCGTCATATTTGAATGATAGTCGTGCTGGATACAGTATCCTTGGTTCAAGGCCCTTCTGTTTCATTGTATTAAATATATCATGCCATTCTCTTCTGGCCTGTAGGGTTTCTGTTGAGAAATCTGACGTTAGCCTGATGGGTTTCCCTTTATAGGTGACCTTTTTCTCTCTAGCTGCCTTTAACACTCTTTCCTTGTCCTTGATCTTTGCCATTTTAATTATTATGTGTCTTGGTGTTGCCTTTCTTGGATCCTTTCTGTTGGGGGTTCTGTGTATTTCCGTGGTCTGTTTGATTACTTCCTCCCCCAGTGTGGGGAAGTTTTCAGCAATTATTTCTTCTAAGATACTTTCCATCTCTTTGCCTCTCTCTTCTTCTTCTGGGACCCCTATAATACGGATATTGCTCCTTTTAGATTGGTCACACAGTTCTCTTAATATTGTTTCATTCCTGGAGATCCTTTTGTCTCTCTCTATGTCAGCTTCTATGCGTTCCTGTTCTCTGATTTCAATTCCATCAATGGCCTCTTGCATTCTATCCATTCTGCTTATAAACCCTTCCAGAGTTTGTTTCATTTCTGCGATCTCCTTTCTGGCATCTGTGATCTCTTTCCGGACTTCATCCCTTTTTTCTTGCGTATTTCTCTGCATCTCTGTCAGCATGTTTATGATTCTTATTTTGAATTCTTTGTCAGGAAGACTGGTTAGGTCTGTCTCCTTCTCTGGTGTTGCCTCTGTGATCTTTGTCTGCCTGTAGCTTTGCCTTTTCATGGTGATAGGAATAGTCTGCAGAACTGGGACGAGTGACGGCTGGAAGGACTTCCTTTCTTGTTGGTTTGTGGCCCTCCTCTCCTGGGAGAACAGCGGCCTCTAGTGGCTTGTGCTGCGCAGCTGCGCGCAGACAGGGCTTCTGCTTCCTGCCCGGTTGCTATGGAGTTAATCTCCGCTGTTGCTGTGGGCGTGGCCTGGCTCGGGCAGCTGCTCCAAAGTGGTGGAGTCGCGTTGGAGCAGGAGCGGCTGGGAGGCTATTTATCTCCGTAAGGGGCCTCCCTGCTCCCTGCAGCCCAGGGGTTAGGGTGTCCAGAGATCCCGGATTCCCTACCTCTGGATTAAGTGGCCCGCCCTGCCCCTTTAAGACTTCCAAAAAGCACCCGCCAAAACAAAACAACGACCACAAAAAAAAACAAGAAAAAAAATTTTTTTAACTAAAAAAAAAAAAAAATTTTTAATTAAAAAAAAAAAAAAAGGTGGTCGTTCGTTTTTCTTTATTCTCCGGTGCCAGCCTCAGGCCTCTGCTCACCGGTCTTTCTGCCCTGTTTCCCTAATATTGGGGTCCCTGTCCCTTTAAGACTTCCTAAAAGTGCTCCACAAAACAAAGCAGCAAAAAAGCAAAAAAAAAAAATGGTCGCGCGCTTTTCTTATGCCCTCTGTCGCCCAGCCTCCAGTGCCTGCTCACTGTTCTTGCTGCCCTGTTTTCCCAGTATCGAGGGCCCTGCGCTCTGGCCCGGATGGCGGGGGCTGGGTGTTCGGCAGCCCTGGGCTCCGTCTCCCTCCCGCTCTGCCTGCTCTTCTCCCGCCGGGAGCTGGGGGGAGGGGCGCTCGGCTCCCGCGGGGCCGGGGCTTGTATCTTACCCCCTTCGCGAGGCGCTGGGTTCTCTCAGGTGTGGATGTGGTCTGGATATTGTCCTGTGTCCTCTGGTCTTTATTCTAGGAAGGGTTGTCTTTGTTATATTTTCATAGATATATGTTGTTTTGGGAGGAGATTTCCGCTGCTCTACTCACGCCGCCATCTTCCGCCCCCTCCAAGAGCTGGTTCTTTGAGACAATAAACAAAATAGATAAGCCTCTAGCCAGACTTATTAAGAGGAAAAGAGATTCAACACAAATCAACAGTATCAGAAACGAGAAAGGAAAAATCACGATGGACCCCACAGAAATACAAAGAATTATGAGAGAATACTATGAAAACCTATGTGCTAACAAGCTGGGAAACCTAGGAGAAATGGACAACTTCCTAGAAAAATAAAACCTTCCAAGACTGACCCAGAAAGAAACAGAAAATTTAAACAGACCAATTACCAGCAACAAAATTGAAGCGGTAATAAAAAAACTACAAAAGAACACAACCCCCGGGCCAGATGGATTCACCTCGGAATTTTATCAGCCATACAGGGAAGACATAATAACCATTCTCCTTAGAGTTTTCCAAAAAGTAGAAGAGGAGGGGATGCTCCCAAACTAATTCTATGAAGCTAACATCACCCTAATACCAAAACCAGGCAAAGACCCATCCAAAAAAGAAAACTAAAGACCAATATCCCTGATGAACGTAGATGCAAAAATACTCCACAAAATATTAGCAAACTGAATTCAAAAATACATCAAAAGGATCATACACCGTGACCAAGTGGGATTCATCCCAGGGATGCAAGGATAGTACAGCATTTGAAAGTCCATCAACATCATCCACCACATCAACAAAAAGAAAGACAAAAACCACATGATCATCTCCATAGATGCTGAAAAAGCATTTGAAAAAGTTCAACATCCATTCATGATAAAAACTCTCAGCAAAATGGGAATAGAGGGCAAGTACCTCAGCATAATAAAGGCCATTTATGATAAACCCACAGCCAACATCATATTGAACAGCGAGAAGCTGAAAACTTTTCCTCTGAGACTGGGAACTAGACAGGGATGCCCACTCTCCCCACTGTTATTTAACATAGTACTGGAGGTCCTAGCCACGGCAATCAGACAAAACAAAAAAATACAAGGAATCCAGATTGGTAAAGAAGAATTTAAACTGTCACTATTTGCAGATAACATGATACTGTACATAAAAAACCCTAAAGACTCCACCCCAGAACTACTAGAACTGATATTGGAATACAGCAAAGTTGCAGGATACAAAATCAAAACACAGAAATCTGTGGCTTTCCTATATGCTAACAATGAACCAACAGAAAGAGAAATCAGGAAAATAACTCCATTCACAATTGCATCAAAAAAAATAAAATACCTAGGAATAAACCTAACCAAAGAAGTGAAAGACTTATACTCTGAAAACTACAAGTCACTCTTAAGAGAAATTAAAGGGGACACTAACAGATGGAAACTCATCCCATGCTCATGGCTAGGAAGAATTAATATCATCAAAATGGCCATCCTACCCAAAGCAATATACAGATTTGATGCAATCCCTATGAAACTACCAGCAACATTCTTCAATGAACTGGAACAAATAGTTCAAACATTCATATGGAAACACCAAAGACCCCGAATAGCCAAAGCAATCCTGAGAAAGAAGAATAAAGTAGGGGGGATCTCACTCCCCAACTTCAAGCTCTACTATAAAGCCATAGTAATCAAGAATATTTGGTACTGGCACAAGAACAGAGCCACAGACCAATGGAACAGACTAGAGAATCCAGACATTAACCCAGACATATATGGTCCATTAATATTTGATCAAGGAGCCATGGACATACAATGGCGAAATGACAGTCTCTTCAACAGATTGTGCTGGCAAAAGTGGACAGCTACATGTAGGAGAATGAAACTGGACCATTATCTAACCCCATATACAAAAGTAAACTCAAAATGGATCAAAGACCTGAATGTAAGTCATGAAACCATAAAACTCTTAGAAAAAAACACAGGCAAAAACCTCTTAGACATAAACATGAGTGACCTCTTCTTGAACATATCTCCCCGGGCAAGGAAAACAACAGCAAAAATGAACAAGTGGGACTATATCAAGCTGAAAAGCTTCTGTACAGCAAAGGACACCATCAATAGAACAAAAAGGAACCCTACAGTATGGGAGAATATATTTGAAAATGACACATCCGATAAAGGCTTGACGTCCAGAATATATAAAGAGCTCACACGCCTCAGCAAAGAAAAAACAAATAACCCAATTAAAAAATGGGCAGAGGAACTGAACAGACAGTTCTCCAAAAAAGAAATACAGATGGCCAACAGACACATGAAAAGATGCTCCACATCGCTAATTATCAGAGAAATGCAAATTAAAACTACAATGAGGTATCACCTCACACCAGTAAGGATGGCTGCCATCCAAAAGACAAACAACAACAAATGTTGGCGAGGCTGTGGAGAAAGGGGAACCCTCCTACACTGCTGGTGGGAATGTAAGTTAGTTCAACCATTGTGGAAAGCAGTATGGAGGTACATCAAAATGCTCAAAACAGACTTACCATTTGACCCAGGAATTCCACTCCTAGGAATTTACCCTAAGAATGCAGCAATCAAGTGTGAGAAAGATCAGTGCACCCCTATGTTTATCGCAGCACTATTTACAATAGCCAAGAATTGGAAGCAACCTAAATGTCCATCGATAGATGAATGGATAAAGAAGAAGTGGTACATATACACAATGGAATACTACTCAGCCATAAGAAAAGGGCAAATCCTACCATTTGCAGCAACATGGATGGAGCTGGAGGGTATTATGCTCAGTGAAACAAGCCAAGTGGTGAAAGAGAAATATCAAATGATTTCACTTATCTGTGGAGTATAAGAACAAAGGAAAAACTAAAGGAACAAAACAGCAGCACAATCACAGAAGTCAAGAATGGACTAACAGGTACCAAAGGGAAAGGGACTGGGGAGGATGGGTGGGTAGGGAGGGATAAAGAGGGTAATAAGATTATCAAGCATGGGGTGGTGGGAGAAAGGGGAGGGCTGTACAACACAGAGATTCTACAACATTTTGCTATGCTGATGGAAAGTGACTGTAAAGGGGTTTATAGGGGGGAACTGGTATAGGGGAGAGCCTAGTAAACATAATATTCGTCATGTAAGTGTAGATTAATGATAACAAAAAAAAAGAAAAAAAAAGCAGTTCCTGTGTGGTGACCTCCAATGAGTTCTACACAATGGTATAAAGGGCATATAAAAGTGTAGGCAAAGGGTCTGTTTGTGTTTATACAGAGGATCAAAGCCTAATTTGGCTACCCCAAAAAAGAACTAAGATACAATGTGAAAAAGAACTTCCAACATCAGCACTCTCTGGAAGACTCATACCAGAAGATGATCATCAAAAAACCCCAACAAAGATCCACGCACTGCTACAGCTGTAGATGCACTCATCCCACCGGTTCCTGGACTTGCCATGGGAATGAAGAAGGAGATATCTAAGCTGGCCTGTGCATGCAGTAAAACAACAAATTTGACTGGATCTATACTGTTGGAACTCAACCAAGAATTAGGAGAAGTGCAAATTGTAGCACTCCAAAATCTTACAACTACAGACTATCTACTATTAAAAGAACATATGGGATGTGAACAGTCCCCAGGAATGGGTTGTTTTAATTTGTCTGATTTCTCTCAGACTGTTCAAGTTCAGTTGGACAATATCTACCATATCATAGAGAAGTTTTCACAAATGCCTAGGGTGCCTAACTGGTTTTCTTGGTTTCACTGGAGATGGCTGGTAATTATAGGTCTGCTTTGGTTATGTAACTGCACTCCTATTATGTTAAAGTGTGTGTGCAATTTAATTAGTAGTTTAAAACCTATACATGCTGAAGTTACTCTACAAGAAGATACGTCAAAGAAATACTCAGTCTTCCCATGTTTTCTTTCATCTGCTACTTCTATAGCTTTTCTTCTTCCTTCCTAATTACAACCCTTAAATAGAATTTGTTCCTCATATCGAATTTACCGAGTATCATAATTCTTCCAAGTGGTAAAGATACCTCAAGACAAATGCTGGGCATAGAAGCCACAGGGCATAAATATGCAAAGAAGTAAAAAGCTAACCTTTTCAAACAATAAGGCTTCTCTCTCACTTACCAACTTTACATTTCCCTGTATGGCCCCGGAAGATGACTGGTTAGCCAGAGATGGATAAGATTCCTCAAGTTACAACCTAGGACAGGCACAGTCACAGGGGGGCCATCAGGTGAGAAATTAGGGATCAACAGAGGTGAGGCTTAGAACCTCACCCCCCCTGTTCTGAGAGAAATCTTCTGCATACGTGGATGTTTTATTGCCCTTGTGTAGCTTGGATTAACACATAGTGTACAGGCACACACCTGATCATCTACATTTGCTCTCTTACAACACTAAACTATGTTTTCTACCTTTATCTTACATCTATCTACCACTTCAGCATTTTATTAAAAATAATAATAATAAAGAGAGAAATGTGGTATCCACATATAAATCAAGTATAAAAACCAAATGAGTATTCATATTTGAACTGACTGTTTATAGTTCATAATGCATGAGCAAAACCGAATGTTTCTGTGGTGACTGCCCTTGTACTGTTCACCATGTAACTTACTCACTATGTAAGAATTTGTTGTCCATATAAGAACTTGTTCGTTATGCTTCAGAAGATTGGAGACTGATGAAAATTAGGCTTGGGGTGGATTAATGATCGTGCATTGAGCATTGAATCCCCTATACAGAATTTTATTGTTGTTAACAGTCATTTGATCAGTAAATATGAGAGATTCCCTCTCAAAAAAAAAAAAAGAGATAGAGTCATTGAATGTATAAAAAAAAATAACAAGACCCATCTATATGCTGCCTACAAGAGACTCACTTCAAACCCAAAGACATAAACAGACTGAAAGTAAAGGGATGGGAAAAGATATTTTATGCAACTAATAGGGAGAAAAAAGCAGGAGTTGCTATACTTGTAGCAGACAAAATTGACTTCAAAACAAAGAAAGTCACAAGTAACAAAGATGGACGTTACATAATGATAAAGGGGCCATTCCAACAAGAAGATATAACCATTATAAATATCTGCGCACCCAACACAGAATCACCTACATATGTGAAACAAATACTAACAGATTTAAAGGGGGAAATAGAATGCAATGCATTCATTTCAGGAGACTTCAACACATCTCTCACTCCAAAGGACAGATCAACCCCATAGGAAATAAATGAAGAAACAGAGGCACTGAACAACGTGTTAGAACAGATGGACCTAACAGACATCTACAGAACACTTCATCCAAAAGCAACAGGATACACATTCTTCTCAACTGCACATAGAACATTTTCAATAATAGATAGTATACAAGGCCACAAAAAAAGCCTCAGTAATTTCAAAAAGATTGAAATTGTACCAACCAGCTTCTCAGATCACAAAGGTATGAAACTAGAAATAAATTACACATAGAAAAAAATGAAAAAGCCCACAAACACATGGAGGCTTAATAACATGCTCCTAAATAATCAATGGATCAATGACCAAATAAAAACAGAGATCAAGCAATATATGGAGACAAATGACAACTATAATTCAACACCACAAAATCTATGGGACGCAGTGAAGGCTGTGCTAAGAGAGAAGTATATTGCAATATAGGCCTACCTCAGGAAAGAAGAACAATCCCAAATGAACAGTGTAAACTCACAATTAATAAAATTAGAAAAGGAAAAACAAATGAGGCCCAAAGTCATTAGAAGGAGGGACATAATAAAGATCAGAGCAGAAATAAATAAAATCAAGAAGAATAAAACAATAGAAACAATCAATGAAAGCAGGAGCTGGTTCTTTGAGAAAATAAACAAAATAGATAAGCCCTTAGCCAGACTTATCAAAAAAAAAAGAGTCTACACACATAAACAGCATCAGAAATGAGAAAGGAAAAATCACTATGGAAACCCCAGAAACACAAAGAATTATGAGAGAATACTATGAAAAATTATATGGTAACAAACCAGATAACCTAGAAGAAATGGACAACTTTCTAGAAAAATGCAACCTACCAAGGCTGACCCAGAAAGAAACAGAAAATCTGAATAGACCACTTACTAGCAAGGAAATTGAATCAGTAATCAAAATACTGCCTAAGAACAAAACTCCTGGACCAGATGGTTTCACAGCAGAATTTTATCAAACATTTAGTGAAGACCTAATACCCCTTCTCCTTAAAGTTTTCCAAAAAATAGAAGAGGAGGGGATACTCCCAAACTCATTCTATGAAGCCAACATCACCCTAATACCAAAACCAGGCAAAGACCCCACCAAAAAAGAAAACTACAGACCAATATCCCTGATGAAAGTAGATGCAAAAATACTCAACAAAATATTAGCAAACTGAATTCAAAAACACATCAAAAGGATCATACAACATGACCAAGTGGGATTCATCCCAGGGATGCAAGGATGGTACAACATTCGAAAGTCCATCAACATCATCCACCACATCAACAAACAGAAAGACAAAAACCACATGATCATCTCCATAGATGCCTGAAAAGCATTTGACAAAATTCAACATCTATTCATGATAAAAACTCTCAGCAAAATGGGAATAGAGGGCAGGTACCTCAGCATAATAAAGGCCATTTATGATAAACCCACAGCCAACATCATACTTAACAGCAAGAAGCTGAAAGCTTTTCCTCTGAGAGCGGGAACAAGACAGGGATGCCCACTCTCCCCACTGTTATTTAACATAGTACTGGAGGTCTTAGCCACGGCAGTCAGACAAAACAAAGAAATACAAGGAATCCAGACTGGTAAAGAAGAAGTTAAACTGTCACTATTTGCAGATGACATGATATTGTACATAAAAAACCCTAAAGACTCCACTCCAAAACTACTAGAACTGATATCGGAATTCAGCAAAGTTGCAGGATACAAAATTAACACACAGAAATTTGTGGCTTTCCTATACACTAAC
This sequence comes from Manis pentadactyla, assembly GCF_030020395.1. Lineage (NCBI taxonomy): Eukaryota > Metazoa > Chordata > Mammalia > Pholidota > Manidae > Manis > Manis pentadactyla. The sequence continues at coordinate 62,069,827 of NC_080035.1, read as the reverse complement.
AATGAACCAACAGAAAGAGAAATCAGGAAAACAACTCCATTCACAATTGCACAAAAAAATTAAAATACCTAGGAATAAACCTAACCAGAGAAGTGAAAGACCTATACCCTGAAAACTATAAGACACTCTTAAGAGAAATTAAAGAGGGCACTAACAAATGGAAACTCATCCCATGCTCTTGGCTAGAAGAATTAATATCCTCAAAATGGCCATCCTGCCCAAAGCAATATACAGATTTGATGCAATCCCTATCAAATTACCAATAACATTCTTCAACGAACTGGAACAAATAGTTCAAAAATTCATATGGAAACACCAAAGACCCTGAATAGCCAAAGCAATCCTGAGAACGGAGAATAAACAGAGCCACAGACCAGTGGAACAGATTAGAGACTCCAGACATTAACCCAAACATATATGGTCAATTAATATTTGATAAAGGAGCCATGGACATACAATGGGGAAATGACAGTCTATTCAACAGATGGTGCTGGCAGAACTGGACAGCTACATGTAGGAGAATGAAACTGGATCACTGTCTAACCCCATACACAAAAGTAAATTAGAAATGGATCAAAGACCTGAATGTAAGTTATGAAACCATAAAACTCTTAGAAAAAACATAGGCAAAAATCTCTTGGATGTGAACATTAGCAACTTCTTCATGAATATTTCTCCCCGGGCAAGGAAAACAACAGCAAAAATGAACAAGTGGGACTATATCAAGCTGAAAAGCTTCTGTATAGCAAAGGACACCATCAATAGAACAAAAAGGTATCCTACAGTATGGGAGAATATTTTCATAAATGACAGATCCGATAAAGGCTTGACATCCAAAATATATAAAGAGCTCACACTCCACAACAAACAAAAAGCAAATAATCCAATTAAAAAATGGGCAGAGGAGCTGAACAGACAGTTCTCCAAAGAAGAAATTCAGATGGCCAACAGACACATGAAAAGATGGTCCACATCGCTAGTTACCAGAGAAATGCAAATTAAAACCACAATGAGATATCACCTCACACCAGTAAGGATGGCCGCCATCGAAAAGACAAACAACAACAAATGTTGGCGAGGTTGCAGAGAAAGGGGAACCCTCCTACACCGCTGGTGGAAATGTAAATTAGTTCAACCATTGTGGAAAGCAATATGGAGGTTCCTCAAAATGCTCAAAATAGGCTTACTGTTTGACCCAGGAATTCCACTTCTAGGAATTTACCCTAAGAACGCAGCACTCCAGTTTGAAAAAGACAGATGCACCCCTATGTTTATCGCAGCACTATTTACAATAGCCAAGAAATGGAAGCAACCTAAGTGTCCATCAGTAAATGAATGGTTAAAGAAGATGTGGTACACATACACAATGGAATATTATTCAGCCATAAGAAAAAAACAAATCCTACCATTTGCAACAGCATGGATGGAGGTAGAGGGTATTATGCTCACTGAAATAAGCCAAGCATAGAAAAACAAATACCAAATGATTTCACCCATCTGTGGAGTATAAGAACAAAAGAAAACTGAAGGAACAAAACAGCAGCAGAATCACAGAACCCAAGAATGGACTAACAGTTACCAAAGGGAAAGAGACTGGGGAGAATGAGAGGGTAGGGAGGGATAAGGGAGGGGAAGAAGAAAGGGGGTATTATGATCAGCATGTATAATGTGGGGGTGGGGACGGGGAGGGCTGTGCAACACAGAGAAGACAAGTAGTGATTCTACAACATCTTACTATGCTGATGGACAGTGACTGTAATGGGGTTTGTGGGGGGCACTTGGGGTAGGGGAGAGCCTAGTAAACATAAACATAAGTAAATAAATAAATAAATAAATAATACCAGTGGCCCAGCCAACCACAACTGTTCTGAGTAGGAGACACAGCCCTGTTCTATTTTAAAACTCCCCCAAGTGATGCTAGTGAGTATCCAGGGCTGAGAACCAGTGATTAATAACCGACAGAAAGCCCCTTAAAACCAGGTGCATTTTTATAAATTGATTAATTGATACATTTGGTTGGTCCCTGTGAAAATCAGAAGTGTTATGACTAATTCAGTTAACAAATGTCATTCTAAATGCAAAACTTCCATGAAACAAAAATTAAAGGATGACACAATTTATTAGTAACATTTTTTTTCAGGTAGATGCTAAAAGGAGGAAGGGAAGAGAAACAGGGAAGGAAGGCAGGATGGAAAGAAGGAAGACGATTAGATACTAAATAAAAGTATCATGTATATGTGAGCATATGAAAACTGTAGCTTTGGCCAGGCCCCTCTGTCTGTAATCAAAAATGATGAGTTTGTATAATGTTCGGGGGGTTGAGGGGTGGCACAGAGAGGGCTGTACAACACAGAGAAGACAAGTAGTGATTCTGTAGTGATTCTACAGCCTCTTACTATGTTGAAGGACAGTGACTGTGAACTTGGTGACAAGTAGTGATTTTACAGCATCTTACTATGTTGATGGACAGTGACTGTGAACGGGGATGTGGGGGGGACTTGGTGAAGGGGGGAGTCTAGTAAACATAATGTCCTTAATGTAATTGTACATTAATGATACCAAAATTTAAAAAAATGAAGCTATTCAATTTACAGTCACTGACAAAGTACCTTTTGGCTGCCCAACGTCACTATTTTCAGTAGAATAAGAGCATTCATTGTAATTGGCTCAGTTCCCTAGCATTCTCCTGTGTGGTTTTATGTCTCTGAATTTTAGACACCATTTGGAACTTTTTTAATAATTACATGTTTTTTGCATTCCTCTCAATCCATTCCTCAATGGGAAAATAAGATTCTTAATGAATTTTATTTGACCTGGATTTCCTTGCTATAAATCATCACAGTATCTAATTGTAAGCCTGTGATGGAAAATGCAATGATCTCCCCAGCATATCTTTGTCATTCAAATCCCAAAAGATAAATTTTGCCCTGAGAGTAATCTGAATAGTTTTCTGACATTTTGTACAGGTGACAGTAAATTTAGTAGAATTCTTATTCGGAATAGGATGAAGACTAAGAGAAGGGTGCAAATTCTGGAACTGGGAAATGTTCTGAGATTCTTTCTGACATGTTCAGCTAGCTACATGGCATTGTGCTTTAAAAATACATGTTTTGCCTTAAAAATATGTTTACATGTTCATAAACAAGGCATATTTCTGTTTGGTATATGTCTCTTAAATCAGTCTTCCAGAGCTGTTTTTAAAAATTGTATTTGTTGCAATGTCTTCATCCATATTCATCAATGTAAAACATCATTCACTTAGAAATTGTCTATTTCTGAACTTCATACTGTGAGGATGAAAGACTGTACATACATCAGTCTGTACACTCAAAGTTCCTATATTATCAAAGTGTTCTGTTAAACTCTAGAACTTTAGAAGCTTCTGCATGAATGGAAAAGTTCTGAATCTATGCTGTCCAATATGGACACATGCAGCTATTAAGAACTTGCAATGTGGCTAGTGCAACTGAAAAACTGGTTTTTAAACTTTATTTAATATTAATACATTTAAATTCAAAAGCATGTTGTCAGTGGCTACCATACTGGACAGTGCAGCCCCAGAAACAAATCAGAGAAGTGAGATAGATGAAATTGAGTTTTCCTGTGTTAATACTTCCTTAGACTACAGGGAGTTTTTAAAGTTTTGATATGCTAAACTTTTGCAAAAATTTAAGCTTGTGAATAGATTCCTTTCAATGGTTGTCTCCAATACCTAAGAGTAAGCCATAATAATCAGCTAGCACACTGAACTAGCAAGGGCTCAGCAGGAAATGATAGGTTGCACCCTGAATGCTAAGGGTGGTGTGCCTGCGACAGAGAGCACCTGGCTGGCGTACACTGAAAACTTCTGCATGAAATTTATTTGCAGATTTCGCTGAATACTTGGTCTTTTCCCTCTAATCCATACCCTTTTTTTTGTAACAGCAGCCTTTCCCATCCCCTTGCTAAAAGCCCACATTCTGCCGTCTTCATGCCCTCTTTGTATCATTACTTTTCTAAATAACCTTCCTCACCCATTCACTGTTGCTGCAGCAAAGTGGTGGCGATATTCATAATAATGTTAACATATTCGGTAGGGTGTCTTTTTATCGGAGATGTGTAAAGTTCTCCTGTCAATGTGAATGTCCCCGTGATGCCTGATCATTGGTAGTGATCACTTCTATTCTTTCCACCTCTTCACCCAGCTACTGTCTTGTGTTAGACCTGAGCCAAACGCCCAGGTGTGACTTCTTCAGATGCTGCGTAATGACACACTGATTTGTATGCAGCACCTTCCTCTCACCGAAGTCAGACAGTGAGCCAGTGGACGGGTCTTGCTGTAGTTGTCTCTGCCCCTAGGAATTCAAAATCCCACAGTCATTGCCTAAGATCCACGCTGTCTCTTCTGTTCTAATCTCATTCCATCATCATTACTTTTTGTTCCCTACATCAAGTTTAGTAAATTCCCTTTCAGTCAAAATAACAGATAACCCCAGGCCTCCCTCGGGAAGCAAAGAGCCCTTTCAAGTACATGCGATTCAACCACATATTTAGCTTATGATCTTACTGTCTAATACTCTTTTCTTTTCTAATATTTGAGGCAACTCTTTCATTGTTTTTCTTGTTAAGCATTTTCCACCAAGGACTTTTAAAAGTTGTTTTTATACCAGAACTTAATAAAAAAATAAGCAAATTGTATTGTCTTTTCCTCAATTGTTTTGCTTGCTCATGCAAACCAAATCCATTTGGAGTTATAATCATGAAGAACACTGATTGTTCTTATCTGTCAAGATAGTGCAAATAAACAGATTTTGTCTGTCACCATCTTTCTGAGAATTGTATTTCAGTGGATGACACTATATAAAATTTGGGCATAAGTGACTATTCATTCTTTATTCTTAAAATTTTCCCATCAGTATTAAAAGAGGAAAAGGAATCACACGTTTGGGAGTGACTTTTAATATTTTTCCTTTATATGCCTCAAACAATAGATTGTTGGCAGGGTTAATCTAGACCTATTGCAGCATTTCCATCTTTTTCCTCTTTTTCCTTCATGTTAATCCAAGGAGATAAAAAGGCCAAGCTAATTAAAAATTAAATTGGATGACAAGAACTTAGTCCTTGGCTAAGAAATGTTCAGTTGCAACTCTGAGTAAATTTTTACAGATGAGAAATAAATCCTTACAAATAGGCCTCATAATGGAAACACTAGCATTCTTAAATGAAACTACCTCAGTGGAAACTGCCATAAATGTGTGGGATGATGGTCATAGAAATGTGCTTTTTAATCTAGAAAGTTACCATTTAATTAGTAGTTTATTTTAACTTTGGGAAATATCACTGAAAGATGAAACTTTCTCCTTTCCTCTTTTCTACATCCAAACAAGTATATGACGTTTGGCAACTTATTATAAAGAATAATCTCCAAAGTAGCATTTCTTCCAGAGCAGATATAGACCATGATTTTCATATGTTTAAATAGTCTTGTTTGGTTTTCATATTGTCAGGGTGCAGAAAGATTCTGGTAATACCATTCTGAATTGAGAAGTTCCTTCTGATCAGATATCACAATCTTCAGCAGATTCTCATGAGGAATCAAAATATATAAATACAGTTGAACACTCTTCTTGAAAGTCATACCTTCCACCCCATGAGAATTCTGTGTGACTTCACACCCTGCTCTGAAAACAAAACAAGTATTTTTTTAAAAATACAACTTTACCTTTGAAACAGAGAGCAAAGGAGATGAAAGAATAAAAAGTAGCCTGCCCCATCTAACAGGAATTCGAGCTTTAGTGCTTGATATTCAAGCAAGATTCTAACTCTTCACACCGAGTTCCTAAATAAAAAAAGATTGTTCAATATAATAAGTCACAACTTAATGTACATTGTGAAAACATTGTTCTATGATATGGACTGAAGATAACTGGAAAGATCTGGGCCTTTCAGAGTGAAGAAAATGATTTTTGTCTTTGTTGTAAGGAAGACTTAAGCATGCAAATCGCTCCGCTTGGAGCATTTCTTCGCCTGAATTTTTTACAATGCACAAATGAAGAGGGTACAAAATGCGCCGGGTTTTAGCGAAGTGGAATATTGCTGTTTGTGAGGAATGCAGTAGAGGCACAGGGCTGAAGTGAGAGGAGGCGGACGCTCGGGGTTCCAGCCACATCAGCAGGGCTGCGGGAAGGGTGCTCAGGAGAAGGAAGGATTAGGCACAGCCGTGAGGATTTTGGGGTCACCAGGTGACAAACCTCTCAAAGAGTAAGGGATTTAGCTGGGGCTGAATGTCCAAGAAAGAATTCCCTTACTTTAGAATTTTTAAGAGGGAATTATTTTGGGAAAAAAGTTGAAAATATGACTTTTTCCTGCATGGTTATAGGCAAACAGTATTTTTTTTCTCTATTTGATATGATTTCAGTCTCTTATGGCAAACATGCCTAGTAGAGGAGATACAAAGGAGAATGTCAGCAGAATGAGTCTATCCGTGTGTAAGGTGGTGAAACTGATCTTAGGATTTATTATTCAGTAAGTCTATATTATTGGACAAAATATTAAATATTAATATACTAATATTAAAATGCATAGACTTGGAGATCAGAGTTATTCCCGTGTGTGTAACTTTTTTAAGAGTTAATGAAATAAAACTTTTATCTGGATTTTACTCTATATTAAAAACATCATGAAAAGTAAATTTAAAAATTTGAACAAATCATGACTTGTTATGGTCAACATGAAAACTATGTTTTTCTTTACAATAACCAACTCAGGTAAAAAAACAGTAACTATTTTCCATTTAACAGACACCTGTTACTAGGTTTTCAATTTTAGAAATAGACTTTTAATGTCACAAAGCCATAATGAAGAGAAGAATTATTCCATCCTGACGACTTTGGCATATTGTTTTGATTTTGGTACCTCAGTAGTACCTGCTTTATAAATTAAAGTCAGTGTTAAATTGCAAAGTGACCGTATTTTTTGCTCACCTAACACATCATAAAGTAAAATAGCCCTGGTGAGGCCATTGACTCTTCTTAAGTAAGTTAGAGGAAAGACATACTTAACCTGTTTGCTATCTGCTGATGATCAATTATGAGATGGTAATTCTTAGGAGGTACTGAAGCTAGACAAATTTGGTAGGCAAAGATTTAATATGTCTTTCCTTTGGCTTTTTAATAGCAAAAACTTACGTTTGGAAATAGTCTTATAATTTGTTAATTGGTTTCCCATCCATTACCGAGATACTACCTTTCAGTCTTTCCATTACACACTGTGAGGTAGTCAGAAAGATGTTATTTTCCTCTTTCACAATTTTGTTTGGGTCACCTGTGGAAATAAGACTCTCCAGAAAGGGGAAATGAGAGATTCACCTCAAGGTGTGTAAGAACCACATCATGGAAGTCCCCGGAACACTGGCTATGTTTGGCCATTGACATGAAGAATTCATATCAGAGCAATAAACACACCGGCCCATGAAGAAAACAAATCAGTCATCAGCAGACTAAAATTCATATTCACCTTTTTCTGTCTTTCAGAGGAAGAATGTGCACAGGTGAGGTGCTAGGTCTCTATGGTAAAGCTCACATCGCGTTCCAATACTAGCTAACTAGTGGGTCTGGCAGAAGCACAACTCCTGGAAATGACAGGACTATCCTGGTGGGGTGCTTCTTTGCATGTAAGACCATCAGCAAATACAAGGAGCATCTTTTCCCAGCAAACTCACCATAACAGTATTTATTTCATCCTCATCGTAATGCTGGTCGGGCTCAGGCTTTTGCAGTGTCATTGCACAGACTCAGTGTGAACAGTGGAATAATTTATTGCAGGATTTGAAATGACTTCCTGTTCAGGGAAATTATATAGCAGATTTTGACACAAAATGATGGCACAGATTGTTGTGAAGTCCTTGACATGCCTTGTAATTGATGAGTTCAATACGAGCGGCAACTTCCTTACAGTCTGCAGGGCTGACATGATTTTTTTACTTCAGAAGCTTTCCGCACTGCTTTATCCAGTACTTTTCCTCAGTGATGGGATTAGAGAAGGGAGGGGGAAGGTGGCCAGTGGGAAACACCCTCAAGTACACAGCATTTCTGTGGTAAAATGGAGTGGCTCACAGAGCCCACAGCATGGGACTCAAACGGAGGCATCCCGTCTCTCTGTCTCCCTTCCAGCAGCCGCCCGGAGCCACAACAGAGATCCTCCTGCAGTTTTCTGATCCCTCCCTGCCAGGCCTGCTTGCATACACACCAGAGGTTCATCTAATGCCATAGATAAAAGAAAAAAAATAAAGCTTTAAAATAAATAAGGAGGCTGGAAGGGGAAGTAGCACTGAATACCTGAAGGCCCTTCTCTAGCTCCTTCTGCACAGGCAGATGCACAGTTTGTTCGTTTGTCCATTCACTTCTTTAAAAAATTTTTGACTGTCTACCATGTTCCAGGAATTATGTTGGGTGCTAGGCAATAAAGAAGAAAGAGACTGTCCTAGACTGATATCTAAGTCTGGTAGGCTCAGAATTTGGATGGGGACACACAGTAGTCAAGTGCATGGGGACATAAGTGGCACATGGTGACCTGAGTCCATGGGGAAGCCAGCTGGGGCCAGGACAGGGCCGGGCAGTGAGGGCAGGGCCGGCAGAGTCAGTCCAGCGTTCCAGGGTGCTCCCTGAGGAGATGGCGTTTAATTGAGGTCCGAGGCAGGAGAAGGAAGGGGTGGGAGCTGAGGCAGGTGGTGTCCAGCTCCTAAAATGTATAAGATGCAAGAAGACCTGAGCTGTTGAAAAAACAAACAAAGTGGCAGACTGTAGGGAGAGAGCCACAGACAGGGTGCAGAGCCAGGCAGTGGGCTGATCATGCCCACGTCTTAAGGGGAGACATCAGGCTTCGCTGCTAGTGCAGTGCCAGGGCCTGAGAGCAGGGTCTGATGGACGGGGCTCCCACTCTTCTTGCTGCATGAAGGTGGGTGATGTCAACACCAGAACGTAGGTGGGTGGCTGAGAGGGAAGGTGGCGTGGCCTAAAGCTGGTAGTGGTGATGGAAGGAAGGGACAACTTGGAGAGAGTCTAAATAATCTTCGGATGTATGACTGGGGACAGGTAGGAATATTAGTCTGTTTGTTCATAGAGAAAAGCTGCAATCTAGTTGAGAGATCATCTGTCCAACATATTCCATTGGTGTAGGAGTCAACCCAGGGTGTTTATATAACCTGCTCAAGTCTCTTCTAAACAGTGACAGAATCTACAAACCAAGTCCTCCTACTGTGGTCTTGTTTCCACAATGCCATACTGTGAAAGGGATCTTTAGATAAACAGGAAGATACAAATAATGTGCACATGGCTATAACTTTGAGTTATTTATAAATTATGTGTTAATTAATGTTGAGCAATTAATGAAAATAAATGTAACTTTATCCAAAACATATCATTTATAAGAGGTTCAAACATTATGAAATAAAATTCATTTACTACTGGCACAAAACAACATATTACTTTATTCTGTAAAATGAGGAAAAGAAAACTCCTTGTAGCAAATGTGTCTAACTGTCCTTCCACAGTCACCTTCCATTCCTCCTTGTGGTCAGACTTGACAGCTCCTGCCAGGTGCCCACCTGGAGCCCACCTGCAGCAGGGCACGGACAGGCAGACGGAAGGACCTTCCCCGCGGGGTCCTCCCGGCTCGACACGGCTTCCACGGCCACCACAGTGAGGACCCCAGGCTGCTTGCAGGAATGTGTGGAGAAGGGAGAGGAGACAGGCCAACCCTTGCTTTGAGCCAGAAAGTCTTTAATCAAGGATCATTCACTGGTCATATGAGACCTTCTTTGAAGATCTGTGTATCTAGTTTTCTGAGCTGGGAATATAAACTAGGAAATGGACTCTAAAGGCCAGTTCGAACCAGCTTAAAAAGTAGGGGTGAGTGACTAAATGTTCTGTTCATCCAAGGGTTTAAGCATTTGGAGGTTTTTCAATAGCAAGAACTGTGTTAATTGGAAAATAAGATTTCCTAAGACCTTCCAGAATCAGCAGACCCCCCCACATGTGGCAGCAGGTGCTTTTCTGGGTATGCTTTACTGCTTCCCAGAGCCTCGGAAGAGGCATGCGTGGCGAGCCTTATGGGAAGAGGAGGAAGGGAGCCGTTCTCCGCCAGCTGTCGGCCAGTCACTATTTGATAGCATGTCAAACTTATGGTTTTCACATCGTCAATTTCAGTAAAACATGTGCATAGATGTTCCCATTTTACAGGCAAAAACCTGAGTGTTAGAATAATTAAATGACTTTTTTAGGGTCATGCATGCAGTAACCGAGCATGGATTTGTGTCAGCTTTCCAACAGCAATAAAACAGATGGCTATTGTATGCCAGACCGTTTGGAGGACTTTGCCTGTATTGTTTCATTGAGTCCTCACGTTAGCCAATGAGCAGAGAATCACTCGTAGCCCGTTTTTTGCACGGGAAGCCGCTGAGGCATGGAGGGGCTCAGGGATGTGCTGTGGCTGCAGGGTTGGTGAGTGCTGCGTCAGGAGCTGAGAGGTCACGTTCTTATCAAGTGGGCTTCGCTATGTTTATTAAAATTGCAAGTAATTGTTGTGAACCATCAGCGAGTATTCCAGATTCCTCTGTTATGTCACCCTGATCTGCGACAGATGCTGTACCTGGACGGTGATCAGCCAGGAAACCAAGGTCACTTTTCAGTTCAGCTGGTCTTCACATCTGGTATCAAATGCATTGAGCATCACCACCGTTTATAATACTGTGCTTTTGACTCTGCCCGCAGCGAGCCTCAGTCACCCACAGAATATCAGAACTGGAAGAATCCCAAGGCAGCAAGAGAAATGATAACTTTGTTTTTGGTGCAGGCAGTTTAAATCCAAATGTGCTGAACAATGTGTTTAATCTGAAATGGACAGTAAATGCTGCTGAATACATCCTCAAGGTGGACCCCCAGCTGTTCTGACCCCTAAGCCTGCTTTCTATAACACCTCCCCTGCTACCCTGTGCTCTACGCAGGGGAAAACCCCAAGTGAAATCGGATTGTTTGGTAAGGGCCCGTGATCGTACAGAGGAGGTACTGAAGTGCCTTTATACTCTAATCAAATTCTGAGGAAATCAGGTTGGCCCCATTATTTAGCTGTAATTTATGTTTATTTTTAAGCTTCAAGGTAAAAGGCATATCCTTTTTTTTTTCATCATAAATACAAATTTTTGTGGTTTGTGCCTTTTCTACAAGGATTCATAACAAAGCTATTCATGAATAGATATTCAAGATGTAAGTGGATTTTATCCCTTAGGAGGATGAAAACCTATAGTTCCACTCTTAATTAGTAATAGATTATGTGTTCATACTAATTGAATAAATGTAAATTGAGAGTGTTGTAGCTGATAAAATAAAGGGCCATCTGTGAAAATTTTGTGTTGAATAAAACTCCTGGGTAGGTAAGGAGATGATGAATTAAAGCAAGATGGGGTGGGTGGGCTCCCCATGAGGCCGCCCCAGAGCCCAGCAGAGTGATCTGCATGTGGGCGCCCTGGTGGTGGCTTCACCAGCAGGGGGTATCTGGGAGGGCTCTTACTGACCATCCCGAGACGTGCTTCTCACGTTATCATGCTGTTATTTCTGACACTTTCCCTTTCCATTCAACTTCAGTCTAAAAAAGCATAGGTGAAGCAAAGGCTATCTTTAAACAACAATTTCCTCTTTGAATGGAGTATAAGCACTTTAAACTTTGAAGCCACATTCCAGCATACCAACCAAAAAATGTAATTTATATTCTCACAGAATTCGTAAAAATGTGCTCTGACACAGACAGGTGCTACAGTTTCCCCCTTCAGATGAGGCTGGTCCTCCTTCGTGTTTTGCAAAGCACATATGATTGTTAAGAGCCCTGGGGTCTAAATAAAGCACCCTTATCTTTCTGTATCTGTTTCCTCCTTTGTAATACAGACAGGAATAGGTACGTGTGCACTAAATACACTCTGTAAAAGCATGAACTCCTTTAAATCTAATAACAATTGCACAATTATTATTATTTCCATTTTATAAGTTAGGAAACTGAGATAGACACCAAGTAAACTGACCAAGGTCATATACATGGTAAGTGGCACAGCTGCCTTATGAACCCAGGAGGTCAGGCACTGGGAATCATGAGACAGCACACAGCCTCTTAGTTTGGGGAGGGAAAAATAAAACAGTGCATGAAAAACACCCAGCAATGTGCCTGGGTTTCATAATGCTTATCCCAATATTTTAAGCAATTATGACACTTGTAAATAACTTATTTAATGCTTATTTTCCTATCATACTGGTAACTTCATGAAGGTAGAGCTATATGCTCTATGTAGCACATAGTAGGAGCTCAAGAAATAATTCCTGTATGAGTGAGTGGAGCTTTTGTTATCTTAAAACTGTTCTTTAATGTATCATTTAATTTCCATCTATTTCAGGCATTATTTTTATGAAATTTTTTGTAGAAACCATTTGTATTGGTTTGCTAGGGCTATGTAACAAAGTACCACAGGCATGGTGGCTTGAATAACAAACTTATTTCAAAATAACAAAAATTTATTTCTCACAGTTCTGGAAGCTCGAAGTCCAAGATCAAGGCCATCAAGGGTAGTTCCTTGTGGGGTCTCTCTTCCTGACTCATAGCATAGTCGGTCGTCTGCAGCCTGTGTCTGCACACGGTCCTTGGCCGTGTCCTAGTTTCCGAGTCTTGTAAGGATTAGAGCCTACTCTGCGGGCCTCATTTTAACTTAAGGACCACTTTAAAGGCCTGTCTCCAAGAAGTCTTATACTGAGGTATTGGGGGCTGGGACTTCAAAATATGAATTTTGGGGCAACACAATTCAGCCCATAAAACCACTGTTACATGAACAATTCATTTTGACTTAGAGTGGCTCCCAAATTATATTTTCTAGTAACACATCAGCTGTTTTACCAGATTTGCTTTAACAGAGCCCTCAGACTCAGAACCTCCGGAATCTCCTGCTGCGGCGGCCTCTCTGGCGCCCCCTCATGGCCAGTCTCCTGCAGGGGCTTCTTCCTGCTTCTTGAGCCCTTGGCCCCCAAAGGCCCTTTCCCGTCAGGCTTCTGGGAAAATGCATATATTCGTCTGTGTCGGTGGCTCCTGGATTTATATCTTAAACTCCAGGTTCTCTCCTGAGCTCTAGGCCCGAGTGTCCAGCTGCTCACCCAACACGACCTAATAAACCCATCAGCCTCCTCCCAAAACCTTATCTGAATACTATTTACACTAAATGGCACTAACTTAATCTGAACTGGAAGTTGATACTTATTATAGGTTGAATTGCTTCCCCCCAAAAGATATGCTGAAGTCCTGAGTACTTGTAAATGTGACCTTATTTGGAAATAGGGTCTTTTAGATAAAACCAACCTAAGATGAAGTCGTTAGGGCGGGCCCGATTCCAGTACGACCGGCCGCCTTATGCGAAGAGGAAAGTGCCAGGTTAGGACACACGTACGAGGAGATGGCTCACGTTACGGCAGAGCGTGGGCAGTGCCAGGGGCCGGGAGAGGCGTGGGGCAGGATCTCTCGGCTGGAGCCCTCCGGACGGCATCACTGCCTGCACCTTCATCTTGGACTTCAGCCTCCAGAAGAGGGAGAGAACACGTTCTTGTTGTTTTAAGCCACCCAGTTTGTTGTACTTTATTGCAGCAGCCCAGGAACGTGATACAGTATTTAGTCTAAAATCCCTTTTTCCCCTTTTGTCTTTCACACTCAGTCACTTGGTCCTGTGTCTGCCCCGCACACCCTCACACGCACCTCCTCCTTCCATCGCAGCGCTGATGCCCCAGTCCAGATCTTTGTCATTTCTGAAGTACGGCACGTCACTTCTTTCCTTCTGTAACCTTGTCCCATTTAAATCCATCTTCCATTCAGCTGTTATAATAATCTAACAAAAACATCTGGGCATAAGGCTCCCTTTTCTTAAAATCCTGTATTATTCTGATTTGTTTTCAATACATGATTAAGCCCAGCTTCTTGCAATGTTCTCCAAGGCCCGTTTCCATGTCCGACTGTTGGGTCTCGAATCCACCGCCAGACCTGCACTTTACAAGAAGAGCAACTTGCTTGATATATTCCTTCCTACACAAAAGCAAATTGTTCCCTGACCCTTTCTGTTGCTCTTGGACCATGTCTGGAGAGGCCCTTCCTTCTGGACTCCCTGGGCTAACACCTCCTCATCTCAGAGTCAGATCAGGACCGCCCCCTGCCTGGCTGTCCCGGGTGGGCCGAGAGCTCCCTGACGGCAGCAGCAGAGTGCCTGCGGAGCCGGGCGCCCGATGCAGCGTGCTTACCTGACCCGCCCCCACCTGCCCCGGGCCCACTGCTGACCTTAGAGAAAGCATGGCGCTCACGTCCTTCTCCTCCTTCAGAGAGCATCCACTGGGTGGGCACTGGCCAGTGTGCCCTTCACCTAATTCCAAGAGAAAGATGACGTTAAAGGACGAAGGCCACAGGGCCGATACGCAGGCACTTCACGCCCGTTGTCGCCCCACCCCTCGCTGGCTCTACGCTCGGGGATTGCCACCCTTACAGCAAATTATGTTTACTTACCAGGAAAGGTCCCTCCTGTACATAGATCAGCTCCATCCTGGAGAAGGAGCCTATTTTCCACTGTTAGCATATATTTTTTGTAAACCTCTGGATTAGAGATAGTAAGTATGTCATGTGTCTGTGCCTCCTGTGGGAGATATTGCGTACACACATGGCTCTGGGTTTATGGCTTAACTCCAGTTTCTTTCCTGAGCTCTAGACCAATGTATTCAGCTGTTCATTAGCTATTTTCATGCAGTATGACACAGTAGTATATATATAAATATATAAATAATTATATATACTTATAATATATAAATAATATATTCATTCATATAGAAATATTTAATCATCATTAACAATTTAATTTACAAACTGTAATTTAACATAAATTATATAACAAATAAATTTATGAGTTAATTTATAATTATTATTGTTTAATAATTAATGTTTAACATTAATATAATTGGTATATACTTATATAGTATAATAATTATATTAACATTTATTTATATAAATATATATGAATAAAAATAAATGTATAGTAATTATACTTGAACAATATGTAATAAATAAATAGTATATATGCCTACTATGTATATATGAATTATGTATATCATTATTTATCAAGCATATCTATGTCTTTTAAGGATTTAATTTAGACTATTCAACAAAGTTAGGAAAACAAATATTTCTAGTTATTCTTATATTTTTCCTCATACTTAGAAACTTAATGGTCTACATACATTTATTCTAAATGTATTCTAGAACTCACTATCCACAGTTTAACTTTCTCCATACCTATATCCAGCTTTTATTAGTAAATAATTATTTCTAGTTCTCCATATATACAAATTAATTTATTTACTAGTCTAAATTATTTATAATGTGTAAATTCTATATTTTGTATGTGTTTATAATAAACACTGTCCCATAAAATAATGAAGGAAAGAACAATAACACAGAGGAAAAATATTATATGTTATTGACATATATATATTATATACAAAATATATGATATGTCCCAGGAATATAATTGGTCAACTATATTGGTCAAATGTAATCAAACACTGAACAGAGAGGTGAGATTTACAATTTATGTTCTGACTTGATGTGTAGCGTTGAGAAGCACACCTGTTTATGTCTGTGGTCCAGTTTCCCGAATAAGGAAGGACACCATGTTTGGGAGCTCTCTTACCCGGGGAGCCTCCGGTTCTGTTCTCTTCGGGCTGTGCCAGGAAAAGGAGCCATCCTCCCTGACCCTGAAAAGGGCTTTGCACATTATCAGCACACACTGACCTCAGGCCAAACGCAGCTGCCCTGAAACTTCTGAAATGCACGGCTTTATAGAGTAAAATGGAGGCTCTCTGCTTTTGTAAGCCTGGGAACCTCTGAGGCTCACCGGACCTTTATCCCCACCCTGCACCTCTTCCCTGTGTCCTTTTGCACACAGCTTGTCTGTGGCAAGGCAGGACGCCATGACCTGGTGCAAACTCCAGCAAGGCACTATCAGGAGATGGGGAGTGATGGAATTCATCTGTGAGACACGAGCATTTCTTCTGGAATGTTCTCTCCTTGTAAAATGACGTCTTTCTCCATGACAGTATTTACAAGTGAAGAAAACTACTTCATGTCTTCAGAACATGGATGATAATACTAACCAATGCCTTTCATGCAGTCAACCCCCACTAGGTACTAATTGAGCTGAAGAGAATAATATCGATCTCTACTTTTCGTGATTTTACACAATTTTGTCATAAGCCTAGGAAAAAAACATTTGATTGAAAGTGTTCTTGAAAATAACGTTTATTTGAATCACAAAAAATATTTATGTTCACAAACTTGGATTATTTTTCTAGGCAGCTAAACATTTTCATAGGGTGGATTGTTAGTAAATATATAATAAACTAGTTTCAGGGATCACTTGAATAATAGGAAGGTGGTGCACTTTGATAAGGAATATTGCTTGTTTTATTGATTTCTAGTAAGATTTCTAATGAGTTATGAAATTGCTCATGAAGTCACAATGCCTTAGCAAACACATAAAGACAGAATTATACAGAAAAAGAATGTGAAAAATAAAAGGTGGATGTTACGAAGATATTTTGAGGCTCCCATTTCATAGGGAGGCGGACTAGGGATCAGCTGATACCAGCATCCTTAGGATGAAGGCAGCCGGGAGGAAGGGTGTGGAGCTGCTTTGTGGCTGGTTAGCATTCAAGGAAGCAGAGCATGAGGATTGTCATGTCGTCCAGCCTGTCTGAAGCCTAAGAAAGGGATTCTGGGTGTCAATCAGCTGAACTGCAATTACCCAAAGTAGAGATGTCATAGACG